>NC_057726.1:17128205-17179687 GCF_004010195.1 Chiloscyllium plagiosum | reverse complement strand
CACCCTCACCTTGACCTCCCTCCACCTATCGCAATTCCAACACCCCTCCCCCAAGTCCCTCCTCCCTACCTTTTATCTTAGCCTGCTGGACACACTTTCCTCATTCCTGAAGAAGGACTTACGCCCGAATTGTCGATTCTCCTGTTCCTTGGATGCTGCCTGACCTGCTGCGCTTTTCCAGCAACACATTTTCAGCTATTGTCACCGACTGTCCTTTCTCTGTTATGCAACCAATGTCTGTCTAATTACCAGTTATAATGGAATATGCACTTGTCTTAGGTCACTCACTGGCTTATAACATTCCAAAAAGTAGTTACATTGCTAGTCAGGCATCTTTACTCGGACTCTTGGGAGCTGTACAGAATACATCCACTCATTACAGGAACTCATGCAGAACTCGACTGTCTCCACCCAATTGGGTCAATATAATATGAACATTAACTCCTTCTTCACCATTACATTACCCGACAGTTTACATGACAGTTAGTGCGAAGTAGCACTTATGACAGTCTATCTGCAATAAATGTGTCTTGTACCTTTTTGCATTGGTATATTTCAGTGACTCCATTTATAGTATAGTCACAACCATGTTGTGAATTGAAGTGCTTTGAAACAAGATGGTTTAATTAATTTATAAATATGCTTTGCCTGTTTTGACCACTATTAGGTTTCACATATATTTCAAGAACATAGAACAATACAGCGCAGAACAGACCCCTTGGCCCTCGATGTTGCGCTGACCTGTGAACTAATCTAAGCCATCACCCACACAATACCATCATTATCCATATACTTATCCAAGGACTGTTTAAATGCTCCTAATATGGCTGAATTCATTACATTGGCAAGCAGGGCATTCCACGCCTTTACCCCTATCTGAGTAAAGAACCTGCCTCTGACATCTGTCTTAAATCTATCACCCCTCAATTTGCAGCTATGCCCCCTTGTACAAGCCAACGTCATTATCCTAGGAAAAAGATTCTCACTGTCCACTCTTTCTAATCCTCTGATCATCTTGTACGTCTCTATTAAATCCACTTTTAGCCTTCTTCTCTCGAATGAGAACAGACCCAAGTCCTTCAGCCTTTCCTCATAAGGACTTGGGTCTGTTTCACGTGACAGACCAGAAACTCCAGACCAGGCAACATCGTGGTAGATCTCCTCTGCACCTTTTCCAATGCTTCCACATCCTTCCTATCATGGGGCACAATAGAACTGCACACAATACTCCAAGTGAGGCCGCACTAGTGTTTTGTACAGTTGCAGCATGACATCATAGCTCCAGAACTCAATCCCTGTACCAAAAAATCCTAACACACCATATGCCTTCTTAACAGCACTATCATCCTGGATGGCAACTTTCAGGGATCTATGTACACGGACACCAAGATCCCTCTGCACATCCACACTACCAAGAATCTTTCCATTGACCCAGTATTCTGCCTTCCTGTTATTCTTCCCAAAGTGAACCACCTCACATTTAGCTGCATTGAACTCCATTTGCCATCTTTCAGCCCAATTCTATAGTTTATCCAAGTCCCCCTGCAACCTTCTTCCACACTGTCCACCAGTCCACTGACTTTAGTATCATCTGCAAACTTACTAACCTATCCACCTATGCCTGTGTCCAAGTCATTTATAAAAATGACAAACAGCAATAATCCCAAAACAGATCCTTGTGGCACACCACTAGTAACTGGCAAGTTTGCAAGGAAACACCAAAAACACACAATGTCTGTGAGGAGGAATTTCCTCAAGACTTATAGCTAGCAGTTGCTACATAAATTTCTTATTGTTCACTTATAAACAATAATTATTTAGAGTGGCACACATCAGTTGTGTAGTATCTAGCAATAGTTTGAGATAAATAAGCCTGTAGCTGCAAGAAACCTTCAAGAGTTGGAGAATCCAAAAGATAAAACTTGATTGAGACATATTTTGTGGTCTGGACTTTGTGCAAGTCATAACAGCAGGACCATCAGTGTCCACATATACTAAACAGCAAAGTCTATTGTCTAAAAATGTGCAGTTAAACAGAGAAATCAAGAAATTGCTGTACAAGTTGTCTTTCTGCTCCAGAAGTTTCAGAAGAAAATGATACCTCACGAAATGCCGAGCATTCAGCTTTATGAAAGGTTGTGAGGTTGGGTGACCTGTGTAATAAGTATCCAGCAGACATATCAGAAAACCCTAGTGCTTGCCCATTTAGGTGAGAACAAATTGTTAATGGCATGATGAATCTATTTTTATTCACTCATTGAATGTGGGCATAGCTGGATGGCTTGCATTTAATACACATATCTAGTTGTCCTTGAGAAGATGGTCATGAGCCGCCATCTTGAACAGCTGCGATCCACATTCTGTACGGAGATACATAATGCCCTTCAGAAGGGAATGTCAGGATCATAACATCGCAAAGGAACAGGAATACATTTTCAAGACAGTATGGGGAGTGGCTCAGAGGGGAACGTGCAGGTGATTCACATGTATCTGCTGCCTTTGCCATTTTAAATGGAAATAGTCTTGGGTTTGGAAGGTGCTATCTAAGAATCTTTGAATTTCTGCAACAATCTGTAGATTATGTGCATTGTTGCTACTGAGTGTTGGTGATGGATGGGGTGGATGCTTGTGAATGTGGTGCCAATCAAGTGGATTGCTTTGTCCTGAATGTCCTGAAATTTACTACAAACCGACCGACTCCCACAGCTACCTAGATTACACCTCCTCCCACCCTGCCCCCTGTAAAAACGCCATCCCATATTCCCAATTCCGCCGCCTCTGCCACATCTGCTCCCAGGAGGACCAATTCTACTACCGAACAACTCAAATGGCCTCCTTCTTCGAAGATCGCAATTTCCCCTCTGACGTGGTCGACGACGCTCTCCACCGCATCTCCTCCACTTCCCGTACCTCTGCCCTTGAAACCCGCCCCTCCAATCGCCACCAGGACAGAACCCCACTGGTACTCACCTTCCACCCTACCAACCTCCGGATACATCGGATCATCCTCCGTCATTTCCGCCACCTCCAGACAGACCCCATCATTAGGGATATATTTCCCTCTCCACCCCATCAGCGTTCTGGAGAGACCACTCCCTCCGCGACTCCCTTGTCAGGTCCACACCCCCCACCAACTCAACCTCCACTCCCGGCACCTTCCCCTGCAACAACAAGAAATGAAAAACTTGCGCCCACACCTCCCCCCTCACCTCCCTCCAAGGCCCCAATGGATCCTTCTATATCCATCGCAAATTCACCTGTACCTCCATACACATCATTTCCTGTATCTGTTGCATCCGATGTGGTCTCCTCTACATTGGGGACACAGGCCGCCTACTTGCGGAACATTTCAGGGAACACCTCTGGGACACCCGCACCAAACAACCCAACCGCCCCATGGCTGAACACTTTAACTCCCTCTCCCACTCCGCCAAGGACATGCAGCACCCCCTCTCCTGCCTATCACCCTCACCCTCGCCTCCTTCCACCTATCGTATTCCCAGCGCCCCTCCCCCAAATTCCCTCCCCCATACCTTTTATCTCAGCCCGCTTAGCACACTAGTCTCATTCCTGAAGAAGGGCTTATGCCCGAAACGTTGATTCTCCTGCTCCTCGGATGCTGCCTGGCCTGCTGTATTTTTCCAGCACCACATTTTTCAACTTTTGTCCTGAATGCTGTCAACTTCTTTGTGTGTATTTGGAGCTGTACCCACCCAGGCAATTATGGAGTATTCCATCACACTCTTGATTTGTGCCTTGCAAATGTTGGATAGGCTTTGGAGAGTCAGGGGATGAGTTATTCACTGCAATATTCCTAGCCTCTGACCTGCTCTTGTAGCCATTGTGTTTATGTGGCAATTCCAGTTGAGTTTCTGGTCAATGGTAACCCTCAGGATGTTGATAGTGGAGAATTCAGTGATTGTAAAAGACCAGTTAAAGACCAGTGGTTACATTGTCTCTGATTGGAGAGGACCATTGCCTGGAATTTATAAGGTGTGAATATTATTTGACACTTGTTAGTCCAAAACTGGACATTGTCCAGATTGTTTTTATATTTGAACATCTGACCTGATGACGGGGGAATGGTCATTGATAAAGCAGGTGAAGATTTTTAGACCTAAGGCACTACCTGAGGAACTCCTGCAGAGCTATGCTGGAGCTGAGATAATTAAGCTCCAATATCCTCAATCATCACCCTATGTGGCAAGTATGATTCCAAGCAGCTGAGAGTTTGCCTCCAGATTCCCATTGATTTCAGTTTTGCTAGGGCTTCTTGATGGCACACTTGGTTGAATATGCCCTTGATGTCAAGGGCTGTCACTCTCACCACATTTCTGGAATTCAGCTGTTTTGTTTGTGTGTGAACCAAGTCTGCAATGAGCTCAGGAGCTGAGTAGATCCAAACCTGGGCATCACCAAGCAGGTAATTACTGAACAGGGTGCTGTTTGATCATGTTAAACAACCAGACTGCCCCTGCAATTAACTGTTACAATTAATTGTGTCAATCTCATTTCTTCAAATTAAAATTAATTACGTGGCTAGTGTAGACCTTGAGTACTGCTGAAATGGAGATGTGCTGTCATCTTGCATTCATCAGAACACAATGGCAAGAATACCAAATCTCAAGCGATCTCAAGGAGCAAATCTCAAGAAAGTGCTGATTTATTCATCAGAGTTCTTTGATTGGTAGATGTGCTGCTAAGGTGAATGTAGAAGGTGGCAGATGGAATTCAATGTAGCTAAGTGCGAGGTGATAGCGATCTCAAGGAGCAAATCTCAAGAAAGTGCTGATTTATTCATCAGAGTTCTTTGATTGGTAGATGTGCTGCTAAGGTGAATGTATCAGAAACAGTTAATTGTCTAGCTTTTATTTAAATTTACTGCGGTCACTGTCATGGTGAATGCTCCAGGGAACAGCTGCCTCCAAGCTTCTGTTCAAGTCCAATGTGTGGATGTATTCTTCCTGTTTGCAAACAATAGGGCTCTGAGTGTGAATATATGTAGCTTGTGGAACTTCATAAATGAGCCACACCATATACCTTAAATTGGTTGTGAGTGTAATTCTTCACACTATCAAGACTATTTAGCAAGTGTCATCCAATTATGGAATCACATAGCATGTTGGGCATCTGAGTTTTGGAAGCATGAGCTGCTCAAGTATATTCAGCTTTCTGTCTGTTGTGAACAGCTAAAGGGACATGCTGTCTGATCCACTAGCTACTGCCACATATCGGTACTGTACCTGGAATCTTACTGTACCGGTATTCATAAACCACATTACTCTTTTGTGTAGAAGTCAGAATGTCTTATTTGTTCAATGGCAGCATCCTGTTATTGGAGAATCACTTGTGCTGCCTCTGTATTGTCGCATGTAAACATAGCCATTAATTCTGAAAGTGGGTGGATTGAGTTTTGGTTGGAGATTTTGAAAGTCTTAACATCTCACCCAGCCTTCATCTAGGTCTGACATTTAGAATGAGGCCCAGCATGTCTTAGTTGCAGAGCCTCAGATCCCCATTATATAGTTCCAAACTGATTTGGCTTTCTAATTGTCCTCTAAAATTAAATAAAATGACCTCTTGACTATTGGAATTTATATTGCATTTGGCTAAGCAGCCAATATGCAAGTTATCATGCATATGTTTATAATTGACACAAATAATACATGCATCTTTGTACAGAGCGTTTCTTGTGGAAACATCAAAGCCATTTATAATGTAAATTACTTCTGAAGTGGAGTGACATTATTTATGTGAACAACCAAAAAAGAAATGACATGAAAGATGACTAAGATATTGTTTTTTAAATGGTTTATTATATCAGGGATCATGTTTTAAAAATAAGATAAAGGGGAGCACAACTTTATTCTCTGTTCCTCGAAAGGCAGTGGAAGCAGTCTTTTGAATATTTTTAAGGCAGAGGTGAATAGATTATTGATAAGCAAATGGGTGAAAAATGAGGGGTAAATAGATTTGTGAAATAATCAAATCTGCCATAATTTTAATGAATGGTGTCGCAAGTCCAAGATTCCTATTCTTGCTTCTGATTTTTATGTATATATGGATATTTGAATGCAAAAAATATTTTAGCAAGGTGCAAATTAATGTTTAGTCATGAAATAGGCTGGTTATCAGAAAAAATGGTGAAGTTAAAGCTAATTTTATGAGAACAAAGAAGAGCTCTAATGCTCTAATTATGGTACTGAAAATGATGAAGGGCTGTTTAGAAATAAATCAAAATAAAATCTTTTCACTGTTCAGAAAGCACAACTTTAAAATTATTATTCAAATTAGTCACATTTCCTTTGTCTGGAAGATTATATAATGTGAAACCCTAGAACAAAAACAGGGTTGGATGTAGAATCCATCCTAAAGCCTCTTAAAAGGTGACTGGATAAATATTTCAAAATGAAAAATGAATTGAGAAAAGGTTGTGGAATGGAATTAAATGAATAGGTCTTTCAGAAAGCGAGCACAGATGAATCAAATCCTTTTGTGCCAAGTTTCCTGATGGAACTGAGGGAATGCTACAACATTAAATGAGACATGAAAGCAAGGCTCCATCTTCCCTCCCAGGTGGATGAGCAGGATCATGTAGATCTATTTTAAGAAATAGCAGAAGAAAGCATCCTAGTACTCTGACCAATTTTTTTTCCTCAACCAACATAATTAAAATAAGGTTCTTTCGCATTTGTGGAGGGGGAGGTGATGGTCTAGTGGTTTTATTGCTGGACCGTTAATCCAGAGCCCGAGGTAATGTTCTGGGGATCCAGGTTTGAATCCTGCCATGACAGATGGTGGAATTTGAATTCAATAAAAATCTGGAATTAAAAGTCTGATGTTGACCATGAATCCATTGCTGACTGTTGGTAAAATCCATTTGGTTCACTAATGTCCTTTAGGGAAGGAACTGCCATCCTTTCCTCGTCTGGCCTACATGTGACTCCAGACTTACAGGAATATGGTTAATTCTTAACTACCATCTAGGCAATTGTGGGTGGGCAATAAATTCTGGCCTAACCAGTGACACCCATATCCCATGAAAGAAATTTTTTAAACATTGTGGGATCTTGCTCTCCATAAATTAGTTGCTGCATTTTCTCCATTATAGAGGTGACTAGCTTTCAATGGAATTGTTGACTGTGAAGTATCATCAAAGCCTGGCTGAGCTTGTGATAAATTAATGCAATTATATCTCCGTCATTTCTAAAATCATTATGGTATTAGGAGACATGGGCCAAATGCAGCTATATGGAGTTGGGTCAAATATCACTCATGATCTCATGTATAATGGAATAGCTCAAGGGGCTGAATGGCCTACTCCTCTTCCCATGTTTATAAAATTCTAAGATTCTCTCCTGAACCCTTACCTGAGGCACAGAAGAATGAGAGCTGTATCTTCTCCTACCCAAAATGATCGTTCAGTTTGCCCCACCATTGGTTTTCCTACAAGATAAAGGTATGATTAAAGATCACTTCTGTTCCCTTTGTCAAAACAAAACTAGTGGCTGAACTATTTGTTAGCCCAAAAATAGAACTCAAATTCTATAAATTCATTGCTTCACTGCACATTTTTTAAAGTTCATTTGTGAGATGTGGGTATTGAGGCTCAACCAACATTTATTGTCTTCCTTTAGTTGCTCTTGAGAAGGTGGTGGTGAGCTGCTTTCTTGAACCACTGCAATCCATATGTTGTCGGTAGGCCCAAAATGCTGTTATGTAGAATTTAACAGAACTGAGTTGTAAAATAATGATTAGCATCTCCCGATAGTCACATTCAAATTCAAGATGGCTATTTCTGATCCTGAGGTCCTTCATTTTCAAACTACAAAATTATGTTCTCTAATCTTACTGAAAATACTAACAAATTACTGAAACATTGTTTTAAAATTTTTAGATGTTGTACATTAGTAGGATATAATAATGATGGTAGCATTATTAAATTATAGCTCAGAGCAGAATATCATGTTTATACATTGATCAATGGATCCTTTACAATAAAAATTGGGACGAGAGTCCTTGAATTCATATTCTCATTGCCCGTCTCTGAAAACTAATATTTGGTTTGGTATTTCTGAGAGCTCTGTGTTGTATTACTTGTTAAAAAATATTTTCTGGCATTTCTAGGCATGCTTTCCTTTACACTGGAATTCCAACTTCCTAAATCAACTATAATTTTACTTCCTTCTCTCTAACTCCTTCCAAAGCAACCTCTTAAAATGTTGACATTGTGTCCTTCATGTGCCTCAAATTGAAAAAGCAGAAGATGCAAACACTGATGTTACATTCTGAGTAGTATTCCCAGCTTGTTGCTGCTACGTTTATTTTTCTACTTTTAACCACCAAGGAATAGGTCTTAATTTTGGTCAAAGCTTTGCATAAGTTCTGTTTGTAGGCTTGCAGTAGCAGGATTTGTGAGTTGACTCTTTGGCTAAGTCCGAATCGCATGAGTGTTTTGGTGGGATTTCAAACGTGAGGCCAAACAAGTTCTCTCATCTTGTCTTACCAAACTCGCCTCACAAACTATTTTGGTGACCCTATGCAAGCCTTGTGCCTGATTCAATCACCATCTTACTGCACATGTTTCCCCGAATAACATGCCATTCAACAGATGTCCACCAAAGACATGCATTCATTGCATTTGTGCTTTCCTTACATATCTGTTGTGCATTTGGATGAATATTGGCATTCTGAAACTGCCCTGCTCACTCGAGCCTAGATTATCAACACTTTGGAAAGTGATTCTCAAACAGGAACTGGGAGATAAAAACTGAAAGAACGACAGCACCAGGGACCCGGGTTCAATTCCAACTTTGGATGACTGCCTGTGTGGAGGTTGCACATTCTCCCAGTGTCTGCATGGGTTTCCACTGGGTGCTCTAATTTCCTCACATGGTCCAAACTTGTGCAAGTTAGGTCAACGGCCATGCTAAATTGCCCATAGTGTTCAGTGATGTGGAGGTTAGATGCGTTAGCTATAGAAATGCAAGATTGTAGGGGACTAGGTCTGAATGGGATGCTCTTTGAAGGGTTGGTGTGGACCTGTTGGGCTGAATGGCCTACTTCCACACTGTAGGGATTCTAACTGCAGATGCTGGAAACCAGAAACAAAAGCAGAAGTTGCTGGAAAAGCTCAGCAGGTCTGGCAGCAATGTGGATACGTGCTAGTTAAAGGGGTGGTCCAGAAGAGATCTGCCATCCTCCTTGAGGTATGGCAGAGAAGGTCAGAGCAGGAGACCCTGGCAGCTTAGTCCGAGGTTGCCACCCAAATCAGTGCCATTTCAATGGTCCAAAATAATGGCAGCAGTGCCGTGAAAAGATTAATTACCTTTTCTGATATGACATGGTAAGTGCCACACTCTTTTCTGGGTGCCCTGCTCTAGCACTTCCATGGGCCCCAGCTATACCTGCCTCTTTGTCAGGTATGTGGAACAGTCCATCTTCCGTAGTTACACCGGCATCATTCCCCACCTTTTCCTCTGCTACATTGATGACTGTATCATTTGTACCTTCCACGAGAAGGTTGAACAGTTCATCAACTTCACAAACACCTTTCACCCTGACCTCAAGTTTGCCTGGACCATCTCGAATACTCCCCTTCCTGGACATCTCCATCTCCATTTCCAGCGACTGACTGAACATGGACATCTTCTTCAAATCCACTGACTCCCACAGCTACCTGGACTATACCCGCTCCGCCCTTCCCCCACTGTAAAAACACTATCCGATACTCCAAATTCCCCTGCCTCCACATTATCTGTTTCCAAGGAGGACCAATTCTACTGCAGAACATCCCGGATGGCCTATTTCAAGGACTGCAATTTCGCTACCCACGTGATCAACAATGCATCTTCAGTGCATCTCCTCCACTTCCTGCATCTCTGCCCTTGTCCCCACCCCTCCAACCGCAACAAAGATAGGACTTCCTGGTCCTCGACTTCCACCCACCCTCCGGATACATCGCATCATCCTCCACCATTTCTGCAACCACAGTTAAACACCACCACCAGAGATATATTTCCCTCCTCACCTCTATCAACATTCTGCAGAGATCATTCCCTTTGTGACTCCCTCGTTAGGTCCACGCCCTCCCCCCCTACCCCATCAACCCACCTTCCACTCCCAGTGCCTTCCCTTGTAACCACAAGAGGTGTAAAACCTGCGCCCACACCTTCCCCCTCATCTTCATCCAAGGCCCCAAAAGATCCTTCCACATCTGGCAGAGATTTTCCTGCACATCCAAACACCTCACCTACTGTGTCCGTTTCTCTCAATGTGGGCTCCTCTACATTGAGGAGACAGGATGCCAACTCACAGGAAGTTTCTGGGGACAACTCCGGGACCCACACACCAAACAACCCCACCACCCTGTGGCTGACCACTTCAACTCCCACTCCACCAAGGACACGCAAGTCCTGGGCCTCCTCCACCGCCAAGTCCTAGACACCTGATGCCTGCAGGAAGAATGCCTCATCTATCTCCTTAGGACCCTCCAACCAAATGGGAACAATGTCAGTTTCGCCAGTTACCTCATCTCCTCTCCCCCACCTTATCCCAGATCCAAATCTCCAACTCGGCATCCCCCTTTTGAACTGTCCTTCCTATCCATCTTCCTTCCCACCTATCTGCTCCACACTCCACTCCAACCTATCACCTATTTATCTCTCAGCCCCCTTGGGCTCCCCCCACATTCCTGATGAAGGGCTTATGCCTGAAACATTAACTCTCCTTCTTCTTGGATGCTGCCTGACCTGCTGTGCTTTTCCAGCACCACTCTTTTTGATTCACACTCTTTTCTCTGCCAGCTCACACTCGCGCTAATTCTGATACTCCACTCATCGCCAGTCAAGGCTCATGTTCTGCCTCCCTCACTATTGCCTACAACATCATTCACTTAGTTACAGCCCCCTCCAATTCCATACAGCACTAACCGTGCATGCCCACTGCATTGCCTACTCACTGCCTCAGAAAGCCTTTCACCCTACTGCACCAGCAGCATCAGCTGTGCCATCCACTTCCACCACACTCAATCTCTCCCTTTTGCGTGCAAAGAGTGTTTTCTGCACCTTTCAGAAACTACTCGTTCCTTAAATCTCCAAAGGTCTCTTCCATTCGTTCTTCTTTTCAGCCAAGAACCAGTTCTAACAGTCATCCTACTTAACTGTTAACAAAGTCTTTTCCTACTCTTCATAGCAGCTGAATTACTCATCTCTCTTTCTCTCACTCGCTGTATTGATATGTATCTGTCTTTATCTGAAAAAACAGCTGTGCTGGTTCTGCGTCGAAGTATAAAAGCTATTATTTAGTTTTCAATAGGCTTTGGCTTTTTTTCCATGACAATCAGATCAAGAGTTGTTTTTAAATATTCTTTCAAAGTGTTGGCTGGTTTTCCTTTCTTGCCCTCCAGTATAGTTACCCTCCAACTGTTTGGCTTTCTAGGCAGCATTATGTCAAATGCCTTTTGCCAAATGCGTTTTGAAATTCCATACATCCACCAACTTGATGAACTTCATCAAGCTTTTAAAGAAAATTAAATATGATTGGCCTTTAACAAATCATTGCTGATTTTCACTAATAGTCCCATGATTTTTGAAATGGCAACTGATTTTATCTAGAATTATTGCTTCTGAATGTTTTCTCATCACTAATATCAGATTGACTGATCAAGGTGTTATCCTTCTCTCCATTTTGAAACAAAAGAGTAATATTTGAACATGCTCTGTCTCCTGGCACCATCTAGACATCCACCACCATAAAGATTATTGAATTACTTCCACAATTACCAACCAGACCTTAGTGGCCAGGATGCATCCTGCATAGACTGGGTGACTTCTGTACCTTCTGCAAGTACTACTCTTAAAGTGACAAGTACAATTCATCTCCAGTTTTAATTTAACTAGGGTTCATGGTATTCCATAATAATTCAAAGAAACACCTTCTTTATGTGATCAAATATATGTAATGATCCAGAATTTACTGTTAAACTACTCAGGACATTAAGGACTCTCATTATCACATATGCACACTTTAGGCATCAACTTCTAGCCAGTGTGTAGCTAAAGTTGCAAATGTGGAAGTTGTTTAAACTTCACAAGCTGAAAGAAAGCAACATCCCACCATCTGATTCCTCATTCAAATGCATCAAATGATGTCAAGAAGTGTAAATGTGACTTAACATTCCACAGTGGGCGGCACGGTGGCACAGTGGTTAGCACTACTGCCTCGCAGCGCCAGAGACCCGGGTTCACTTCCCGACTCAGGCGACTGACTGTGTGGAGTTTGCACGTTCTCCCCGTGTCTGCGTGGGTTTCCTCCGGGGGCTCCGGTTTCTTCCCACAGTCCAAAGATCTGCAAGTCAGGTGAATTGGCCATGCTAAATTGCCCGTAGTGTTAGGTAAAGGGGTAAATGTAGGGGAATGGGTGGGTTACGCTTCGGCGGGTCAGTGTGGACTTGTTGGGCCGAAGGGCCTGTTTCCACACTGTAAGTAATCTAATCTAATCTAATCTAAGTAAGGCTTATCCATTTCTATCTCATTGTTTCTATCATCCAGTCCAAATTGATACTAGTCAATTGCTTTAGTGTTCGAAATAATGTATTTTTTTTCTCTATATCTCTTTTCCTCTCTTAACCCAATCTTCTTTTCCTACATTTTAATTGACATCATTTACCCAATTTGACATTGATTTCATTATTCTACTTCAAGGTTCAGACTCTGGATTCAAACAAAAAAAAACAATTGAACAGTGGACACCGGAAATAAGAAGCAATAACAGAAATTGCTGGGAAAACTCTGCAGGTCTGGCAGTATCTGTAGAGAGAAAGTATATTTAACTTTTAGGGTCCAGTGACCCTTCTTTAGAACAGAAATGTTAATTCTGCTTTCTCTCCGTAGATACTGCCAGACCTGCTGAGTTTTTCCAACAAATTCTGTTTTCATTTCAGATTCTGTACTTTTCATTTCATATTTTTTAGTCTGATTGGTTAAAGAGATACAGGCCCCAGAGGCCCTGAAGAGGAAATGGTGTTGTTTCCACTTCCCACTTACAGCTACTTGGCCTGAAAAAAGGCATGGATTGGCCCCTGAACATTACATTTCTAATGAATGGAAGGTACCAGCTATTCATACTGATTATGTTATACAGCATTAATGCAGCTAGCCAAAACCATCATCTGTCAGATTGAAATTACTGTAAAGTAATAAATATGTAGCATTTTATAGTTCAGCAAAGCAGTTCAGGATATAATTTAACATCTGCGATGATGAAACTGAATCTTTGGATGGGTGAACAACTGCAAGTAACTGTCTCATCTGTTTTCAGGCAAACCTCTAAGCATAGCAACCTAATGGACAGGAAATTGTATTAAAATATATGACAATGTGGATCAGGAAATAGTCATTTCAACATTGAGCTCCTTCCACAGATTGTGAACATTCTAATGCACTATAGCCTGTGCTTACTTATTTAACATGAATGAAATTTCTTCCTTCCCTTGAAAGACAATCTAGTGAAGCAGTTAAAAATATTTTCCACAGATAGTACTTCACTTCATCTCCCTCAGTTAAGTGATGTGACACAGACAGTAGAAGACAGAAATGTTTTTGTTCCTTTTGCTAAAGCAAGTACTTTGCAAGGATGCTGGTTCAAATGTGAGATCATGTAAATGAGGATGAAATGAATGATAAAGTGAACTATCTTAATATAAACATTTTTATATAAATGCAGCAGATGAATAGTAACAACATATCCTTTTAATTCAGGCACATTCAACAAGCTAATGGCTGAATGTTCACAAATCACTTTCGCAACCATCTGCATATCCATTTTAAAATATTTTTATTAATTTATAGGAAGTGGGCATTTGTGGCTATGTGCATCTATTGCATATGTGCAGAGAAGTGTTTGCAAATGCACAGTTCACCTTATAATATCCTAACATCCAACCATTATAGACTCCATGTTTAAATCTGTCAAAATACAAAGCGAGTCATTTTTCCAGTTGTGCATCCAGGTAACAGGAAATAATAGCAGGGAAAGCAGTTCACAGTGGGCACTATCAGCACTGACACACACACACACTCCACTTTTACCTCCACCCAACCCCCGATGAGGAGATCCACTACATTGAACTTTGCCTCCAACTGTCATCCTCACTCCCTGAACCCCTAATATCGCGCCATTATGGTGCATAATACTCCTCTGCACATACTCTATGGCAGCCATGATGGTCATTGTCAACAATACCCATCTTGTAATGAACCTTGCCTTACAATATTGTCTGCATGCCTTTCAGGCACCTTGTGTTTCCCAATATTGTCCATATTCCCATCTCCACAACTGCCTCTCCTTTCCCACCCACGCTGAGCCTTGACTCCCCCACTGCTTTCAACAGTGAAGCTCTCATGGCCCAAACAGGCTCTCTTGCACACTCCTTAATGATCAATGGCTGGACACCCAGAACTATATTTATCCCAGACCTTTGACCAACTTCATGACTGAGACATGACTGACTAACACCTGACCACTGGCGTGATGCCATCCAAGACAAAGCAGCCTGCTTGATTGGCATCAGATCGATAAACATCCATTTCCTCCACCACCAACATTCAGTGGCAGGGATGTGGACTATCTACAAGATGCACTGCAGATCCTTAGATGGCACCTTCCAAGTCCACGACCACTTCCATCTTGAAGGACAAGGACACTGGAAACACCACTACCAGTAACTTCCCCTTCAAGCCTCTCACCATCTTGTCCCTTCACTGTTGCTGGGCCAAAATCCTGGAACTCCCTCCCTAAGGGCAGTCTAGGTCTACCTACAGCATGATGGCAACAGCATTTAAAGAAGGTAGCTCACCACCACCTTCTCAAGGGCAACCAGGGATGGGCAATAAATGCTTGCCAACCAGTAATGCCCACATCCCACAACTGAATAAAACAAACCCTGAACTGTGTGCCTGCCCCTGTGCACAAAGTGTCCCTCTTAAAACCTTTCAATGCTAGTCGCTGATGTCCTGCAATATCAAGTCTGTGATTCATTCAAGGCCTTCAAGTGGATAAATGTGGTTGAGTGCATTGAACAATTGTGTGTGTTATTGACTAATCAACATTTCTATGCTATTGCCAGTGCAAACATGGACTTGAATGTCAGTATTTTGTAAGGAACAAGCATAATATTTGCGTTATTTCTCAATTATAGATGCACATAGATAAAATTAACAAGAAAGATTTCCCCAATAATAAACAAGCAACTGTTAGGAAAGGAGCACCATAATATTATTTACTTTGCATTCAAATTGCTGCAAAGATCTGGAATACACTTGCAGGATGAAAATATGTACATAATGTGATTGCTCTGCTGGCACTTTCTTTGAATTTGATGTCATTCCATTTTACAGCATTTCTCCCTCTCAAATAATAGCAATAAAAAGAATCACTGTAAACAAACAGCCTAAAAATGTTATCCGAAATAGAAAATTAAATAGCAAGCATCAAAGTTATCATTGATGTGAATTTCATTTCTCTATTAAATTTAATAGAAGGATTTACATTTGATTCTATTTTTCCTTCATTTTAATTTTTAAAAAATGACAATGAACTTAAAACCATAAGAATTTCTTTTAAGCCCAATAACCTATTACTTTTTTGTGCATACTCAGGTTCAGCGATCTGGCTTAATTTACTTGAAGTTGTTTTAAGGTAAACACTTCTGAAGGATTTAAACTTTATATTTTGTTTATTGAATAATGTCAAAGTTAGCTGAGTTTTACAATTGTTGTATGATTGACTTCCTCACACTGTTAACAGTTACAACAAAACCACTTTCAATATTCCTAAATTAAATTAAACAGTGAAAAGTTATAAAATTATACTGAAATGGATGTAGCAGGAAGGAACTGTGGTTCTGAACACATATAGGAATGTTATCTTCACTCTAAGTCCTCATTTTATGCATTTGCTTTCGATTAATATTTCATCCAAACTCTGGATTTTAGAATTGCTTATTTCCACCTAAAACTATGTGCAGCTTCACTCAAATTAGTAAGTTGGTCATACTAATAGTATTCATTCATTCTATCTTTGGTGACTGTTCCCTTGGGTCATTTAAAATGGTTGAGTTATATTTTAGAATTGAAGTAAAGTTCAGAGCAAGAAAGCTCTGTTGTTTCCCCTACTACATGGGAGCACAAACAGCAATCATTCACAATTATTTGCAGTTCTGAATTTTAATCTTCCTGTACGTAGAAACATGGTTATTGTTCCGAGAATAATTTCAAACGTTCCTCAAAAGTCCTTTTATTATTAATTCAAGTGGCCAGTACAGTGAAATGCACTACGTTCCACGAAAGATTTAGGAGAAAAGCAGTTTTTCCTGAAATTTTTGCATCAGGGTTAATGGGAATAATTCCTCCATTCAGTATTCAACACTGTATTCTGTTCAAGTACAACTTAATGAGAAGGTATTGCATTAATTGCTTAGTAATTGTAAATATTAAAATAAATTAAAATAACAAGAAGCCTGTTGATTCTAATCAGCATTCATGAGAAAATGTGAAAAGCAATCTGCAAATGAAAACAATATAGTTCTTTACAAATTACAAAAAGTTAGCCATAATTTATTTAAACACTGCCTATTCTTGTTCCAGTATGTCCTTTTCCTTCTTGTTAAAGTTGTAATTCTTTTGTGCATGTTTCTTCAGTATCACTTCTATCCATTCATTTTTAAAGTATATTGTGGGGCTAAGTGCTATAATGCATGAAAAAGTCACAGGGATCGAGATATGCAGTCAACCCATGTCTGATTTTTGCAATGCATCTAACATTTCAACTTGATGCGATCTGCGTGTTGTTGATTTCAGTAATCAGCCACCACCAATCTCACTGTTTACTGGCTGGATGCATGAGCAAGGTCAGACATGCGAGTGAGTGATTTGGTGACAGTACCTTAAGTGACCAGTGCAACTTAACACTTTTTAATTCTGAGAGACATTGTGGTTGGAACAGTACTGGCATTCAAGAAGAAGTGAATCTGGCCTGATAAATACCTAGCAATCCCTCAATATGGAAGGGTTTTGAGTAGAGGTGTTAGAAAGGAGGAGAGATATCCTGTATTTGTATGGGACCCAGATATCCTCTAGATACATTCTGAGAAGGCAATCTGAGAAAGTAGCCAGGGAGTTCAATGCCAGGTGCCAAGACCTTGATACGTTCAATGACCACAAGTAACAGTCAGCGTCAGTGAATGTATCATCAAAAGTCATATCCTTCGTCTGTGCTCTTAGTCTCAGACACTGCTGGCTTACCAATGACCTTTATCATTAAGATACAGATCTAACATTTATATGGCTTGACCACATCCTCAAACAGTACAGCTGCAAGCCTCACTCCCTCAACTCACAGCTTACTCACACTGACAACTATTCAATCATCACTTCACCCAAGCAGATTGCATGATTCACAGTGAAAGAGTTCCCTTCCTATTGCAGAATAAGCTTGCAAAAAAGGAAATGTCAAGTGAGGGGAGACAGCTCAACTACATGTCCACTATGTCTCCCTTAAGGAGACAACTTTGCTAATAGGAAGGAGCTATTGAAGATTTTGTGAAATGAAGTGTGCTAAGTGGATTAAGTGTCAAAAGAGAAACAGTTCACATTATCATAAGGTCTAAGTTGATGATGAAAATGGACAAGAACCAATCTAGCATAAAAATTGTTAAAAGTGGGGGTGGAAGGACTTCAATGGATTGAGTACGGATCTGTCCAAGAAAAACTGGAATCAAACAATGATAGGGCAAAACCACAACAGAACAATGCCCTTAAAGAGAAACATGTTTGGGTGCAGACAAAACATATTCACACCATACAAAAGGAAAGGGTAATCATATATAGACTCCCTTGATGATGAAAGAGATAAAGAGTTAAATACAAAGAAAGAATGCATTTCAGATGTCAGGTTGAAAATTGGTAACTAGTCTCAATTAGAATATTCAGGTGGGAATTGTGAGAAACAATTAAGAGAAGCAAACAGAAAATATGGGAAGGGACTAGCAAAAAAATATATAATTTATTATGGATATATCCATATAATATATACTCACAGAACATATATATCCATATGCATATGAAGAGTAGAGATATCTTTACAAAAAAGGGCATTGGGTTGATTAAGGGCCTAAAAAGTGATTCAAGCACAGACGAAGAGGATATTTTTAAGACTTCAATTGCATACATCTTTGCCAAAAAGGAAGATGATGTTCCGGGTCTTGATGATGTACATTGAAATCTCCCATCCAGAGTACATTCTGTGTCCTTGTCATACCTCAGTGTTTCCTCCAAGTTGTGTTCAACACTGAGGGCACTGATTCATTAACTGATGTGGAGTGATAGATGCAAGCATGGATCCCGCACTTTTGCACATCAAACAGACACTGACTCCAATGACCCTAGGCATTGACCTAGCCAATTCCTAGTCACACTTAATATCTAGTGAAAGGCAAATGATGGCACGGAACATAGCTCATGGTTGACACTATCAACATCAGGCATTCCCTGGACACTGGGTATCCTGTTAGAGTCTCCATGCCCCCTTTAACCTTGGTCTACCCTGACAACCCATGTCACACATCACCCTTAACTTTGCCTCCAGTTGTCCTCCCTGCTCCCTGAGGGCCAAGATTATACTTTCAACACATGCCCATGTTTACCCTCACAGCTTTGACTGCCCCAAAGTCTTCTCAATCACCCCACTTTGCTCCTGTAGCCACCTTTGCACCCTCCATCAAACACCAACACACAGACTGCTCCTTCCCCAGAACCCACCCCCCGCAGGACTGTATTTGTCCCACACGTCTGACTGACTTTGACAAGCAGCCAATGGAGGTGACCGTCTTGACACCTGATCCTATCTTTGAATTTCCCAATTGATGAGATGGAATTCCACTTCTGATTGGCACTTCAGGAATGACCATCGCCCACACCCCGGACTGGCGGTGACCACATCCCCTGACTGTGCTCAGCCAGAGTGGATGACCTACCATGGCCAAGCCCCTGGACTGTGTGCAGACTATGATTGACAATGTCAAGAATGCTGACTGACAACCACTCCTGACCAGTCTTGATTGGACTGAGAACTAGCCCCCATCCCACTTTCTGACTTGGCTATTTACTCGAATATGTTCACTGGGAAGCCAGCTATCTCATGTTGTAGGTGTTAGATTATGTGTCTGCACTAGTATTAGTATGGCAGCACTGATTATCTTTAGGCCATACTTGAAGTAACATCATGCTAACAGGCATGGCATGGCAAGACATGGAATGGAATGGCATGTATTCTGAAAGCAAACACATATGCACTCAGTGAGCAAGAGCTAAGGGAGAAATGAACAGTGTTGAGATGCAGCTTCTTCCAATCTGTGAGCTGGGTGCTTGTTCCTGCATGCAAAGTTTCCCTGCTGTAATTTTTCAATAAAAGTTGCTAGTATGCCCTGTACTAAAATTCTGTACTTACTGAGTATCCTGCAAGTGTATCAGAGAGGTGCCATGAAGATCCTGAGAGTTTCCCATTCTTGGGTGTCAATGTCTGTAGATGAGAGGTGCATGTGGCTGGCGCCCATGAATTTTTCCTGTTAGATGCTGTTGCACACTGAGCAAAATAGACACTCTTTGCAGCCAGCAGTGAGCTAAAATCCTGAAATTCCCATTCTAACTACCATGTCAAGAATTCTCTGTTTAATTTGTTCACAATGGATGAAGATTAGGAAACCACACTTTAATAAGGAAAGGTCTGCAGTTATCAGTTCTGAGGAAGGGTCACTAGACAGAAACGTTAACTTTCATTTCTCTTCACAGATGGTGCCAGACCTGCTGAGCTTTTCCAGCAACAACTGTTTTTGTCTCTACAGTTACCAAGAAAATTTACAAGCAATAATACTCCTCAATCGACAATTTGCTGTTCCCTCGCTGTTATGGACCAGATCAAACCCTCTCAAAACATATTAAGCAGATAGCCTAGACCCTGGGACTTTTTTTTTATTTTAAAGGTAAGTTTAAAGCATTGCAGTCCAGAGGCAATATGATTGATCAAACTACCAGGCTTGAAACAAAACACACTTTATTCACTATAGTTAAAATGCAGACAAAATCAAAAGAAATGAAAATAACTATCAAAATGCTTAACAAAATAATAGATATTTTAGCTTCTAATGAACTGTTCTGATATTGTAACATCCCATAAGCACACTCTTGGCATAAAACGATTTCAATAAAAGATTGTCTCACATGCAATTCCAGCAGCAGGAAGAGAACCCCAGCTTTTAGCTGTAACAGAGAGGAATAAGAGCTTCCACATCCAGCTTCAAGACCCCAGCAACTGCAGAAAACTAAAACTAAAAGTTCTAGCTCTGTGGGAGCTTGACCCCACCAATTCAGGTTGCTTCTAATGTTCCAACTTAAAAAAAACTTAAGGTCTCACAAAGTTGTTTACTTTATTGGCTTTGGAGCAGACAGCTCCATACTTCTGTCTCAATCTCTCTTCATTTAAAAAAAGGAACGGAGTGCAGCTGTAAAAGCCATAGTATTGTCACACATTGATGCCTGGAATAAAATATGTAGCAAGTTGCTCCCGAAACTGAGATCGGCCTTACCAAATCTTGTGTGCATTTCTGCCACATTTCCCATGTCATTCTGGCCCCTATAAGATTCTACACATTGATTGAAAATGGATGTGGTATACACAAAGGTCTAATCAAATCATTAACTTCTGCACACCTGTCAGAATGACCTTAGAATTGAGTGTGGAAGAGGAACTTATTTTCACCTTTCCCACAGTGGAGGGAGATGTAAATTTTTCTGCATGTATTTCTGACAATGTCATGCTAGCCTTAAAATAGAGTTATTTTCATCTAACAATTTGCCTTTAGTTTTTAAATTAGTTAATAAGCAACCCAAGTGATTCATAATTTATTATGTTTTTAGATATTAAAGGCATCAAGGGATACATTGCGAAAGCAGGAAAATGGCATTGAGATAGAGGGTCAGCCATGATCACATTGAATGGTACAGCAAGACCAAAGGGCTGAATGGCCTATTCCTGGTTTCTACATTAGAAGGAGCAGACAAAAGACGTCAGATTTTGCCATGTTATATTTATAGAATATACTCTGCGATTATTGACCTTCAAAGGGATGTTGTTAATTGAATTTGTAACATGGAATTCAACAATTCTTTTGATCTCACCTCATCACTGAGAGTTACCAAATGAAACATAAAATACAAACAGCAGCTTTATAAAAATTACCATCATGGCTTCATACAATGGACATAGTGTGTCACTTAATAAGTTAAAATAAGCATGAAAATTTAAACTCTTCTTTGATTTATTTAACAACTCAGAACTCTTAGTGATACTTTTCAAATGACTTTGGTTAAGATCATCCCCTTTCATAATATTAGATGTAAACAACACGTTTCTCTTTCATGTGTGCAAAAGTAATGAGAAGCCTTGTTAGTTTGTTTTAAAAAAAGGAAATATTAATCTGCACCAGTGACAGTATAAATGTGCACCATATCCATATGATAAGTTAACGAAATTCAGGTTTTCCTGTCACTGTTGTGATAAGGATAGCAGTGTTTGTATAACACTGCCCTCCCACACATAGGGTCAAATTATTGAAAGATCTACACCGAGAAACGTGACAGTAATTATAATCTATTAACGTTTCTCCTGCTGATCTGCTTAGTGCTCTCATAGATAAGTCCAGTATGGTGCACAGCTACAATTCTGGAAGTCCCAATAGTTTTTCTTCCTCCTCCAAACAAATTTCAGTTTACTATTCTGTGAACAAAATCTCGTGTAAGGAAGTATGGAACAAGTAATATCTCAATGCATTCAAACAATTGCAATGCATCTCGTGATCCCAGCTTTATATCACATTGAAAGAGTTCCATTGTAAATGTGTGATTTGCTTTCTGTTCGCACCTCAAACCAAGGAAATGAATCTCTTACTCTTGTGCTGCAATGGTTTAAATAATCAATTCTAGTTCCTTAGGGCATCCTGCAATTGCTGAAAATCTTAGCAGGTTTTTACAACACCAGAAATCTTCTTGCACACTTTATTCTTCATGGAGTTGCAACAGGTCAATGATTTTGTGTTTGTTTTTAAAGATGTTCCAGGAACACCAATTACTCTCTTTCAAAACAGTGTTGTATGGCTCATAATTACAGTCTATTCCTCTTGAGCAGGTAGGAGATTTTCCTCTAGTGTGGTGCAGAGGGAAACCATTAAAATTACAGTCAAGAGGAATTTCCATTATGTGCACTTCTTCCCAAAAAAGGAATGCAAAGTTAAATGTACTTAAAGGAGGTTGTTCATAGGCATCTTGCTATTAAACAGAGAAAGCTGCATTTCTCGTATTGCCAGGGACTTTAGATTGACTACTTTCTTTGAAACACCCACATCTGTCTACACCAAACATCTGTGGCTTCAGATTTACAATTTGATGCATTCATTCCGGGGTCATCCAGAAAGATGTATGGATCCTGTTAAAAAGTGAAGTCTGTCAAATGTTCAGTCTTGAAATGTTTACATCGCTTGTGATTAACACTTCACAGGTGTCAGTATAGACAAAAAAGAACCCTTTGGATACTAGATTTATATTTTATGCAAGGTTGTATTCAGCCACTTTGGTGTTTACATTTATAATCTGTCGAATGAAAATGCTTCATTTTTTAAAAAACCAAAATGAAACTGTTGGTTTCATTTATTTTCTCCTTTTTGCTCTCAATGGGACCAATAATAATTATCATCTCTCATTCGTGTGTATAAAATGAACTCTTCTCTTCTTCCACCACCTGCCCTGTAGCCATAATCACTGTTTAATCTATTTTGCCTAGGATTCCAGATGTAATGGGTCACTAGCAGCTGTAAATCCTAAATAATATAAATAAATAGTAAAGTAATCCTTGATGTACTTTGTATAACCATTGAGTAATTGCTACATTTAAATATTCACCTTAAAATATTCAAATGGCCACCCAGAAGCATTTTTCCATTTTTTACAGTCAAACTTTGTCAGTATGTAGAACTCCGGTTGGGGGTGGTGGGATGGTGAGGGGATTTCCTGAGGTTCACCTGAATGAATAGGAGGCAACTGGATAATGATCAGAGAAAAGTCTTGGTTGAGTCCTCCTATCTGACTAAATGTCATTTGAACACATGGCTAGAGTCAGTCACGTCTCATTAAGTTAAATGTCTAACCCCAGGAGAGGCAAGTTACATAAAAAGAAAAGCTGACTAGTGGAGAGAAAAGCAACAAATTCTGGGACTGGAAAATTGAGAACAAGGTGAGTAGTTCTGACAACATGCATCCCTCCCTCAGTCTGCCCTACCCCCATTTATGCTTCCCTTCCCTTACTATCAACATTCAAATGGTCTGGCAACATGAGTCTTCGTGCAACTTATGAAGGTACTTGGCTGCGGCATTAAAGGACCACCGAGTTGTAGATCTGCACAACCTCTGCAGTGAAAGTTGTTTTTAACATTTAGTTTTCCCAAGAAAATAAAAGTGACTGCTTGAGAAACAGAGTGCCAACCTGAGGGATTCGACTGTTTCGCTTGCCTCTGTGTGAAGATTGTTGGTTTCATTGGTGTTTAACAGCACCAGACATAGAGTCATAGAGATGTATAGCATGGAAATTGGAGAAAATCCTATTATCCTTGTAAAGTTTTTAAAAAAAGACACAATGCACACAATTCATAGATGTTCTATAGAATGTTTATTATCTGGATCCAAATAAATCTTTAACATAGAGTCATAGAGATGTGCAGTACATCTCATCTATTTTGACCATATATCCCAAATTAATCACGTCCCATTTGCCAGCACTTGGCCCATATCCCTCTAAACCTTTCCTGTTCATATACCCATCTGGGTGCCTTTTAAATGTTGCAATTGTACCAGTCTCCAACACTTCCTCTGACAGCTTGTTCCATACATGCCCCATCCTCTGCATGAAAAATAGGAAAAAGGCAAAAAAGGAATTGGCTGCAAGATACTGCTCAGAGATCAGTCAAAATATTCATGAGTATTATTTCCTTGGTGCTTGTAGCAGAGAATAAGAAAACATGGTGGGGTGGATTAGGATGCATAAGCGAAGAAGACTTTACTTGCCTGCTGTATCTTGGTAATGCTTAATTACCAGGCAGTGAAGACTAGAATCAGCACCAAAGACATTGAGAGCTGCTTAAATATTGTGAACAACTGGCTTAGACACTGAGACCCTTCAAGGAAGAGGATGTGATACCTCCACCTTGGCCTGTGTTACACATAACTTCAGCCCAGTTAACATGGTTGAATTGGAATGCCTTCAGAGCTGGCATTAACCATTTAGTTGCATAATCATTTAAATCATTCACCAAGAACATTTATATGTTTCCCAAAGAATCATTCCCTATGCCAGACAGTAGGCAGCTGATGTGCATTCAAGCTTACTACATCTCTGAAAGCAAATATTTTCTTCATTGCACATGTAGTTGAGTTCCTGGCTTGGTCTTGTGTTCCAGCCTAAATGAGGAGCTCCCTTCATAGTGAAATTTGGGCAAACACCTGCAGTTAATGTTCACTCAGGCACTGTATTTGTCTATCAAATCACAGTAAGGCCACCACCAGTATGAATTCCAGTGGATTTGCACCTACAGCCTCTCATCCAGTCCCAAGTAGTCAAGCAAGGCTTGTAACCATGTGACTTGCCGTTCGACTGTTTTTTGTTGCTTTTGTTGTTTGATAAAGAAACAGAAGTCTTAATAGTTTAAGCCATGTGCACCCAAACAAAGACTTTAATTCAGAGGGTCCATTATGGACAGAGGTGGATAACCAACAAATAAATACAAAACTATTTGTTGTCACCATTGATCATATCGTCACATAGCCACAGTTTATCTCACACTGCTGTAGTCAATTGTCTTGGACTAGTGTCTCACTAATAATATAGTTCAGGCTTGTAGAGTAGGACTAATGCACTGAATAGGATTAACCACAACTACTTGAGCATGTACATTAAACTCTGTTAATGAATGAATATGAATTATTTGTAAATTTCCATATTTAAAATTAAGAATACTGTATAACCTGTATAGATCAAATACTTAGTGAAGAAGACAGAAAAATTAGCACATTTATTTTTAGTTCTTTCCTAAAACTAAGGTAAACCTCTTAACAATAGAGCACTTCATTTTAAAAAAAATTAGCATAAGGGAGATAGTGGGCTATTGATAACGTTACTAGGCTAGTGATCCAGAAACTCAGGCTATTGCTTTGGGATATGGAATTAAGTCCCACCGTGCAAGTTGATAAGACTTGAATGTTTTAGAAAAATCTGGAATTAAAAGCTAGTTTAGTGGCAACTGTGAAATCATTATTTTAAAACAAATCTGAATCACTAATACTTTATAGGGAAGGAAATCTGTGATCTTTACCTGCTTTAGCCTCCCTATGACTCCAGGCCTACCTGAGACTCCAGATCTGCAGCAATGTGGTTAGCTCTTAACTGACCTCTATGCATTTAGGAATGCTTAATAAATACTAGTGTAGCCAGTGACACCCTCATCTCACGAAATAATGTAAACCAATATTTTTTGTTCGCATATTGGCAAGACTCCATGCAATATTCATTGTTATCCATAGAAAGAGATGGGTGTTTCTTGACTAATGGTCATACAACTAAATAGCTTACTGAGTCAGCTTTGAGGGAGTTAAGAGTCAATCATTTAGCTTGGGACTGGAGTTATGTGTAAGCCAAGCCAGGTGGAGATGGCATATTTCTTTCTCTGAAAGGACGTATTTTGTCAGTCATATGTTTACAATATTCAAGCAGCTTTCAAATCTTTGGGACTAATTCTGGTTTTCAATGTCTTGTTATTAAACATTGCTGAGAAATTGCTTGAAACCCTACTTACATTTTAAAAAGAAATTTGCTGAGAAAGCATAAGTTTGTTGAAATTCAGCACATTGAAAGATATTTGAAAACATATTCAGCACCTTCTCAACTAAATTTTTATTGGTATTACTTTCCCACAAGTTTTTTTTTCAAAACCAATGCAATCTATGCTTTTTTATTCTGCTAAATATGCTTTTAGGGAATGTTCTAGATTAATTAAAATTAGGGTAAAAGATGAGCCTTGAATAATAACTATCCAATTTAAGTATTAGCATGGTGTCATTTCTTACATGTTACAATCATCTGATGTTTGGAATATGTTTCACAAACTGCAATATTTGTATTGTCATGTAGTAAGTAGTTTTCCCTTGGTTTAAGATTCTTTATACGTCATCATAGTGCTGATTACTTAATCTCCAAACTGTCATAATATTACATACCAGATCATTATTTGCAAACGTTTATTTTCCTTACCAAGCCTTTTGTTTGGGTAGAACATTATAGCAGAGATAGATGATCTATTGATTCCGTACAATTAAATGGAAATAGAAATTAGCATTTCTTAGCTGTAGGTATTGTCTGGAACTTTAATTACAAATGTTAATAAAATTCAACATTATAATTTGATTAGGATTATTTCTCGATGTTATGTTCTGTAAGCATGGGACTAAAATCTAAATTGATTAAATTAATTTGTATAACTAGGATCAAATCAAATCAAATTAAACAAATGTTTCATATATTAAATCAATATAGAGCTTTTACCTTTCAAATTAAAGAGTTACAGGAAAAATGTTGGAATGGAAGGTAGTTATTTGTTGTGTTGTCATCACATTGAAATGTATGGAATAGCAAACTGCTATATCAATGTTGAAAATGTGTTGGTGGAAAAGCGCAGCAGGTCAGGCAGCATCCAAGGAGCAGGAGAATCAACGTTTCGGGCATGAGCCCTTCTTCAGGAATTCCTGAAGAAGGGCTCATGCCCGAAACGTCGATTCTCCTGCTCCTTGGATGCTGCCTGACCTGCTGCGCTTTTCCACCAACACATTTTCAGCTCTGATCTCCAGCATCTGCAGTCCTCACTTTCTCCCTGCTATATCAATGTACCTTTCGTTGTGTAAACATTAAATGCTGACATTATTTCGCCACATGCAGACAGTCAAAAGGAAGAATGTTGCAGCGATGGTTATAAGCTTTTTGTGAATGCTCTGATACACTGCAGGCACTACATATGTTGTCCGTACATGTAGATGTTTACCGATTTGGAAGGCCTGTTTCCGTCAGCTGACTTATTAATAACCTAAAGTAGATCTTTGTGAGTTATTTTCTTGACCAGTATGATAGATTGGGTTCAATGTAAAGTTGATCACTCCCATATATAAAAGTGTAACATCTGCATTTCAACTTGAAGCAGTATTAAAGCTTTTAATAAATAATAAAAGGTAAAGTTACATGCACAATATAACAAAATTTCAGCTGGCCCAAACTAAAGTAAATAGTGCACAGCTTTGTTGCAACAAATTTGTCTTGTTATTTGTCACAATGCAATTGCACTGAATATTCTTAACATAACTAATAAATTTACCTGCACTGCACTACACTGCGCTACTCACTCTTTCCTTGACAAATTTCTCCTAATATGTACAAAGTAATGTTCAATAAAGTTAGTAATATGTGTATATATTGAAAAAGTAACTTTTAGTGCATTAAAACCACAGCTCAACAGCAAGTTAACTGTACTCTAATTACATAGCTAAGCAGTAATTTCTTAAAACTTTAAAGCATCATTGCTGTTTGCATCGCAATGGCAAGCACCATCGTGGTTGAAGGAAATTTTAAACTTGAAGGCTGCTCACTACACATGGTTGAGGTACTAAATGAGAAACTACTTTAATGTCAGTCTCGTCATTCACAGAAATGCTTCAACCATTAGTTGATTAATACATGCAATAACTGATATTATATAAAATGATTAGTTTAAGCAGCAGGGTCATAATTCAAATTGCATTGTTTACAGTAATTTTAAAACCACCCAGACTATCCATGAACTAGTTTCTTGTTATGAAAGATTTATGTAAACCAGCAGATAGTATATACGTGTTAGGAAACGTAAATTTCATTCAATTGAGAGGCCAGCTTTATAAAATGCTCAAGTTTTGCTCTAGAAAATTCTTTAAACTTCTCAATTGTTCTGTAAATGATAATATCAATTTCTATTGGACATAATTTAGGATGACTCAGTTAATTTAATAATGCAGGATTTTAGTTAGATATTCCATATTAAAGCACTGTGCAGTCCTGTTGAATTAGAATCTAATAGTTGCGTGAAACATATTAACCCTTTTGCACTCTAAATGTTTGAACTTGAAAGAATTTTTTTAAAAGTGTATTATCTCAAATAAAACAGTTGAAATTAATTACCTTTCGTTGGTTTTCAAGTACCCATGACTTGCAACAGACATTTGTTAATTGTTGATTCCAAGGCAATCAGCATCAATATGTTATAATTGAATACAGCTGATGTGGTCAGATGCATTCCACTCATTATAATTTATTCCTAGGAATAGTTTAGACAGCACATCATAGAAATGTATGAATATAAATGCCAGTACAGAATGTCTGATTTGTCAACATGATCAGAATGTGGAACTTGCTCCTAAGGGTTTGAAAAGATGATCCCACTGCAATTGTTCAGCAGGGAAAAAAAACATATTCATATCAATAGACTATAGTCCAGATTCCATCAGTACAGGGCCAGGGTGGAGAACTACATTTGGCTTTACTCCCTTCAGGCTCCTTGGGGTGTGGGGAACAGTGAAAGGAAAACAGTCTTGATCCTTGTAACCAGTAAACTCAACTGGAAAATGTGTATACCAAGCATAATGTGGTGTTAGTAATGATGCTCTGTTGTTAAATAATTCATTAACATTAGCCAGAACTACTTTCCTGAAATATTAAAAGACTGTGCCACTCAACAAATGATTTGTATTGAACTGAAGATAGGAGTGTAAATTGATTGATTTTGATTTTCTGAACAACAACATAGTTCACTTTCTTAATATGTATTTAGTGCACCAAATTTAAACATTTTAAAATCTCAAATCATATATGAATAAATCCACAATCATTCTCCATTTGATGGAATTGCACAGCAGAGTGAACGAATTGAACTAAGGGGAGATATCTGTAAAATCAAGTGACAAATGTAGTGACGCCTAACTCAGTGTCGAGAGCATTAGACACCATCTTTTATGCTTTTCAGAAACAGCACTGCAAGATTCTCACTAAGCAGCAGCAAGTGGTCAATTGCTAGAGATTATTATCTTTTTAAACACCTTCTGACAGCCCAACTCCTACTGTACTGCTGTATTGGCAAATCCAGATAATCAATTGACTTCTTCAAAGCTCATTAGATGTTTGCTAATTAGCATAGTTGCAGAATGCTTGTTCACACACTAAATTAATTTCAACAGATATTTATATTACAAATTTTACACTGGATGTTTTTAGGATTTGTGGTGTTGGGGATTAGGGTGGGTGACAGTGAGCAACAGAAGATGTTGCATGCAACAGTGAGAGCAATAGAGCATGAATCTTGGTGGGAGGTGGGTTCAGTAGCAGAGATAGAGTGAGTGTGATATATTAGAGAGAAGATGGTGACAGTCACCCTTGGTTGGAGTGGGGAAGGATTTTAATGTTTATCCTGCAGTGCTGGGCATTCCTCCAGATGGCTGAGATTGCTTCACCCTGAGTGGTCACCTCAGACCAGGCTGGCATTGTCTGGTGTCATAGCCTCCACTGCTGGTCCTGGGGGAGGAGGAATTTTTGCATCAGTGCCACCCTGTCAAGCAGGATCTCCAGGAAAAAGGTGGCACAATGGTTAGCACTGCTGCCTCAAAATGCCAGGGACCCAGGTTCAGTCCTAATCTCAAGCGACTATCTATGTGGAGTTTTCATATTCTCTCTGTCTGCATGGTTTTCTACCCATAGTCCAAAGATGTGCAAGTAAGGTGGGATGGCCATGTTAAATTGCCCCATAGTTTCCAAGGATGTATAGGGTAGGTGGATTAGTCATGGTAAAATGTATAGAGGTGGGTCTGGGTAGGATGCTCTTTAGAGGGTCAGTGTAGATAGGCCAAATGGCGTCTATCTGCACTGTAGGGATTCTATGACAATGCCCACAAAATGGGACAACAATTTCCCATGTCTGCTACATTCATGACAAATGTCAGCTGCCATGCAGGGCTGACAGAACTTGTCCAGATGCACAACAGGCTTTTAAAGGTGACACAGGTACAAAGAGTGGCAATCTTTCAACAGATAACAGCTGAGTGGTTAGTTGTTCCAGGAATGTGACGGTAAGATGGGGCAGGAATTAAATGTGACAGATACTCTAAAGGAGTGCTTAGGCAAGTTTGGTAAGAAATGACAAGCAAACCCATGAGGCTTCATGCAACAAACTCTCCAAAATACTTGACACAGCTCAGACTTACCAAAACAAATGTATGAGTCAGCCTATATTCTTGATGTTGATGCAAAGATCGAGAGAAGACCCAAAGGAAACAAAACCAAGGCTGGTTCAGGGAGACTAAGGATTGCAGTATGATATAAGTGTGAAGAAGAATTGCCCTCTCTCCACAATTGTCGTAATACAAAATATGTCTACACTTGACATCAACACTATGTAATTAGTCTTCATTTAGAAGCGCAGAGAATCTAATTTCTAGCTTTTCATACCAGTTTATGCCAAAGATATACAAAACTAACAGAAATCTGAGGCATAAAAGGCAAGTCCAATGTTTCCAATGAGAAACAAAAGATTCTTAACAAAGTGCCCAGATTAGAAATAACAAAGAATTTTATTTGAACTTGCTGCAAGTCTTACAAGTTCCAGTCTTTAAGGGTATTAACAACATTCCTTGAGTAATCTAATCTTCATTACTAATCCTTTCAACATTGGTTACAAACTATATTCTAGTACTTAATCCTTCTAGCTTTCTGAAAATGTAAAAAATAGTGTAACAATTCAAAGGATGGAGTTTTCTTAATGAAATTTAAGAAAAAAACATCTGCCATAAAGTTTGGAATTGCTGTTGAAATTAATTTAACCTGTAAAGAAGCACACGACAACTATACTAATTAACAAACATCTAATGAGCTGTTAGGAAGTTGATTGATTATCTGTGTTTGTCAATACTGCACTATATCTATATAATATGGGCTGCTAAGATGTCACCAAACTCATTAAAATCAGCGTTGAGTCCCTAAACTGGGAGGAATAATCCATCCATTCCAATTCCCATTTTCCTCAATTTGGGAGATGACAGATGATTACTTTATTATCCTCCTAATACACCACCAGGAAACACAAGATCCATTTCTGATTCAAAATGCCAATGGTACAATCATCAAAGATTTTTGTAAAAATCTTACTCTTCCCATTAATATCTCCACTCATCAGATCAGATGAATGGATTCCAAGGATCTTGAATGGACAATATCAAACCTTCTCACACATAAGATAGTTAAAGCAATGAATATTCTCAGACCTGTTGAGCAATGATCTCTTAGGATACTGGAATTCTTAAACACAAAAATATCAAGTGGAATAACTACTCAAATTCAAAATGTGTGGACAAGATCGTGGAAACAGTCCATTTGACCCAACAACTCCACACCAACCCTCTGAAGAGTATCCCACCCAGACCCATTCCCCCTAGTCTATTACTTCACATTTCCCCAGACTAATACACCTCACCCACACATCCCTGAACACTATGGGCTATTTACCTTGGCCCGAGGCTGGAATTGAGCCTGGGTCCCTGGCATTGTGAGGTAACAGTGCCAACCACTGAGCCACTGTGCTGCCAATTTTGTAGAGAAGGAAATCGGCTATTATGTCTTATCTGGCCTACATGTGACTCCAGACCCACAGCAATATGGCTGACCTTAAACTACATTATGAAATGGTTTAGCAAGCGGCATAAAACCATTACTGAAGAGTCCATGGATAGAATAGTTTGCTTAAAATTTTCTTTTAAATTATTGATATTCAGAATATTCTCCTGCTGCCTACTCCACCATAGGGTCATCAAATTCTATCACATATCTTTCAGTTTAGAGTCTTCACAGCACTGCCATTCAAATATGTGGGCTCAGTTAATGAGGATAGTAGTGGCCATCCCTATTAAGGATGCTGCCTGGCCTGCTGCACTTTTGCAGCACCACACTTTTCAACTCAGCACTGCCATTCAAATATGTGGGCTCAGTTAATGAGGACAGTAGTGGCCATCCCTATTAAGGATGCTGCCTGGCCTGCTGCACTTTTCCAGCACCACACTTTTCAACTCTAGTCTCCAGCATCTGCAGTCCTCACTTTCTCCTAGCCATCCCTATTAAGCCCTGCACAAACATTCTCGCTCTCAACACTAGACGCACATTCTTTACATGTACTCTGACTGAAATTCTGATGTCTGGCATCTCGTTGATAATTATTCAAAGTACCAGAGCTTTTTCACCCTTCCTAGCATCACTTCCTTTCAATTTCCATTTCCTATCCCACATAGAGTCATAGAATCATTGTCAACTCCCATTAGCCTTTTAAATAACTGTTACTGGTCTGTCTATTGTTACATCAAACCCTTAATAAACTACAATTTTTTGCATAAATTAGTCATATTAAAGTCTGGAAATGAGGTGCACATCTTCCATGACTGATAATAAAAGTAAATATTATTACAATAAATATGAACAAATAATAATTAAAGCTTTGCATTGAACACTAAGCCTAGTTGTACGTTTTTCTGTGACTAAATTTGCTAGATTGCAATTTTTCTCAGCAAAATTATAAAGAATATTTCTATGAACCATATCAGTTAATAATTATTCAATGCATTTGGTTAAGTGTAATTTATTCAAAGGATAAACGTCACTTCATCAGATCAGGCTTTTAGTCACAGTACAAACTAATAAAAGCAATTTCTTATTCAAAGCAAATTTGATCTACTTGCATATTTTCTCCAATGCTTTTGGCATGGTAATCTGTGATGAGAGCAAGCTGTTTCACTTTAAAAATTATTTTTTCAGCTGCAAGACATCTTAACGATCTGTAGTGACCTTACACCCTTTTATCCTGAAGTTTGGACTCTTAATCATCATTTGTGACTCATGTAGCCACATAAACAAAACCATTGCCTGTTTTCTAGCCTTCTATGAATAAAATATTAAAATGCTGGGATCCTTTATAGTGCCTGTGGCGAGGCTTGGCATTAAGATACAGCTGAGACAGAATTCCAGTTTGAAGGAAAGGAAAAACAGAAGTCCTTCCATTGAGGGGGACGAAGGGAGGTTAAAAGTGTTTCCATTGAGGTAGAGAGAATTTAGAAGACAAAAGAAATTGAATTCTACTGTTTCTATGCATGAAAACCGAAAAGGATAGAAGTGTAGGGCAGGCAGTGGTATTGTTTTTCATGTCTCTGATAGTTAACACAGTCAAAAAAGTACATGTGAAATAGCAATGAGGCAGAGCAGTGCATGAAGTGGATGAAGCATCATTTATCTTCAGCGGCTTGCATCAAGTAATGTCACAAGGTTTGCTCTGGAAGAGCTACCTTATTTTTAAAAAGTGCAGTTAAAATCAAATGCCAATATTAATCCTTTAACAATGATCAACAATGCTTTGGTAAACTTCTTGAACAGTTTCAATGAACAGAAAATGTTAATGTTTGTATAATTGTTAACTGAAATTGACAGTGAAAGCTTTGATGCGTCTGGCTGGAATCTTATAGGGCCCTGAACAATTTGAACTATAGCATGAAATATGAGAGAATGGTTTGAAATGTTAGGCAAGGCATTTCTTCTTCTTGAAGTATCAAGTCACACTTTCCAACAGAGTTTGGGGCATTGAGATGAGATTCTTCCTAGGGAGTAGCAAGATGGTTAACAATGGGGATTATTATTTATTATCACCCTCATTAACAATGAATCTTGCCTCACTAATATACAAAGTCCTATTCTACCACTAATTAGATAGAACTAGATATGGGAATTCTTGAGATGGAAGTCAGAGCCAGGTACCTGTTAACTCCAGCTTTCTCTTCCAGACCTCCATCTTGGACACCCAGTACCAACACTACTTGGCACACCCATAGACAATGGCACGAAACTTGGCATGCGATAAACATCAGCCTCTACTCACCATCATGGCACATCTCTAATCCATTCATAAAATATTTAGTACTTCAGTTCTGCACTTTGAAAAGCTCTGGTACCTCTCACTGCAAATTCTGTCCACAGGAGTAGTGCCAACTGAAGGATTAGACCTGGCTGCATCTCAGGATTGTTCCTTACCTCTCCTAGATCTCACTCAATATACACCGATTTAGAAGCTTTCAGCATCTCTACCTTGTCATGTTTTTTCTGGCCATACCTTGCCTTTGAGTGCAGACACAAACCAAGCAGGCTGTCAGCAATTACAAACCCAGGAGTGGACTTGATGCTACACGTCACCAAGCTACATTAGCCAGTAGCCAACACAGCAAACACCGGTTGTGATTCAACCAAATAACCATGTCTGAGAGTCAAAGAGGAATAGAGTTGTGGAGTCATAGAGATGTACAGCACTGGAACTGACCCTTCGATCCAACTTGTTCATGCCGACCAGATATCCCAACCCAATCTAGTCCCACTTGGCCCATATCCCTCCAAACCCTTCCTATTCATATACCCATTCAACTGCCTTTTAAATGTTGCAATTGTACTAGCCTCCACCACTTTCTCTGACAGCTCATTCCATATACATTCCTCTGTGTGAAAAAGTTGCCCCTTAGGTCTCTTTTATATTGTTCCCCTCTCACCCTAAACCTCTGGTTCTCTAGTTCTGGACTCTCCCACCCCAGGAAAAAGACTTTGTCTATTTATCCTATCCATGCCCCTCATGATTTTATAAGCCTGTATAAGATCACCCCTCAGCCTCCGATGCTCCAAGGAAAACAGCCCTAGCCTATTCAACCTCTCCCTATAGCTCAAATCTTCCAACCCTAGCAACATCCTTGTAAATATTTTCTGAACCCTTTCAAGTTTCACAATATCTTTCCGATAGGAAGGAGACCAGAATGTTCAGTCAGTCAGCTCACAGGAGACACCCTTCAGTTAAGAAGTGTCTGACATTATGTCAAGGACAACCTCTGATATTAGTCCAGGGGCTTGGGCACTGTGAGACAATTACTTGAGGTACTCAGAGTTAGAACACTTCTCCTCTAAGGGTGCGAGGAGAGAAATATCATGCAGTTCAACTCCTGCCTTGGCTCTTTAATAACCATATTAACCATCTTTAATAACTCATAATAGCCAAATTATGAGTTAATTTTACATGGCCTGAGTAAAAAGGGGGGAATTGAACGAAGTAAAAGTGGATGGCATAATTGTTCGTGCAGCTAAGGTAAAGGTGCTGAGGTATCTCGAGTGATCTTCTTCCGACAAGATGCATGATGTGCTTAACTTCATCGGTTAGAGTATAGAGTATAAAAATTGGCAAGCCATGTTGCAACTATACAGAACTTTAGTCAGGCTAATTTGGAATATAATATACCATTCTAGTTGTCACAGAAAGCTTTAAAATGGTACAGAAAAGATTTACCAGTATGTGGCCTGGTTTGGGAGATATTAGCTCTGAGATGAAATTGGACAAACTTGATTTGTTTCATTTGAGCATCAAAGGATGAGGGATGACCTGATAAAAGTTTACAAAATTATTGAGGCACGGTTAGAATGGATAAATGGAGTCTTTTTCTCAGGGTAGAAATGTCAATTACATATTTTTAAGTCAAAAGGAGGAAATTTTAAAGGATATGCGAGGCAAGGTTTTTAGTCAGAGGGTGGAATGTGTTGCCAGAGGAGGTGATGGAAGCAGATACAATTGCAATGTTTAAGAGGCATCTTCATAGATACATGGATAAGCAGGGAATCGAGGGATTTGGACCATGTATAGGCAAAAAGTTTTCAGTTTAGAAGCACAGTCTTGGTGGGCCTGTTCTCATGCTGTACTGTTCTTTGCTTTTTGTAATACTGGTGTTTATCCAGGAGACATACACCGCACCAACTTATAGATAAGCTCATACCGAGCTGGCTGGTTTTGTGTCATAGTATTCACTGTTGGTTCTGGGGGGCATGGGCTTACACCTTCTGTACCTGCGTTAATTTATTTTCTTCTGTATGTGTGTGTGCAGTGATGAACTCTGGAACTGGAAGTCAATGCTCTGAACTGGATTGGCATGTCAATAGAACATATACATACCCTCAGATCAGATGAGAGAATGCACAGCCACGCAGTGTCCACAAGGATCTCCAGGTCTCTGTCTGCAAAGTGGGGTACCGATTTCCCCTTGTATGCCAAAACCAGGGCAATGTCACCAGCCAAGTAGAGGGGGCTTCAGGGTGTCAGCATGTGCCCTGGTGCACAATAGCCTCTTAAAGAATGCACCAATGCCATGGATGACAGGAGAAGTGCCAAGGGGGTGGTAGGTAGCTAATGAGGCAAGTGTGGGACAATAGAGCAAGAATATTTGGTGGGCCCCACAGATAGAAACCTTCCATGAACCTTGATGAAAATGGCACAGACAAAAATATCTTAAAAATGAGTCCAAAAACCCTGAGGCCAATAGTCCCACCTCATAACAACAATTTGCGCCGAAATAGTGCCTTTAACATAAAATGTACTGAGATGCTTCACAAAAAGCACAAAGCAGAGAGAAATCAGAAAAATTGACAAATTGTTTGGTCAAAGACAAGGTATTAAAGAAATCTAAAGCTGGATGTAATTTAGTGAAACAGCAGAAGTTTGGAAAATAGGGAGTTGAGGGATATAGCAGTGTCATTGGTTGCAAGTGGAAATTATCTTACTTTTGAACTCTGAAACAAAACCAGAAATTGCTGGAAAGGGATAATGGGACTAGCATCATCTGTGGAGAGAAATCAGAGTTGAGGAACCTGTTCTAAGGAAGGGTCACTGAACACAAAATGTTAACTCTACTTTCTCTCCACAGATGCTGCCAGATTTGCTGTGTCTTTTCAGCAATTTCTGTTTTTATTTCTGATTTCCAGCATCCGCAGTTTTTTCAGTTTTTATTTATATCTTGAAATATTGTTTGGTTTAATCAATGGGTTTTATCAACCATGTCCTCGTGTTGATATGCTGTGAATTTCTATTCATCAAACATTGTCTTTATTAAAGTTCTGCCTTCTGTTAGATACATTTGTTGTCATTATCAACAGTAGTATTCTAACAGTTTTACTAACGTATAGACAGGTAATTTATACATTCAGTGATTTTCTTTTTGCCTCTAATTTAAACCTATCTCCTGCTCAACTGAAAGTTGAGAAGCTGGCCACTTTCCTTATTCTTATAACTCTCTTGGTCCTTGGTGCCTGAAATTATGTAGGCCCCTAATTTTTCTTGTTGGCCTTTACTTGTTGGCCTTTCATCACATCATCCATAGGCACACAGCCAGATTTTATTTTGTATGTTAATAAAATCCAGTTCTATGGATGTAGGTTTGCTCACTGAGCTGGAAGGTTCATTTTCAGACATTTCATCACTATACTAGGTAACATCTTCTGTGAGCCACCAAACAAAGCACTGCTGATGATTGCTGCTTTCTATTTATATGTTTGGGTTTCTTTGGATTGGCGATGTCATTTCCTATGGTGATGTCATTTTCTGTTCTTTTTCTCAGTGGGTGATAAACCAGGTCCAAATCATGTGTTTGTTGATAGAGTTCCGGTTGGAATGCCATGCTTCTCGAAATTCTTGTGCATTTCTCTGTTTGGCTTCTTCTAGGATGGATGTGTTGTCCCAGTCGAAGTGGTGTTGTTCCTCATCCATATGTGAAGATACTAGTGAGAGAGTGTGATGTCGTTTAGTGGCTAGTCGATGTTCATGTATCCTGGTGACTAGTTTTCTGCCTGTTTGTCCAAAGTAGGATCTTCTCAAATCTTCTCAAAAATCGCTACCCAGTTCTATTTTTCGGCACCTTCCTCCAATATCCTCCATACACACTGAGATGTCATGTTTGATGTTAGTTTGCTAGAATCTTCTCCATTTGACTGTTGGGAAGACCAATCTATTCATCCACTTGAAAAGTTTCATTGTCTTGCCAGTGATTTCAACTATCCTCCCCATAAACCTGCCACCTTCCCAAACCCACATCCCCTGTTTACAATTAACACACTTATTGATTCACTGCTTTTGTATCTTGCTCATCCCACCAATGAGATTCAAACTGTATTTTCTGACCTCTAGTGTTTTTTTTCCACTTCGCACAATAGTGCCCACTTTTGTCTCTGTAATATTTCCAACACAACCAAAGTTTTGGAGTTTAAAATGTCTTCTGTGGCAATTTATCAAAGCCCATTCTCTAAAAATGTTATCTTGCCTGAGATAGGGCTGCTCAATTTCTTTCCTGTTTGCCCAACACTCCAATCCTCGCCAACTTACAAATGCATCATTTAGAATTGATATTTTTCACACCAAGTGTCTGCAGCCATAACCTTCTCACTATCCTCCCCCATAAGTTCTACTTTAAATCTTCAGTTCATCCACTTTAGCATGTTCTTTCAACTTCGCAGTAGGGGGAGCGAACAATTTTGAGCTCAGTTTCTAAACCCATTCCTAAACCTCTCTAATATATAACAAAGAACTGTGAAAGTTAAAGATCTGACAAAAATAAAAGCAGAAATTGCTGAAGAAACTTAACAGGTCCGGCGGCATCTGTGGAGAGAAACTGCGAACGTTTCAATCTCTGTGAGCCCAAATTACTCAAAATTCTAACTCTGTTTTCCCTCCACAGATGTTGCCAGACCTGTTGATTTCTTCAGCAATTTGTTTATCTGTATATCCCTAAACCTCTCTGCCTTGCTTTGTCTCTCTCTGTGTACTCTTTCAAAACTGACTGGTCTGATTGTTTCCTTGCCTAAATGCACCGTTCTCTTTCTTGTTGAAGAGACCTTGATTAGATGGGCCAGTAAGCTGATGAGTGACAGTTGAAGTTTAACTCAGATAAATGTAAGGTGTTGCATTTTGGAAATGCAAATCAGGGCAGGTCTTATACATAAATGTAAGGTCCTGGGGAGTGTTGACAAACAAAGACACCTTGGAGTGCAGGTTTATAGGTCCTTGAACGTGAATGTAGATAAGATAGTGAAGAAGGTTTTTGGTACCCTTGCCTTTATTGGTCAGTGCATTGAGTATATGAGTTGGGAGGTCATGTTGCAGCTGTTGAGGAGATTGGTTAGGCCACTTTTGGAAAACTGTGTACAATTCTGGTCTCCCTGCTATAGGAAAGATGTTGTGAAACCTGAAAGTGTTCAGAAATGATTCACAAAGATGTAGAACTATCTTTGTGGCTGAATAGGCTGGGGCTGTTTTCCCTGGAACATTGAAGGCTGAGGGGTGACCTTATAGAAGCTTATAAAATTATGAGGGGCGTGGATAGGTTGAACAGCTGAGGTCTTTTCCCCAGAGTGAGCAGTTCAAAACTAGAGAGCATAGGTTTAAGGTGAGAGGAGAAAGACATAAAAGGTACCTAAGGGGAAACATTTTCAGGCAGTAGGTGCTGCATGCAGGGGACGAGCTGTGAGAGGAAGTGGTGGAGGCTAGTATAATTACAACATTTAAAAGGCATCTGAATAGGAAAATTTCAAAGGGATATGGGCCAATGCTGGCAAATGACTCTAGATTAATTTAGGATATCTGGATGGGTTGGACAGAAGGGTTTGTTTCCATGCTGTACATCTCTCTGACTCTATGTTTGCATTTTAAAAGGAAATTATTTGGTGAATAAAAGTAAACTCCATTTCAGCTAGTGGCAGTGTTGAGGACAATAGCATATAATCATAAAATCAAAGCCAGGCTATTCAGTAGAACGGCACACCCCACAGCACTGTATATCCATACCATATGGGTTGCAGTAGTTCAAGAAAACAGCTCATCATCACTTTCTGAAGAGCAATTAGGGATGAGCAATAAATGTTGGCCTAGTGAAGGAGGTCCATGTCCCATTAAAAGATTTTAAAAAATTATTCATGCAAGCAAAATAAAAATATTGAGTTCTATCAACAACAAAATATAGATGCAACTCAATTAACAATTTTAAATTTGAAAGCATTGGATTAGCGATGGGTATGAATGAATTATAGAATCAAAACAAGCACTAAAGATTTTCAGTCATGAATGGAATTAAATAGAAAACATGGTTCAAGGGGCTGAATGGCCTACTGTTGTTCATGTCCTTCTTTCTGATAAGACGTTTTTGATACTAAAAGCAAATATAAATGTGGATAAATTCAAGGTGGTGATGCTATATAAGTTAACATGAAATCTATTCAAGGTCATTTTATGCAGTTAGTGTTATTTTTGCTGATGATGGCCCATTGCAAACTGCAACTCATTATATGGGAAAGTGTGAGAGCATCGATGTATTGTGGAGTATTTTGAAAGTTTAGTTTAAATAATGGAACATATAAGAGTTGTGAGATGATTTCGCAAATAAGAAAACAAAATCATGTCAATTGACTTGATCCTTCCTGTAAAAGCAAGATTTTCAGTATAATAATTGTGTTTTGTTAGTTGTCTTATTAAATTGTCTTATTCTGTTAATTATAATCATAAGGAAATAATTCATTTCGCAGAACAGGGGCAAAAGCATTTTAGCATTGTGTGAGTACGTTTCATAATATTCAACTTAAAGCATTTTCCTGCCAGAAATTCCCTCCCGTTTTTGTGTTGAAATTAAACTGGTCATGGCTATTGCCATGAATATTTGCTGGTAAAGGTTTTAAAATACTATTAGTGCAGAACAAAATTAATAACTCCTAATGGCTGTGTGATGGGGGTAGGCTATTAGTACAATCCCTTTTCAATACAAACATCTGAATTCCCTTTCCTGTCGGGTGGATGACCTCAGGCAGAATTTGATTAACAAATATGAATTGCACATTATGGTGCAAAAAAAAAGAAAGCTACACGTGGTGGTCTCCACAGTCAGAGCACAGGAGAGGAAAACTATAAAAATAAACTATACCTTGTTGCTTGCAGGGTGGGCGATGCCATTCTTGCTCAAGACCCTCAGCTCTGGTGAGTGTTAGCACTGTCACAGTAGCTACGATCCCAACAGAACCTGCTTCGGTAGGTCAGAAGAGAACATTCTTTGCATTCCTTTGCTTAGCTTTATCTTACAGAGTAAGACCTTCCAGCTCTTCAATTCCAGAACTTTAATTCTGAAGTGCCATAAACCTGCACTTTCACGGCAGTAGACTATTAACTAAATAACATCGACACATTTAGTTCAAGTTCTTACTGCTTCAGTATGGCTACGAATATTGTACAGCTGTAACATGTTTCACTCGTTCCATTGTCAGTGAATTTTGGCAACTTCTGACCAAAATGTTTTACAACGGCTTTGGTATTTTTTTAATGAGACAAATTATTAGCAATGTTATTTTTACAGTTTTGCTGGTAAATTATAACAGTTTGCTCTTTACCTAACTGCTTTGCTTCTCACAGCCAAAATCTAATTTTATTGGTTAATGTGATTGCAAAATTATAATGCCCTGTCTTTAAAAACTCTCTGCTGTGTTCACCCATCCACAATGTTGCAAGCATAATGCAGAAATGTAACATCTCATAAATAAATTAAAGTTGTTGTGAATATTTTCACATATGTATAAGGTGGGAAATTTAGCACAAATGACTGCCTCACCTTTCAGCAATTGAGAAAGAATAGCAAAATGAATTGTGACAATAAAGGGATAGCCTTGCATTCAACTGTAGTAAACTTCAAATAATTTTAACTCCATTCCTTAGCAATTCTGTGATTAGGTTAAGTTCGCACCTTGATCCAATAACATAAATATTGCAGTTGAGACTCCACTGACTCTATCCCATAAATATATGAGTAATGCTGAGAGATATAGACTATACATGGCCTATTTTCTTTCAAGACACAGCACATATTATAACACCAACACAGTGTACTTTTTTTTGTAATCAGGTTTTTTTTTGTTAAAAGGAAAAATAATAACCAGTGACTCCTCCAAAATAGGAAACTTATTTTACATAAAAACAGAAGTTACTGAAAAAGCTCAGCAAGTCTGAAACTCACAATCCAGACCAATGCATTCGCTGTTCACAATATGGTCTTGTCTGCATTGGGGAAAGAAAGTATAGACTGGGTGACCGCTTCACAGAACATCTAAGTTGTGCCCACAAAAGGATCCTGTGCTTCTAGTTGCCTGCCACTTTAACACAGCACCCTGTTCCCCGGCAAACATCACTGTCTCAGGCTTGCTGTAGTGCTCCAGCAAAGCTCAGCACAAACAGGAAGAACAGCACCTCATTTTCCACATGGGGAACCTGCAGCCCTCCTGATTTAATGTTGAGTTCAATAACTTTAGGGCCAAAACTTCCCCTTGTCCTCGTACCCCCCACCCCGGCCCCCCCAACACCACCACCACCACCACATACAGCACATCACACACGCTACCTATTGTTAGCCACTGACAGTCTTTGTTAACAACTCTTCACTGTTTACTTTTTACCACCCCGCCTACCTTATCTTCTGCATATAAACAGACATTTTCCTAGCTACCATCAGTTCTGAGGGAGGGTCACCAGACCTGAAATGTTAACTTTGATTTCTCCTCACAGATGCTGCCAGACCTCCTGAACTTTTCCAGCAACTTCTGTTTTTGTTTCTGATTTACAGCATCTACAGTTCTATCAGTTTTTAACTTATTTTACATGATGTCTTAGAATAAGTGGAAAAAGAGGTAAAGTTCCACCACTGCATAATTATTTGACATGAAGGATCCCATTGTTATGTTAACATCCCCGAACAAATCAATGATCTCCACAGAGTGAAGAATTGTAACAAACTAAAATGGAGTAGGTTTATTCAGGAGAGCACTGAGCACATCACCAGTTTTCGTCGGGAACCTGCAGAGGTGAAGTCAGCACATTAAGGAGACCACGCAGCCTTCCAAATGCCTCAGCCACCTAATCCTCGAAGCACTAACTGTCCTGTATGGTACATATTCTGCAGCTTGAACACTGGATGTATCTGTCATCTCTGAACTCATCAAACCAGAGTGAAGGCAAGTCATTCACAATTCCAAATGACTGCCTCAGAAGGGAAGAGAATAGCTTCCAGTTTGTGTGATATTTCAATGAAGTTGTTAATCCATTTAAAATTACAATGTCAAATACATGAGTAAAATAATTCAGACAGGAAGTTAATGTAAATGTATTAGCCAATGAGTAAAATAGCAAGAGAGTTACATTTCTCAGTGATGGCTAGTGCTTGGTGATAAATATTTTTTATTGTGTAGGCCCAACACAAATAAGCTGAAATATATTGATATTGGAGAAACTTTCAGAATCCTTTAAAGTAAATACTCTGTCTTTTCTATTCAATGGCCTTATGGATTGTCCATTACAATTTTCTGGAAGGTGATCTTTCTATACATTCAGTGCAGAGCTAGAAAATATTGATTTACTGCAGTACAAACTAAAATTCTGCAGGTATTTATTTTGTAAGAGCATTACTAAAGTGATATTGTAATCCAGAAATCTGTGCTGTGTCACAGCAGCAGGGGCTAAGGGTGACTATCTATGTGGAGTTTGCACCTTCCCCCTGTGTGGGTTTCCTCCGAGTGCTCTGGTCTCCTCCCACAGGACAAAGATGTGCAGATTAGGTGGACTGGCCATTCCCATAGTGTACAGTGATGTGTAGGCTAGGTGGATCAGCCATGGGAACATCAAAGGTTATGGAGATAGCGGAGGAGGTGGGTCAAGATAGGATGCTCTTTGGAGGTTAAGTGTAGACTCAGTGCTCCGAATGTCTTGCTTCCACACTGAGGAGCTTCTGTAATTCTGTGAAAATATTGAGTAAAACTGAAGGCAACCTAGCTGCTATGAAATTTCGCTGAGTTCGCTGGAACCTCAATATAGTCATACTTCCAGTTGAGATCTTGTTCACCATAGGAATATAACAAGTGCACTTTGCGACTGACTGTGTATGTATACAGTAATATTGCAATAATAGACAGGATACATAGTGTCCTTCAATGATTGCCAATGGATATTCCTGGCAGGTGTCGCCCCAGAAGTAAAGTTCCAAGTAGAACTCCCACTCATAAAGTGAGACTAATATATATGAAGCCAGATTAAAGTGATACCGATATTAATTAAATAATATTAAATTAATTAAATAATTTAATGCAATTAAGCAGTTTCTTGCAGTAGTCACAGGATTTATCCCAAATAACCTGTTTTCAAAGATGACACCTCAGTTTGTTACTGCTCATGCAGGACGATGTACAAGCAAGGATTAATCTTTCATTTTTCAACAAGTAGTACAATGCCATAAGGTTAGCAAAAATATGACTTCCAAGTATTGAGTTTTTATTTCCTATTATTTGCCAACATCCTTCATTCTGTTTTTATTAAGCTCTAGTGATTTTTCTCACTGTACTTTAATTTTGGTTTGGATTTTGACTTAAAATGTTCTTTAAATACTGAAGCCAGTAACTTTATAAATTCAATACTTCCTAATTTTTGTTCAAGAGCCTTATACTTTACATACAACAGTGCTGCTTCCTAAGTATCATTGCTCAGATGGGTACTCTGCTATCATGATGATTATTGCACAAATTAAATCATACATCAACAGATATCAGACAAACCTTAAACCAGAAAAACACTGCATTGCCTGTGCAAGTTGTTTAGTATGTAAAAACATTATTTACATAGGAATGGATATGAGAGAGGTTTGTTTTCACTTTTCATGCCTAGATGGTGATTACAGTTCTGCTTTAGACAGCGCTGAAAAGAGACTATTTGACACAACTGGACATTGCTGTGTTCTGTGCTGTGCATGAGCTTCCTCCTATTAACTTTTATTGAAACAGGTTATCATACCCTTATTTTCCTCTCTCATAGAACTTTCTCAGTTTCCCCTTGAATGCATCTATGCTACTTTCTTCAACTATTTTTTGGCAGTGAGTTTCACATTCTAACCACTTTCTAGGCAAAGGAATTTCTCATGAATTTCTTATTGGATTTACATTTATCACCGTCAGTTTTAGATTTCCCTCTTAAGTGGAAAATAGCTTCATTACCTCTGGACTATCAAACTACCTTGTGATTTTATAGATTATATCAGGTTGCCCTTCAACTTTCTCTTTTCCTCCAGAGAAGAGGCATAATGTCAAAAAAAAGGCAAATTACACTTAGAATCTGACTGGATGGGGGTCACTGTCTCAAGTAGACTCCAGTGTATTAATCCCTCTAATATATTCCCAATAGCAAGTTTTGAGAAGATTTGTGGCTCATGTTGAGGTTTGTAGCCACAAAAAGGCATGACCCTCTCCCACTGATATCTTTACATATGGATGAGAAGGACACCACTTCGACTGGGACAACACATCCACCCTAGGACAAGCCAAACAGAGACACATACAAGAATTCCTAGAATCATGGCATCCCAACCAGAACTCTATCAACAAACACATCGAGTTAGATGTATTAGGAACACTCTCTGCTCATTCCTGAAGAAGGGCCTGTGCCCGAAACGTCGAATCTCCTGTTCCCTGGATGCTGCCTGACCTGCTGTGCTGTTCCAGCAATAAAGTTTCAACTTTGATCTCCAGCATCTGCAGACCTCACTTTCACATCGAGTTAGACCCCATCTACCACCCCCGAGAAAAGGAACAGGAAGTGACTTCATCACAGGAAATAACATCACCACAGGAAATGACATCAGCAACCTAAAGAAACCCAAACATATAAACAGAAAGCAGAAATTTTCAGCAGTACTTTACCTGAGGCCCACTGAAGATGTTACCTAGTAGGGTGATGAAACATCTGGAAATGAACTGTCAAGCTCAGCGAGCAAACCTACATCCATACTCCCAAAATTTTGTATCTGTTCTGCTGGTGGAGAGACTTGCCTTTCAGTATCATAGATCAATAATTAGGCTAACTTTTAATAATATAGCTTTGCTTGACCAATCATTGAAATAAATAGCACAATGCTCCAATGATGACCACTTTGTGCCCGAAATGTTAATCCTACTGCTGGGCAGTACTCTCAGTTGGCAGCTTTGTCTTATATCATTAATTTCCAGTGTTCGAAAACAGACAAAATAAAACTTGATTTAGTTTTCAAGAAGAATTCACATCAGTGAAGCTTAGGGGTTAAGTTTTCTTTCAATTTATTTCTCTACTGGGAGGTATTGGAGATGTTAACTGATTCTACAAACAACTGCACGGTTTTAAACCACTTGATGTACACAACCTCTCAAAATACAATTTTCAGAGGAAAAAGGTTTCAGGCTCAGTATATACTTCCCTGCGTTTGTCATTAGCTGTTCACGCAGCTGTCATTTCATTATGGAGGGGAAATCAAGTTCTTGCTTCCCTCTGTGTACACAAAACAGAACTTAATATATAATTAAAGGACTAGCGGTGAACTGCATTTAAACTGGTACTGCTACAGATTGCTTGGGGCAAAAATCTAAAATCTTTACAGGCATTCTGTTCAGATCTAATGCAACACACCTCTGATGCAGATAGGATTTGAGCCCAAATCTTCTGGCCAAGAGTTAGGGACGCTACCACTGTACTACAACAGCTACATAGAGCTTTGTTCACTGAGTACTGAAACAAACTTCAGAAGGATTAAAATTTCATCAAGCATCATGAGCATGCACACACCATAGCAGATATCATTTGGCTATAAGTTGCATAAAAACAAACTGATTGTGTTTGATTTTGGCATATTATATCAAACTAGGCCATCTACATGTCAAAGGTTTCATTTACCACTTGCAATCATAACAGTGGTCCAAAACTGTCAGCTTTGAATAATAAATCTGGTTTCTGATCTATAACTGAAGATTCTTAACAGGGAATATTTGCATACTGAGAATCAATTGATTCGGAACTGTGGTCATTTTATTGCATTTTTATCTGTAAACTTGTTTTAATGCTTTTATATCTTATCATATTACTTAGATTAAAAAGCATGTAATCGCTGACAACTTTGGCTTGAACAGAAGGTTTTGCTAATTTGAGTGCTTATTGCACTACGAAGCAGACTGGTGAATCCATGATGACAAATTGCCAAGACCCCATTTAGCTGCATGAAAACATTCCATTGAACCATTTGAACATGAGCAGAGTGAGATCACTACCTGGTGTGGCAACTGTACCATTCAAGATCGGAGATGTTTACAGAGAGTGGTGAATTCGGCCTGGACAATCATAAAGACCAACCTCCCATCTGTAGAATCCATCTACCAGGCCCACTATCAAGGAAAGGCCGCCAGCATTCTCAAAGATCCATTCCACCCTGGTAATGCTTTTCTACAACCTCTACCATTGGGGAGAAGGTACAGAAACCTGAACACATGCACCAGCCGGTTTCAAAACAGTTTCTTCCCTCTTGTTGTTAGAATACTAAATGGACTCACAAACTCTTAGCATGCGCCTGTACCTGTATTTTTGTTTTTGCCACTGTTTACCTAAAATTTACTTATCTCGGATACTTAACTATGTGGTCTGCCTGTATTGCTCGCAAGACAAAACCTTTCACTATGCCTCGGTACACGCGACAATAAACTCAATTCAATTCTATTCAATCTGACTCGCCCCTGGCAAACATTCTTTTCTCAACCAATATCACCATAATGGTGATTAATAAACTTATTGCTTTTCATTGGGCTTTGTTATGCAGAGCTTGGGTGCTGCATTTACCACTTTAACAGTGACCATACCATATCACTCTTTAGTTACAATGTTTTGACAGATGCTGAGGACATGAAGGGTACTATGTTTTCTTTCACATATGAGATTTCAAAATTGATACATACTATAACATTCTTTTTCTTTCACTGAATATGTTATGACTGCAAACATTTGGAAAACTTGGTTGTAATCTTTTAAAACTCTGGCGATGCATGACAATAGGCCAGATTCAACTATCTTTCAACTTTTCTTCCATCTGAATGAGAAAATGTTTTTATCTCCGCACACTGATCCGCCTTGCTGACCTGACTAAGATAAGAAACTTCACAATGTCAGTACTCAGGAACATAAATCTGCATTCTTACTCAGTCACTCAGGATATTGTTTTTTTTCAATCTGCTTCACGACTATATGTACACTTACATTTTTATTCTTTATCGGGATGCGGTGTGCAAGATCAGTATTTATTGTCCATCTCCAGTTACCCTTGAATTGCTGGTGATGAACTGCTTTCCTGAAATGATGACATTCACCTAGCACAGGCATACCCACAATGCTGTTGGGAAGTGTTTCAGGATTTTAAATCTGAGACAATCAAGGAAAAGTGACACAGTTCCAGTAGGAATGGTTTTTGGCTTGGAGAGGAACTTGTAAGTGGTCATGTTACCATTTGCCTTGTCCTTCTAGATGACTAATGTTGTGAGCTTGGAAAATGCTGTCATAAGAGCCTGATGAGTTGCTACAGTGAATCTTGATGTGGAGGAGCCGGTGTTAGACTGGGGTGGACAAAAGTTAAAGGTCACAGGCTATAGTCCAACAGGTTTATTTGGAAGGACTAGCTTTTGGAGTGCCATCCCTTAATCAGGTTTATTAAAACATGTATGTTTTAAATTGGATATCTGAGGGTTTCAATAATGCACTTAACACAGCTTAGTAATCTTATCATTTGCAGTTCCTTTTGTAACATTAGTTTTGTAGACCACTTCATTGCAATATGATTTCCTTGTGAGTGGATTTATGTTGCAAATCCTTGTGAGTGGACTTGTACTAGCTAGCTACCTGATGAAGTAGCAGAGCTCTGAAAGCTTGTACTTCCAAATAAACCTATTGGACTATAACCTGGTGTTGTGTGATTTTTAATAGTGAGTCTTGTAGATGGTACAATTTGCTGTCACTGTGTGTCTGTAGTGGTAGGAATGAATGCTTAATTTGGTGCATTGGCTACCAGTTAGGTGGGCAGTCTTGTTCTGTAAGTATTAAGCTTCTTGAAAGTTCTCAATGCTGCGCTTATCCAGGCACATGAAGAATACTGCAATGTTTCCAACTTATGTCTTATAGATGGTGGACAGACTTTAGGGAATCAGGTGATGAGTTACTCACTTCAGAATTCTAAACAACCTGACTGTTCTTGTCGGGACAGATATTTATGTATCTGGTCTAATTCAGTTTCTAGTCAGTGGTGACCCCCAGGATGTTAATTGTGGGATATTCAGTAAGGGAAATGCCATTCAAGGAGCAATGGTTAGACTCACTTTTGTTGGAGAAAGTCATTGCTTGGCACTTCTGTGGCACAAATGTTACTTTGTCCCTTATTCTTATTCCTGAAGAAGGGCCTGTGCCCGAAACGTCGAATCTCCTGTTCCCTGGATGCTGCCTGACCTGCTGTGCTGTTCCAGCAATAAAGTTTCAACTTTGATCTCCAGCATCTGCAGACCTCACTTTCTCCTTGCCCCTTATTGACCCAAGCATGGATGTTTGGCCATGAACTATTAATGTCATATTCAGTAACATGCCGCCTTAATGTCAAAGTCAATCGGCCTCACTTCCCCTTTTGCGCGCTGCATTTTCATCCATGTTTGAACAAAGGCTGAAATGAGACTACATGCTAAGTGTTTATGGCAGAACTCAAACTGAGCATTGGTGAGTATTATTTGGTGCATCTTGATCACGCTGTGATCAAATCTTTCCATCACTTTGCTGATTATAGAGAGTAAACTGACAGGACAGTAATTGCAGAGTTGAATTTGTTCTGTTTTGTTTTTTTGTGGCCAGGCCATACACGTGCACTTTTTCAAATCACCTTGCAGCTGCCGTTAGAATAAATGTACTGGAATAGCTTGGCTATGGTTGTGGCTCATTCTGAACACAAATCTTCAGTACCATTGTGGGAATTCTGCCAGGACCCAAAGCCTTTGCTGTCTGCAGTGCCTTCAACCATTTCTCGATATAATGTGGAGTAGATCACATTGATCAAAGACTGGCATCTGTGATGCTGGGGAGCTTCTGAAGAGACTTAGGTTAACTTTGCAGTTGGCACTTCTAATTGAAAGCGTTTCAAATTCTTCAGCTTTGTCTTTTATGTTGCTGCACTGAGATTTTCAATCATTGAGGATGGGGATGCTTGCAAATCTTCCTCCTCAAGTAAGTTGCTTTGTTGTTCACCACAATTCATGAATGGATATAGTAGAACTGCAGAGCATAACTCTCTGATCTGTTGGTTGTAGAATCATTTAGTTTACAATGCTTGGCATGCCAGTAGTCCCATGTCATAGTTTCATCAGGTGATAGCTTATTTTTAGGTTCAGGCATAATGTCCAACACTCTTCATTTTCTAGTTCTATGAAGTGTTAAGAAAGGTTAATATACAAAGTAGAAGTAAAAATAAGGATGACCTTTATATGACCAGTGCCAGATTTCAGCTGTCATGGAGTTCTGTATCTTTCCTAGATGGAACTCAAGTGAAAGACCTATCTTCACGATACTCTATTACACGGGCAATAAATTTTTGTGAGACCCCACAAGAAGATTCTTCCTGGGGAGGTTTTGATTTTCCAAGCAGAAAATGAGCAAATAGTGATATGATGGATTCAGTCCCGACTCAGTTATTGAGGAACCAAGGTGTAATCAGTATTAATATTAAACAGGATGGGCTTGGAAATATTTCAAAGTGGAAACTGATTCCAGATTCAAAGTGGGGGTGTTCAAAAAGTTTTTTTAAAATAGCTTTTGCGGTCTTGTTTCAAGCTTTCTATCCTTTGCAGGAAATGGCAGTGAGCCAGACTTTAACGCTGGAAGCTTCTTTAAACAAGATAAGTATCATTTCCACTCCAATATTTCTATCATTGTGCTTAGAGTGACAGCTAAATGTTTAGAATAGAAATTAAATTTAACACAGTGATCCCCACCTGAGACATCATTTCTCCCTGGCTGGTGAGCTTTGAGTTTCCATTTTAAACCTTCAAAGGCAAGGTCACCAAGGTTATGATACTAGTAAAAGTTCAGAAGGAAATGGATTATTGTTTTAGTAATGAAATGTAGATGCATAAAGGTATTGAGAGTACCTCTGGGACACATTTACTGTGTTAAACTGTATTGTATTTATTTGGCAGCTGCATATGGGAAGCCACCTTTAACAGGGTTAATGTCCATCAGTGAACACACTTTGTGCGATGTGCAAAAATTAATAATACCAAATGATTTATTTTAGGAGAGTTAACCTATGCCATTGTTGAAGTTGCTGACAAGACAAACTTTAAAGACAGACAATATATTATTATATTGAGAAAAGTAAATTACACTGCTAAATTGTAAAATTATACCAACAGGTTAAAATCAACTAGGAGAAAGTGAGGACTGCAGATGCTGGAGATCAGAGCTGAAAAATGTGTTGCTGGAAAAGCGCAGCAGGTCAGGCAGCATCCAAGGAGCGGGAGAATCGACATTTCGGGCATAAGCCCTTCTTCAGAAA
>NC_057726.1:17089217-17127846 GCF_004010195.1 Chiloscyllium plagiosum | reverse complement strand
ACAAGTTTTGCATTTCTTGCGGTTGCAGGGGAAGGTGCCGGGAGTGGAGGTTGGGTTGGTGGGGGGTGTGGACCTGATGAGGGAGTCGGGGAGGGAGTGATCTTTCCGGAACGCTGATAGGAGAGGGGAGGGAAATATATCCTTGGTGGTGGGATCTGTTTGGAGGTGGCGGAAATGACAAAGGATGATATGATGTATGTGGAGGTTGGTAGGGTGGTAGGTGAGGACCAGTGGGGTTCTGTCCTGGTGGCGATTGGAGGGGTGGGGTTCAAGGCCAGAGGAGCGGGAAGTGGAGGAGATGCGGTGGAGAGCATCGTCAACCATGTCTGAGGGGAAATTGTGGTATTTGAAGATGGACGCCATCTGGATTGTTCGGTATTGGAATTGGTTCTCCTGGGAGCAGATGTGGCAGAGGCGAACGAATTGGGAATATGGGATGGCGTTTTTACAGGGGGCAGGGTGGGAGGAGGTGTAATCTAGGTAGCTGTGGGAGTCGGTAGGTTTATAGTAAAAGTCCGTGTTGAGTCGGTTGCCTCCCCCCTCACTTCCCTCCAAGGCCTCAAGGGATCCTTCCATATCCGTCACAAATTCACCTGCACCTCCACACACATCATTTACTGCATCCACAGCACCCGATTTGGCCTCTTCTACATTGGGGAGACCAGGCCGCCTATTTGCGGAACGTTTCAGAGAACACCTCTGGGACACCCGCACCAACCAACCCAATCGCCCTGTGGCTGAACACTTTAACTCCCCCTCCCACTCCGCCAAGGACATGCAGGTCCTTGGCCTCCTCCATCGCCAGACCATGGCAACACGACGCCTGGAGGAAGAGTGCCTCATCTTCCACCTAGGCACCCTCCAACCACAAGAGATGAATGCAGATTTCTCCGGCTTCTCGTTTCCCCTCCCCTCACCTTATCTCAGTCCCAACCCTCGGACTCAGCACCACCTTCTTGACCTACAATATTTTTCCCGACCCCTCCGCCCTCACCCCCTCTCCGGCCTATCACCCTCACCTTAACCTCCTTCCACCTATTGCATTCCCAACACGCCTCCCCCAAGTCCCTCCTCCCTACCTTTTATCTTAGCCTGCTTGGCACACCCTCCTCATTCCTGAAGAAGGGCTTATGCCCGAAATGTTGATTCTCCTGCTCCTTGGATGCTGCCTGACCTGCTGTGCTTTTCCAGCAACACATTTTTCAAATTATACCAACACACAGTTTTAGTTTAAACATAATCGATACCAACAAAAGTAATTTTTAGAAAGGGGCTATATTGTAGCATACAATGAATGGAACCAAAACAATGCGATGATACCTTCCAATGGAACTCATGATTGTAAAGCCCCGAACGATTGTTAATTTATTGCATGTTGGGTTTCCATTTGTATGGTATCTTCTGCCTTTAAATTTACCATAGTGTAGAGGATGGTGGACTGCTCCTTTCCCTCAAGGAGTTGTCAGTCACCATCTAGAATGCCTAGAAGAAGCCCACACACTGTGGTTGGGATAACTGGTTGAGACTTGTTCTTATGCCTTGAAGCAGGAGGAGAATCCAATTCACCAGCACATCATCAGGACAGGCTGTACCAATATTCAGTACTGGGTGTTTCAAGGACTGCAAGGAGAGGAATAAGAATGTGGATGGTGACAAATGTAAGTTAAATCCCAGCTTTTTAACTGACAGCCCAAGGAGGTTAGAGAAAGCAGTGAGGGTTATGAAAGCATTGCCAATTGTCAGAAAAAAATACGTCTGGCTCACTTATGTCTTTCAAAGAAGAAAATAGTCATCGTCACCTGACCTGGCCTACATGCGACTACAGGCCCACAGTAATGTGACTTACTCTTAAATGTCCCCTGCTCTGGGCAGCATTGGATGGATAATAAATGCTGGCATGACCAGTGATGCCTCCATTCCGTAAATATAAGAAAGTCTAAGGATGAGCTACTCTTTCCCAATGCCTGATGTAGCCGAACATTTTCTTCTTGTTTAATGTATGACCATCACATACAGGAAAGCCTTCAAACATTCACCTTTATTCAGTGACAGCAGAAACAAATGAAAAAAACAACAAAAGCTGCAATCGCCTCAGGGGACAGACAAGAATTTTCAAGCTGCACCAAATTTACAGTCAATGATTGGTCACTGCACCCAGCTCTCATCTGTTGGAACTGAAGGTCAGTTAAATCCTATCTGGCTTGTTGTTCCTGATAATACAGCACTCTACCACACAGAAGGTGATGTTCTTCCTGCTCAATGTTTGCAGCTTCCTCCTTGGAAGACAACTGCTGTTTCCCCTAGCTATTCAACTCCACGTTTGCCTGTTTGCAGCTCCACTTGTGTACAGCACGGCATGCAACATTCATTTCGAAGACTGTCTGAACTGTTTGCAAACAGCCACCAGATGAATCCAAACATTGACACCTGATCTTCAGCAGACATATCATCCGGTCCACAATGATCCTACACTGGTCTCAGTCTTGAGTTTGCATAATGGAGCCATCGTCCATGCTTGCAGAGCATAGCCCTTGTCTCTCAAAAATCATACAGCCCTTATTGGTTTCGCGTATTCTTTCACACAGTTGGACATTGAACACTCTGACAACATAATCAAGTACCTTTACATGGAATTTTGGCATAGGGAACTTATTCCAATGTGTGTAGAGTAAGCCATGTTATACAAATACTGTAAGAAATTGTAAGTACTGTATGATTACTGATACCGTAACTCCCAAACTCACATTTCACAAGAAAAGCAGTATTGCATATAAAAGCATGTTAACCAAGGCTTATAGATGAAGCTAAGAGGAAATCCACTCTATATCTTTGTGCAACTTGTGAGCCCTTAGATTTATTTTGTGAATTGTGGCCGGTTAATGCCACTTTTAAAGTTACTTATCATTACTTCTGCTTCACAGGGTTCAATGGTTATGTTGAATGGTTTGTCTTCACTCAGCTGAATCCCAAAATGACTTTCCAGACGCTGTGCTGATTGATAGAGTTTGCAGTTCATGCACCTCCCCTGGGATCATTACCATTGGTGAATGTTTGCATTGATGTAGATACCATCTCAATGGTATTGGAATGTTGATAGTACAGTGATGCAAATTATGTAGCCATCTTTGCCTGGTGCTTGATCGTAGTCTTGTTGTTTTATTTTTAAAATAATTCAGGCATTTCTAGCTGGTAGATTTGAAAAAAAAAGATACATGACACTGCTTTCTATCTGAAGCTGTTGAGGAGATCTGTAGAGGGCAGAAAGATGTCATCAATAATTAACTGAGGTCCAAGGTCAATTCGATATATCCAGTTTATGTTGAGACAATATAACTAATATTTCTATCGTTCAAGAAGCAATCATCAGCTCTAAAACAACTGTACATTTAAAATGGAATTATTAAAATTCAGGCATAAGTGCTGATATTTATTAACAAACTAAGTTAAATTTTGAGGGTTCTTTTCCATTAAAGATAAGATGATATGAAATAACAAGTGAAATAACATGTCACAAATATTCAGCAGGAAAACTTCAGTTCTGGGGAAGGAATTATGCCAATAGGAGTGGTCAGACCTGAGGGAAAGTTACTGAGTGCAAAACCACAGAAATGTAACAAAAAGCTTATTCATTATCAACTCCAGGGCCTTATGTGAGAGGTTGTGACAAAGAGGTGTCTCACTGTAAAATTAAGATCTGTTCCTGTGAAAATACTATTTTGAAAAGGTGGTTCAAATAGTTCGAACCTGTGCAGAAATAGTAGCATTACTATCAATTCAAACCTGAATATCGCCTCCATGCATTCCACAACAACTAGCTGAAGGTTGAATGTGAGAATGGTTGTTCTTTTATTTTTAATTTGTTTGTTAATGTAAAACCTTTTCTGCTGGTATTATCTGGTACAGGTTTATCAATTTCCTGCATGAACAATTTGATCAAACCAGATTTTTCATGGGCTACTTTATTAGTTGATAGAAAATTTGTATGGTAAATATTTACAAATGCTATTTGTGTGGAACGGAAACATATGTGGTAACAGTTGACAATTGGAGGACTTACATTTAAAAATAAAATGAATTCACATGTTATACATTTCTGTACTGGTAGCACATTAAATCAAAAACTCAGGGGGTGTGGGATCGTCTGGGCTGGAGCACAGTTTCTTAAAAGGACACTGATATTTTCTGGATTAGTGGTGCTGGAAGAGCACAACAGTTCAGGCAGCATCCAAGGAGCAGCGAAATCGACTTTTCGGGCAAAAGCCCTTGAATCAGTGTGATTGCGTTGTGTCTTCTGCAGAGATGGAACTGTAGTTAGCAACAGGAACAAGGTGAACAATTTGTGTCAGATGAAACATCTCAGTGGTAGCTGTGCTGCAATATGGCAACACAATAAACCCCTAAGATGATAATTCATCTCACCTGTTTTAATGTCCAAAAATTGTTCATTCTACCAATTTTTATCATTTTTGGGGACAGGCGAAGGCCTAATGGTATTATCACTAGACTTTTAACCCAGATACCCAGCTCATGTTCTGGGGACCCAGGTTTGAATCCCGGCACAGCAGGTGATGCAATTTGAATTCATCAGAATTCTGGGATTAAGATTCTAACAATGACTATGAATCCATTGTCAATTGTTTGAAAAACCCACCTGATTTGCCAATGTCCTTCAGGGAAGGAAACTATCATCCTTATCTGGTCTGGTCTACATGTGACTCTAGACTCTTAACTGTCCTCAGGGCAATTAGGGATGGGCAATAAATGCTGGCCTAGCCAGCAACATCCTCATCCCGTGAATAAAAAAAATTATTTATTAATCTTATACATAATATATAGATAGCTAATAGATATTCTAAGGCAGCAACTTTTGCTATTGAGGCTCATGTCAAGATATACCATGAGTCTCCTGCACTGTATTCCAATCCCATCAGAAACTCACGGCAAATATAATTCCAGCTCATTGAATTACACCCAGGTTTACAGTTCCTCCATGTCTCTGGTAATAGTCACAGTGCAACGTAATGAGATAAAAAGTCCACAAAGAACAAGAATGCACTAACTAAAAAAAGACATTCTGCACACAAACAGGCAATTCTGTGAGTCCTGGAGCTAGAAATGCTGAATGATGTGTTGCACTTACAATGTGTTTAACACCCCAATTACCGAGTCAGGAGCCAAGAGAGTAGAGAGAAAGTTTATAAGCAAAGTGCAGCATTGATGTAATTCCATTTCTACCACACATACAAAGTTAACAAAAAGCAGACCATGTGCGATTTTTACAATTATTGTCATTTAATATTACTTGTTCATCCAGAAAAACTTACACAACACTCAAGCTTTGTTCAAATTGTATAAGCATTCAGCATGTAAAAAGAGGAAAAACTGTTTGTGACGAAAAACGGAAATGCCTGTGCTCCATGTTAGATTAGTCAGTAATTGTCAGAAAGAACTACTAAAATTCTAAAAGTACAATACAGTTGATCTGTATTTTGTCTTCTGTGGTTTTGTTAGTAAATGATTCTATAATACTCGTAATTCTGTCAGTAGATTGTGCACTTGCAAATTTCTCTAATTTCTATCCTTAGTCTATAGAAAACATGAAGGATTTGTATTGGTGTGGCAAAGTACATGAAAAATAATGGTGAAATCTGGATGGTCAGAAGAAGTGAGATGTGTGTTGGTCATATTCTCTATTACTATCACCATTGACTCATTAACACAATTTTCAGCTGCATGTGCAATCCTACTGTTAAAAAGTACCCAACCTGTGCCAATTTAGAATCAGTGGGGTTCTCCTGTAAAGTTTCAAGACAGTAAGTGATTGCAATCAGTCACCAAGTGCGCTGTAACTTTTTCATATCACTGCAGTGCCAACATGACATTCTTAAAAGGGTGTTATGCACATATTCACATAGGAGGAAGGTATACGCACATTAGATTAGCTGTCAAAATGAAAATAAAAATGAAACAAGAGTATCACAAATTGAAAGTGCAAGGCAGAGTGTTGTTGATGATGTGGGGGTCACACTGCCAGCTGGAGACCAGTGAAAGGCCTTTGCTGTCTCTAATCAGGAAAGTCCACTAAACTGCAAGTCAACCAGGCAGTGGTGAGGATACATGAGGGCTTCCCTTTGAATCAATAGTTACTCTCGCCTAATGAGAGCCTATGGCCATTCAAAGTCACCAGTTTTTGTGCTCAGCAGCATTACAGGTGAGGTGGTGGCTGCTACAGGAATAGCACCAGGAGCAGGCTCAAGTAAATAATGTTGGGAATGAGAGAAAAGAGGGGTTTTATTTGTATTCACTTGTGGGATGTGGGCATAGTTAGCTGGCCAGCATTTACTGCCCATGAAAACAACAAATGCTGGACATCAAAGCGAGTCAGACAGCATCCATGGAGAGAGAGAAGCTAATGGTTCATCATTAGATGACTCTTCATCAGAGCTGAACACACCACTTCAGCTCTGATGATGAAGAGTCATCTCGACTCAAAACGTTAGCTTGCTCTCTCTCCATGGAAGCTGTCTGACCTATTGTGATTTCCAGAATTTGTCATTTTCAGCACAGATTCCAGCATCTGTAGTAATTTGCTGCTACATTTACTGTCCATCCCTAGCTGCCCTTGAACTAGATAGCTTGTTAGGCCACTTTGGAGGGTAGTTGAGAGTCACGCACACTGCTGTGGGTCTAGAGTCACATGAAGGCCAGACCTGGTGAGGATGGCAGATATCCTTTCTCCTGAAGGATATTTGTAAGCCATATGAGTTTTCCCGACAATTGGTAATAATTTCATGTTCATCATTACACTCTTAAAACCAGAATTCAAATTTCACTATCTGCCGTGACAGGAATTCGAACCTGGATCCCCAGACGTTAGCTGAGTTTCCAGAGAGGTAGTCTAGTGATCATATCACTAGGCCATTGCCTCCCCTATTGGGTGGGTGCGGTGGGGAGTTTGAGTGGGGATGTGGTGCATCTGTAGTAAGGGCATGGGTTATGATTCTCAGCAGACCCCACCCTCTCCCAATCTCTGCTCCATTGATCAAGCACTGAGTGCCATTGATTACAAAAGCCTGCCCCGATGGAAGAAGCCCGCTGGATGATTAAAGCTAACATGCATGCCATATGGTAAGTTGATCTACATGCGGCTGGGTTATTACCTGAGGTTCTTAAGAGATCATTAATTTGACCTCTTTGTTTCATTCAAGTTAGTTTTCTCATCAAAAATTATGGACCGCTTATTTTATATTTTTAATTCTGCCAAAAAAACAGCTGAGGTCATAGTTTTTTTTTAATTTTGTATGTTTTATGGTAGGCATACTGAAAACTGACAAAGCAGGGTTGTAAGAAACATGTTGAAACTATGATTTGTTTTTCCTTATATTTCTGTTTGGCAATGTCACACCCAGTACTGACATGTCTATTCTGAGCATCAAACCAATATTTCATTTGAAAACTGGCCACGAAAAATTACTGGAAATGATGGCTACTTGAGACATTCTGATGTTGTTTGTTGTTGATTCCCCTTGTTTCAAGAAGGAATGAAACATTTCAAACTACTATGACTCAGTGTCTTTCTCTGGAACTCAATTAAAGTGGTACCATCAGATTGAATGGATCATTCTAAAACAAACATTGACTGTCTGAAACTCTCAGAGGTCTTAACCTTCAGGACAGACTGTAAGATTAGCAGAACATCCAAAATTATTTGGAAAAAGACACTTTGATGTTGGAAAAATCCTTTGGAAGCAGCCATGTTGTCTTCGTTTAAGAAATCATCTATGCGTTGTTTACGATTAGTTCCACCAAAGCTATCAAACTCTCAGTTCAGGGAATTGGTGAAACAGATTTGCAAAGTTCAGGACACCAGGCAGGCAATGCGTGTAACATGTTTCAAAAAGCTTACGACTTGGTATGAATATTTATCCCTCCAAAACTCCTCTTCAACTTTAATGCAGCAAAACCATTGAAAAAAAGGTGTTCAGATCCTGAATGGTCATCCTGTTCGTTATAACTAGATCCTGGGAGAGGTTCCTCAATTTACTACAGTTCCAGGCCACAACAAATCAGGCTCCTCAGTGAGAAAGAATGCATTGGCTCCCCTTCTTGATCTATCCATCCCGTGGGTTGGTCACAGCAAGATTAAATAGAATCCCTCCCTTTTCTGTTTTTAAAAGGAGTCAGTTAAACCAGGTTTTTCTACATTAACAGAGGGTGAGGGTTTTTGGTTACTAAATATGAAAATAATTAATGATGCAAAACACATAACACACAGATCAAAAATGCGAAATGACTCCACAAAATATAAATGTTAAAAGATATACCAATCTGAGTCGTTTGTGAAGATTAGGTAGTCAAAGATCGCAACCACTATTGTTGAATAGTTGAATTTGAAATTCTTGGCTTTTCTTGGTAATTAAAATTCCTTTGTCCTAGTTTCTTTCGAAGTGGCTTGCTGACAGCATTCAGAGTACGAAATTATTTCCCTTTCTGCAGGGGTTCTTAATGGATGTTGTCATAGCTATGACCTTCACACATGAGTCTACACACTTGGACATCAGACAACTCATGCAGACAGACCAATGTTGACATTTGCATTTAACCCCTGTCTCTGTGAATTCTGGAAAGGAGAAAGTGCAAATATGGCTCTTGCCAAAACTGCTTCCTTTTTAACCATCATGGGTTCCAGTCTGAGATACCCAGGGGAATTACAGTTCAGCTTGTAGTACACTTCACTATTTGATGTTTCTTTGGCACTTACAGATATTCCATTCCAGGATTTCTTCATCTAGACAACCACTGAATTCATGCCATCAGTCATTTTGGTTGCATTGGTCCTCTTGTAAAAAGCATGCATTGGAAGTAGAGTGCAGCATAGTCTGAGGCAATCCAGGGTTATGATCATATTTGTGACACAAACCAGAGACTGTAAATCCAAGATTGAGATCATTACTATCTGTCAAAGTACATCATCTTCACCTGTATTTAATCTTAGCGTGAAATTGTTTATGGGAATAAGTGTGTGAGATATCATAATTAATTTGGGGCAAGTGTTTATGAACAAATATTGTTCCTTACTTTAAACTCACAAAAGCTTGCTGCTGAATTTCTAATGGGGATGCACATGCAAATAAGTAAAAAAAACGCATACCTCTTTCAATACAATACATACTAATCACAATCAGTAAGAGAACACGTAAATTCTTTCTGCGACAGTAAGATATACAAAGTTAATCTACTTGCCTCCTTTATATAAACTAAGCAAACAGGATCTATTTTCCATCCTTTACATTTATTCAACATTCTTACACATGCTCAGACAAAAGAGTTTCGTATTAATTTCATTTAATGCAGAGTTGTTCCATGAAAAACTCTCGAGTTGAAGTCAAACCACATATCAAAGAAGATGTTTGATAGTCTGAGGAAGGGTCACTTTGACTCGAAACATTGACTCTGATTTCTCTCCACAGCTGCTACCAGACCTGTTGAGTGTTTCCAGCAATTTCTGTTTTTGTGATGAGGTTTGAAAGGCTTTGCCTTTTATTAGTTACCACTGCATTCTTCTTCTCCTGGAAATCCTTGTCATCGTAAATTCCATTTTTTCTCAGATCTTATACTTGCTTGCTTTGGTAAAAGAAATATTCTTTATATGGTTCTTTACCCTGTCAAATTACTGTACTCCCGTACTCACGTACGTGACAATAACATCTAAATCTAAATAAATGCATACAAGTTTTATTATGTCTAAACCAGCAGCAGTGCCAAAATATTCATTTTGTTAACCCATTGCAACTCAATTATTTGGAAGGGCAACCTTGTAATGATACTGCATGGTAATGGATGCGATCATCTAAAAAGAACTGCTGCCAAGCTATGAATGGAAAGCGATATGGAGCAGCCGGAAAACAGCAAGAAGTAAAATGGAGTTCCAAAATTGCTTGCCACATGCCCTCTAATACTTCTTTGGTAAATTGAATAGTTTCCATTTGTAGCTAACCTCCATTTAGGAATTAGCTAAAGATGCCTTGCCAGTGCAAATCATAGAGGGTGGTCCAATGGTTCAGTGGTTAGCACTGCTGCCTCACAGCACCAGGGACCCAGGTTTGATTCCATCCTCAGGCAACTGTCTGTGTGGAGTTTGCACATTCTCCCTGTGTCTGTGTGGGTTTCCTCTGGGTGCTCCGGTTTCCTCCCACCATCCAAAGATGATTCAGGTGAGATGGATTGGCCTTGCCAATTTGCCCATAGTGTGGAGTAGGGTGGATTAGCCATGAGAAATGCAGGGTTACTAGGGTGGGGGGGGATGGGTTTGGGTGGGATGCTCTTTGGAGGATCGGTGTGGAGTCAATAGGTCAAATAGCTTACTTCCACACTGTAGGGATTCTATGAAAGATAAACTCTGACAAATTTGGTATCTAAGGTGTCTTGGATGCAAGATAGCAAGTGGACAATTAATCTGTTTTGTTCCAAAATATATTTCCATTTGTAGTAGCGTGTCAAATCACTTTAGAGGATATGCAGTTAGTGACATCTGTGGAAAACCTAATGGTGTATATATTGTGCCAGGACAAGAATTCAGACCTAAAACATTCCATCATACCCATACGAGAAATTTCTACAAATTCAATATGGTAGCAGGTTTGCAGGTTAGTCATGTTTTCTTTTTTACTGCCTAACATCTGTTACAAAACAGTTTGACTAAAAATGGATAATCCCTTTAAATGGAATGAAATCGCTTACAGTTGCTTTACTTAATGTTAAAAATAAAAAAAAACCTTTAATAACTGTCATGCCCTTCACAATGTAAGAATGCCCTGTAACTTGAATGTTTAAATAATCTTTGATACACTAACGGTAATAAGGCAGCACTTTTAGGATGTAATAAATTTTCCAGGAGGATATATTTCACCCGAAGGTCCATGCTGGTTTGGACGAACTCAACTGGAGCTACGGTGTTTGTGTTACAATTTGCTTCAGCACCACTGGGCTAAGGAAGTGGGAAAACTCCACAATTGTTTCATCCATCTCAAATCCGTGACCACTGGTGGAACATACATTGAATAGCTCTGAACCAGCCCGCTCACCCCTTGCTGAAACTATATAATACTCTGGACAGTCCTCAACTTACCTGACAGGTTGACCAAGTTATGTGTCAAGGTCATTGTTATTTATATGAAACAGTGCTGCAATCAAGGCTTCACTAAATCACCCGGGCAGTGCATCACCACCTACTGTAGAATCTGTCTATAGAACATAGAAAAATACAACGCAGTACAGGCCCTTTGGCCCTCGATGTTGCGCCGATCCAAGCCCACCTAACCACTATCCTCCATATGCCTATCCAATGCCCGTTTAAATGCCCATAATCTTTTGTAAACCAACGGGCTCTGCTGTGCAAATCTGCAGCTGGATAGTGTAAACCATCTTTTCTCAAATAAAAACTCTGAAGAAACATCAGACCAGACTTAAAAACGCTAACTTTTTTTTCTCTCTCCACCAATGCTGCCAGACATGCTGAGTTTCTGCAGCATTCCTTGTGTTTATTTCATCTTTTCTCAACTAAGCTTTGCCCTGCCAACACAGTTCCTTTGTGTCCTTTTGTATGTACTTCTTTGCTGTTGCTCAGGACACAAGACAACAAGCAAGATCCTCCCAGCTCCTGAACAATGTGGGGACTGATGAGTCAATTGATAAAATACATTGAAGAAATGAGATTCTTGACATTGACAAAAAAGTTTGATGTTCCACCCAAGACTTTAACAGTGAGGTGAGACTTGGTGACTGGCGAAGAACCAATTGACATCTCATTACTAACTAATCTGCCTGATTTATTTTTAGTTTGCTGCTTTCTCAGGTAGTGGAGCAAAACCAAACAGCAATAGCTCTCAGCCTGAAAATCTGAGTGGGTACCTGGCATCTGCAACTCGCTAGCATCTTCTCCCAGCATCCATCTGGGTCAGTATTCCCCAATGTTTTCTCCTTCCATGGATGTTGACATTGGTGAAACATCAGCCCCCCCTCCCCCCCAAGGAATCATAGAATTCCTAGAGTGTGGGAACAGGCCATTTAGCCCAACAACTTTATATCAACCCTCTGAGGAGTACCCCACCCAGACCCATTCCCCTACCCTATTACTCTGCATTTAGCCCTAATTAATGCACCTAACCTACACATCTCTGAACACTATGTTCAATTTAGCATGGCCAGTTCACCTAATCTGCACATCTTTGGACTGTGGGAGGAAACCAGAGCACCCAAAGGAAACCCATGCAGACACTGGGAGAATGCGCAAACTCTACATAGTCGCCCGAGGCTGGAATTGGACTCAGGTCCCTGGGGCTGTGAGGCAACAGTGCTAACCACTGAGTCACCACGCCTTATGCATTGGAGCATATTTGAGACTCACTGTGAATACAGTTCAGCATCTAGATATTGTAAATTAGAGTTTACTTTCACCTCACATTGCAATGCTGCTGCCAGGCTGCTTTATGCATAGGGGCAGGCACCCCTCTCACTGTATATCTCAGGGCACCTAGTTTGCTTTCTTACCCTCACTATGTGCTTCCTAGGATGCTCACAGCATCTCTGCCTTGCCTTGCCTTTTAGTGTTGACAGATAGCCAAGCTGCTTCTCATCTTTGACAGCAACAGGTAGTCAAAAGGTTTATTGTCAGTCAGGAGGCTGCTCGCCTTTCAGTCAGGAAAGGTGTTGGGTTGTCCCTACTTAATTAAGAGGAAGTACAGAGAGTAAAATGGATTTGGGAGATGTTATATGTGAGGACCATCGAGGAAAGTTGCTGCATGTGATATTGAGAGTGGTAGACCATGAGCCTTGGTGGGAGGTGGGTGATTGACAGAGTTACGAGGTAGCAGAGAGAAGATGGTGGCACTTACTATTGAAGAGTGCAGAAGGTCGCCAACAATTTTACTGCAGCGCTGTACATTCAACCAGGCTCTGATCAGGTGTCTACTTTAAACCAGTCTGTCAATAGACTATTGGGAACAGTCCTAATTTCTTCAATCTATCATCATAACTGAAGCTCCTCATCCCTGAACCACTCTTGTAAACCGCTTCTGCACTCTCTTCAATGGGTTCACAATCTTCCTATAATGTGGCACCCAGAACTGTTTACATTAGTCCAACCAACTTGTACAAGTGGGTGGCACGGTGGCATAGTGGTTAGCACTGCTGCCTCACAGCGCCAGAGACCCGGGTTCAATTCCTGCCTCAGGCGACTGACTGTGTGGAGTTTGCACGTTCTCCCCGTGTCTGCGTGTGTTTCCTCCGGGTGCTCCTGTTTCCTCCCACAGTCCAAATTGCCCGTAGTGTTAGGTAAGGGGTAAATGTAGGGGTATGGGTGGGTTGCGCTTCGGCAGGTTGGTGTGGACTTGTTGGGCCGAAGGGCCTGTTTCCACACTGTAATGTAATCTAAGTGTCTTATACAAGACCAAAATCACCTCCTCACTCCTGTATTCTACAATCCGATTAATAAAATCAAAGGTACCATATGCTTTTCTCACTGCTCTCATGACTGCCCTGCCAGTTTCACTAATCTGTACACATATACAGCCATGTCCCCCCAGAATCGCATCCTCTATTTTACACTACTTTTCACAGGTATGATGTGGAAGTGCTGGTGTTGGACTTGGATGGACAAGGTCAGAAGTCACACGACACCAGGTTATAGTACAACAGCCTTTAGTTTATTTGAAAACACAGGCTTTCAGAGTGCTACATCTTCATCAAGTGAAGTCACAAAGTAGGCCACTCAGCTCCGACATTTAGTGGCTGCAGTCTGCATTCCCCTTGAAAATAAGAGCGGACTATGGTCTCCAAAGGCTGGAGGGCTAACAGAAGCTGTCCACCAGTGACACATCGACAGTCCCGCTCTGTGAGTGGTGAGCGAGGTAGGAGAGAAAGAGAGTAGGCACTTAACAACCTTACAACATAAAGAGACCAGAGCTTCCATGCAGTCATCACTCAGCTCCTTGAGCCTGTTCCATCATTTGATGTTCGTCCTCCCAAAATGCACACGATTTACCTATCATCTCTAACTGTGACCAGGTTGCATTATTGCCTCTTAACCTCTGTAGCCTATTCTGCCCCAAGTTAAACTTCTGCTCCATAGTCTCCACATTATCAATACCATTACCAATATCAATTCTTACCCACGTCCACCTATCAATGACAGCTTTAAATATTGGCATTTTGAAGGCACATCCGTCTGCAAATTAGAAGATCAAACAATTTCTTGGCGTTTGAAGATGGTTCATTGTAGACCAGACTAATAGACATCAGTGAATTATATTTTCATTACAAAGACATTAGAGAATTCCATTCCTTTTTCTCACACAAAAAAAGTCAATGAAATCAGAAGTAAAACAAGGATTTGATTTAATTATCTCCATTTAATCATTATTGTGAGCTTTCTAATGTTAGAGGCTGATTACTTCAGAAAGGGTTTGAGAAGCGACAGTAATAATGTATTGTGCAACAAACTTAAAAATATGCCTTTGGCAACTCTCCACAGTTATTAGACTGATAGACATGACAGCCTGCTGCTGAGAGTATGCAAGTTTTACCAGTAAAGTTATCTTATTTCTTGATCTTTAGTCATTTTCCAGAGTCCATTGTCATATGTATGAAATTGAGTTTTTTTCTGCTTAACTGCCAATTAATTAAAAGATTGTGGCACTTGCCAGGGGCAAAGTCCTGATGAAACAATTAGCCGGCTGAATGATAAATAGGTTACCAAGGTTTATTTCTTTGAAACAGTCTGGATACAATTGATTTCAGTAATGTAAGAACTGATGTTTACAGAAATGTGGGAGGTATTGATTCACTTTAACATATACTCTTTCCACAGTTTACAACTGTTCAAGTTAAATTTAAATGTTTAAGATATTCCTAGTACAGTAGTAGTATGTAAAAATTCACATCTCAATCTCTTCGCAAGTTTTGTCGTTACTGCTTTTGCAAATTTCTTAGCACTCCATGAAACAAATAAAACCATTGATTACTGCACAACATGTAGTGGACACATAATCTGTTTCCAATCACTTAATAAAAGTGATAATCAAATTGAACAGCAATAACTTTTGGCATTTGAAATGCTATCCAACAAATGAAAGGAGACAGAAACTATAGTAAGTGGAAAGCTGTTTATTACTTGCACTCCAGAGGTCATAGATATTTGATGATTAATCAGAGGCTAAAACTTGCCATTATATTTACTTTTGTGCTAATATAAACTTTGCAAGTTTATACCAGTACTGTTAACACTATTATTGGTTTATTTTAACATGCTTTGTCTTCAACTCGTAAAATTGAACAGGCAAAAAATTAGACCTTCACTACTCACTGTACCGATAAGCTTGTTACAGAAATGTTTGAAAATCGTACAGCAAGATGATGCCTCTCTATTTCATTTCCTTCGTTGCTTACACACATGGAATTGAAATTATTATGACCAGACCCTGGATGAGGTTTCCCAATTCTTTACATTTCAAGACTGGATATCCCGAACTATTAAATCCCCAGTGAAGAGTGGTGAACTGCTTCTCTTCTTGATTCACCACTCATTTGATTGGTTGCAATATACTTAATTTAAGAAAGAAATGTTTTACCAGACCAAATGAACTTGCACCTTAAAAAGGAACCATTTTAGCCAGGCTTCGTTGTGTTAAAAAAGAGTGAACTCATTACTTATGAAACACAAGAAAAACTAATGACACAACACACAGACACACAGGTTAGAAATAAGATGTGAGTCCAAAATGTTACAAGTAAATTAAAAAATTATACAGATTAGTATTTGAATTGTTCATGGAGAACAGATAAGATGATGATGCATCCATTATCACATTGTTGTGTCAGTGTTGACCTTGACAAATAAGTCTGTTGGACTTTAACCTAGTGTGTGATTTTTAACTTTGTCTACCCCAGTCCAACACTGGCACCTATGCATCAGTGTTGATCTTGACAGCTAAGCAAATGATTTTTAAGATTGATGCAGAATTTTGACAAATCTTTTTATTGAATTTTAATTGTCATATAAACACAATTTAAAATATCCACAAAATGCAGTAGCTGATTCCTACTAGTACCTGTGGTTGAAAATCTTGAACAAGTTAGGTTGATGCACTAGAAACATAGGAACAGAAGTAGGCTGTTCAGCCCCTCAAGCCTGTTCTACCATTCAATGGGATCATATGTTTATTTGCATCATATCCATATGTCTTTATTTCTTGTTATACAATGTTTCATCTTTAAGAAAATGTATTTGATACAAAATTGAATTTCAAAAATGTACAAAAACTACTAAAATTCAGATAAAATCCCCAATGTTTGTGCTTAAAATCAATTTGCATTCTAGTGCTATGATTGTTGAACAGAAACTATTGACTGCAAAACTGGAGCCATTGGAACTTCAGCAAAACAATTTCTGCCATTTGACATTTTACAACACATCTGCTGCCGAATTGTACTGGATAATTGTGGTAAAAAAAGAAGACAATTGAAAGGTGGCAGTAGTCCAATGTTTTCATGTTGGATGTTTTTAATATAGGCTTCGAAATGTTCTTGTGAACCAAAAAGTTAGTTTTGTCATTGCTTGTGAAAAAACATGTATGCTATTAGTTTCTGACAGAATGTTTCAAGAAACAAATAGTTTTAATTAAGGAGTTTTTGGAATACTGACTTAAGGTGTTTGTTGATATTTGATTAGGAAAATCATCTCATTGTCAAAGTGTAATTCTGTATTTAATAAACTTCTTTATAAAAAAAAAACTCAGCATGAAATAATCACAATACTGTTTAGAACTTGGAGTATTTTTGTGTTCAAGTGGACACGATGAGATCTTGCTACAGTTCTCTGAAGCTTCCACAATGGTCCAAGATATAACTAAATGGATTGTTTTCTCACTCTGACTTATTAAATTGTTTCAGTACAGTATCTTGGCAAAGTTGTTTTTTGTAATTTGGAACAGGAAGGTGTGTTTTGTGGTGGATTTGAACACATCAGCAATATTTTAATATCAAAGGAAATCTAATGCAAACAGATCTTGAATTGCATCCATAATCATAGATTTTTTTTATTGGAACCACACTATGGCCATCTGTCATTGTATTTTGTGGCCATACTTAAAAATTGAAAACATTATGATGAATGAACAAAACAAAATATACTTTAAAAAATAAAAACAGACAACATTTACAATTATAATGAATGCAAAATTTCAAACTATTAAATTGTCAATCATGTACAATTAGTATTTATGGATAGCATATGAACACATAACCTTGATTGAATAGCCAACGTCAATGATTACCAAAAATGCAGTCCCATATGCTGTGAAAATGGATTAAATCCAACATATCATAAGGCAAAGGCTTACATTAATCATATAAAGAAATTACATTTGCCTAAGATGAATATGCATTTTGGAATATGTATATGACATGAGATTTACTTCTGTGCATTAATGTTGTTTTAAATAGATAGAGCTTTCTGTGCATTTAGAGGAATAAAGTTAATTGTAGTATTTCTGACATCCTAACAACTCAGATCCATTGGTGCATTTTCACAATAACTCTGGTTGAACTCTGACAGTCCAATCGCACAAATGGACCATGACCAAAAGGAAGGGTATCTCTCCCCCCAAAAAATTCCTATTTCCCTGAGCTTGATTTGATGGTCCATAGAAATAAAAAGCCCATCCATCAATACTTTCATGTCAGTACCTTTGGAATTTAGCAACAGGCACATTATTTATTTTTTAGGATTATGTTAACCACAAATTTGGGATCATTGGGTTTGACAATGTGTATATATTTTTAAAGCTAATGAATAAAAGGATTTGTATTTACATGTGTGTTTTTCATAGTCCTAGAACATTCACAAGTGCCTTACAGCTAATGAAATTGTTTTGAAGACTGATCACTGTTTAGTTTAATGTGTGCACAGCATACTCTCACAGGTAGTAATGTGGTAATCAATAAAGTCTATTTTTGTCATTCTACCACCAGAGATAACATTGCTCATCTTTTCTAAATCGTATCAAGGTTTATTTATGCTCATCTGAGTAATCAGATTGGCCCTTGGTATATCTGATCCAATAGACGGTTAACTAGTGTGGTTATCCAAACTGTAAAGGCTTTGTTACACTCAAAGCTAATTTTTTGGAAATCTACCAGCCGTCATTAAATGATTTATTGTTCGTCCAGCCAAATACAAAGCATCACGTAATTCATGGCAAACGGAAATAAAAAGGCGCTTGTTGGAAGAAATGATTTTCTTAATCATTTGTAAGAAGATCCGAATTAAAAGTGACTGACTTCAGAGGAGTTTGTTCACTCGGGAAATTCCAATTGCTGTTTCAACATTGCTATTCTTCACCCAGCTGGGAAATTACAAGGACGCCTATCCCTCCAAAAGTTTGTTTTTAATCTTAAACGAAATGACTTCCATTTCCTTCATCTTTACATCCTTTTGAATACTCTTGACTTTTTTTTTCAGCTTTGGAAGAACGCCCTTTCTCTTTTAGATAACATCTGCAAAACAGATTATTGTCAAAATTATAATCTATTAGTTTAATACCATGAAAACAGTAACATTTAGAATAAATTACTGCATTTCCATGATTGAGGTGAACTCAAATATCCATTCACCTTCACTCTTCAGTGCTTAGCACTGGATTCTACAGGATGTTTATGCCTTTTCCCTATGAAATGATTAGCATAGTGACCCCAGATTGAAAGACAGTCTGATTCTTTCTTATAGTTATTTGCTTGGTTCAAGAAATGACTAGTCAACCCCTATATAGGGAAAAGGTTCATTTGAAATGTTTAAAATATAAGTTCTTGTCCCTTTCTTCCTTCAGAAGTAGCCATTTTAACATGACTGGACACTGCTGCAGAACAAATTTATGTGGTGTAGATTTTACAAATTCACTTAACTGCAATCAAATGCAAATTCTCTCCTATTATTGAAAGCAAAACATTGGGAGTACTACAGAACACCTTTAAGTGAAGAATGCACTGGGCAACATATGGGTTCAATGCAAACCAGCACATTGACTTCCTGGACTTGTGCAAAGTTACGTGTACTTGCATTACCATTTGAATCTGTTTAAATGTTTCCAAGAACTTGTACGCACATCTCATGGGCAGCTATTGCTGGAACTAAAGGAGTTGGTCAATGAGATCATAGTTCACATGTTTTTGATCTAATGCTTTGGTTTTGCTTTTCAGTTGTGCTTCTTTGCCCAATGATGAGCTTCAGCTGATATCGTTGTCACAGAACTGTTTTTTAAAAGAAAGATTCTTGTTAACATTTTTTGACATTGATAGTCATTAGTGAGTCCTATCATTTCTCTTACAGCACATAAAGAACATGATGACTCTGGGTCTTATTAAGGGGGACAGATTGAGAGGCTGTTTGCACCAGCTTCAGATGACTAAGCAACATAGATTCAGATTTAAGCGTCGAACATTTAAGACTGAAACTGAGATGTGGAGGTTTTTTTCTTTCAGTCAGAGGGATGTGTCTCTCCAAAGGATTATGGATGTTTTGTAACTGGACAGTGTATAATGCTGGTGGTGGATTTGGAGGGGTGTTCTAATCCACTAGCTGGAGACGTCTGCATCTGTGTATTTGGGGAAGGCTCACTAAGCAAGTATATGATAAGACAAGTTAAATGCCTTATTGGCTCCAAACTCAACTTAAGGGAGGGAATTGGATTGAATCCATTGAGTATGTTCAAGGGTGAGAGTGGTAGATGTTTGGAGTCCAGGGTAGATTAGATTCCCTACAATGTGGAAACAGGCCCTTCGGCCCAACACGTCCACACCGATCCTCCGAAGAGTAATCCACCCAGACCCATTTCCCTCTGACTAATGCACCTAACACTATGGGCAATTTAGCATGGCCAATTCACCTGACCTGCACATCCTTGGACTGTGGGAGGAAACCGTAGCACCTGGAGGAAACCCACGCAGACACGGGGAGAATGTGCAAACTCCACACAGACAGTCTCCCAAGGCTGGAATCGAACCTGGGTCCCTGGTGCTCTGAGGCAGCAGTGCTAACCACTGTGCCACCTTAATTGAGGGACATAAAGATTGGGCAGCAGAATTAAAACGAAGTCCAACATCGGTCATGATTAACACATCATGAAGGGTCCGTATGACCTGCTACTATCTCTGATATTTATTAACCTTTTAATGATGCTTTGACAAAGTAGTACATAAAAATACACTTAGAGAGAAAATCATATCTGGTATCTCAACGTTATATGGTTTCCTCCAATCCCACACCACACCCATTTCAATAACAGGTTGCTTGTAGAAATTATACATGTGCAGAACTCATCTGCATGTTCTTAAGGTGAAGCTTAATAACCAAATTAACTATTTTATTGCCATCAAAAGTTGTTTAATACTTACACCATCCATTTCCAGTCCTAGAACATATGCTGATACCAGTGACATCTTTAGAATGCCAGCCTACTCTATAAACAAGCATGTACAAAAGAATAAATTTAAGATGACTTATTTAGTTATTATGCTGAATTTTCCATTTGTTTGGCTGAGTCTGAGCTGTATTCTGGAGGGACCCCTACCATGAACCCCTCACATGCTTACCCACTGTATCTTACCAAACTTGCTTCATTATTTGCCTACTCTGCCACAATGTTATCCATCCAATCTAATAGTGATCTCATCTCACCATGTTCCATTCCTGGTGGACCTTGCCACTCAGCAGACATCCTGGGATTCATTGGCAACCCTTGCAACCATGCCGTATCTAAAAGGCCACTGGGCACCCCGCCAAGTGTGGTCAGTGTGGAGCAGCCCTGCATGGTTCCTGAACATTTTCCCCGGTCATGGCTTTCCCCGGTCAGAGAGAAATCGGCACCACAATTTGTAGATGGGGACCTGAAGGTCCTGCTGGATGGAGCTGGGCATAGGTGGCAGCTTCTCTTCCTCCAAGACCAGAAGCGAAGACCTTGTCACCAGACTATGCCAGCCTGGTCCGAGGTTGCTAACCAGGTCAGTTAAGTCTGCAGCCAACTGAAAGAAGGTCAATCATCTGCACTCTATCAATTTAAGTGCCACCATCGTCTCTCCACTCTCTCTCACACTCATTCTTAATGAGGAGAATTGGGCTGTCAACAAGGAGAATAGTCTCCATTAATAGGCAAGACAAGTGGATAAGTTGGTCAAGAAGGTATATATGCTCACCTTCATCAGTCAGAGCATACAGTATAAAAGTTGGCAAGTCACGTTGTGGCTGCATAGAACTTTAGTTAGGCCACATTTGAAATATTTTATACAGTTGTGGTTGCTACACTACCAAAAGGATGTGGAGGCTTTAAACAGGGTACAGAAAATGTTTACCACCATGTTGCCTGATTTGAAGGCTCATAGCTATGAGGAGAGATTGGACAAACTTGGTTTGTTTTCACTTGAACGTCAGAGGCTGAAGTGGCGACCTGAGCCATAGTTGACAAAATTATGAGAGGTATAGATAGAATGGATAGTCGGAGTCTTTCTCCCAGGGTAGAAATGTTAATTACTAGGGGATATAAACTTAAGGTAAAAGTGGGAAAGTTTAAAGGAGATTTGAGAGGCAGGGTTTTACATAGAAGGTGGTAAGTGCCTGGAATGTGCTGCAAGAGGAGGTGGTGAGGGAAATACAATATCAACGTTTAAGAGGAATCTTGACAGATACATGAAGAAGGGTTTATGCCTAAAACGTTGATTCTCCTGCTCCTTGGACGCTGCCTGACCTGCTGTGCTTTTCCAGCAACACATTTTTCAGATACATGAATAGGCAGGGAATCGAGAGATACAGACCATGTAGAGGCATAGGCTTTTTAGCTTAGAAAGGCATTATGTGTCAGTGCAGTCTTCGTGGGCCAAAGGCCCGTTCCTGTCCTGCACTGTTCTTTGTTCTTTGTTCTCTTGACTCCAAAATGTGAACTGTGACTGGAAAATGGCTGTGTCTACACCTGGATTGCGCACCATCAGTGTTTTTGGGGAATGCATGCAGTGTCCAATTGTGCAGCGTGCAAATATCAGACAAACTGCAGATTGAAGATAGTCATCTCTGTGAAGCTGAAACAACCTTGAAAGTGGCACCATTGGGTCATAAAGCACAAAGCTGATGGAAGATCTCACAGGCTGTACATGAGCACAGAATGGATTCTCTCACTTTGAACTGTAAGCTTTTATATGCAATGATACATTTCTTGGGTGCAGAGACATGGAACAGGAACAGATGCATTGGCAAATTGTAGGGCAGCAACATTGGCCATCAAAGACCTTCAACATGAAGAGATAGAATGTGAGTATCTTGGTAGGATGTGCAGGAGGTACAGGATTGCCAGAGTCTTTCATCCTCAATTCCATTTGCTCCAGATGAGCAAGATGCAGTGTTGCAATGGGCTGAGGGTTTCCTGGACACAGTCTCAGACCTATGCCAGCTGTTAGTGTGGAACCTAAAGGATTGATTTCTACCTATCCTAGTGGTTATCAAAGTGAAATCAAAGTTATATTGAACCTTTTGAAATTGGCTCTTTCCAGGACCTGTATGAGACCTCACCATCATCCACCTAGGAATATATCAAGATTGTGACCAATACTAGGAGAAAGTGTGGAATGCAGATGCTGGAGATCAGAGCTTAAAAATGTGTTGCTGGAAAAGCTCAGCAGGTCAGGCAGCATCAAAGGAGCAGGAGAACCAACATTTCGGGCATAAGCCCTTCTTCAGGAATACTAGTTGTGTCAGATCAGACCTTTATATCTCATTTCCCTATGACAAAGTCGGTGCTGCAGCCTGTGCAGTTGACTTTGTGAACATGTCTGGTTTGCTCCAGGCACAGGGTGTAGTAGTCTGTAAATGCATCATGCTGAGAGGACCTTTGATAACCCAACTGAGATTATCAAGAGAAATGAGTTCCATTCCATCAACATGCAAGTCAATTGTGATTATTGGTACCACATCCGTGTCAAGGTCCCAGGATCTGTAATGATGCCTATATCTTTGAGAATTCTCATGTTTTTGGCACATTTGAGGGAACAGTTGGCTTGCAAAGATGGTCACTAGGGGACAAAGGCTGCTCTGTGCAAATCGAGTTGATGACATCTTTTCACACTGTCTGAATGAAGGAACAGAGCTCCGAAAGCTAGTGCTTCCAAATAAACCTGTTGGACTATAAGCTGGTCTTGTGTAATTTTTAAGTCTGAATGAAGCACAGCCTAGATACAGTGCAGGCCCATTCATCAACTCGGTCCATGGTGGAGCAGACAATAATCATCCCAAAGAAGAGCTTCCAATGCTTGCATCAGTCTTGGGGGGCTTACAGAACAGAACAGAGACATATTCCCAACATGATGTGTTCTGCACAACTGGAGCAAATAAAGAGGAAATGTGATGGAGATTGACAAGCTGGGAGAACAGTAGCAGTGTTTTGAGGAGGAAGATAATGAAATACTTAATAAAGTAAATAAGAGGAACACTACCTTCTGCATGATACAATGCTACAACATTGGACGCTACAAACCAGAAAGGAATCAGGTTCCAGTAAATGACAGCAGGGTGCTGTGATCATTCATCTTCTGTAAAATTGCAATCACTCGATAAACAAGAACTCTATTTCTATTTCGAGACTCAGTTGCAGTTGCTGTTTGTTTGTTTTCTGTTAGCTTTCACTATTTTTGATTATTCATGGGATGTAGGCGTTGCTGGCTGACCAGCCTTACTTGCCTGTCCCTAGTTGCCCTTGAGAAGGTGGTGGTGAGCTGCCTTCTTGAACTGTTGAAGTCCACATGCTGTAGGTTGACCCAGAATGCCTCTAGGGAGAGAATTCCAGGATTTTGACCTAGTGGCAGGGTAGGAACAGCAATATATTTCTAAGTCAGGATGGTGAGTGGCTTGGAGGGGAACTTGTAGGTGGTGGTGTTCCCATATAACTGCTGTCTTGTCCTTCTAGATGGAAGTGGTCATAGGTTTGGAAGGTGCTAATTCAGGATCTTTGGTGAATTTCTGCAGTGCATCCTGTCAACAGTACACACTGTTGCTACTGAGCATTGATGGTGGAGGGAGTTGATGTTTGTGGATGTGGTACTAGTCAAACAGGCTGCTTTGTTCTGGATGTTGTCAAGTTTCTTGAGTGCTGTTGAAGCTGCATGTATCAAGACATCTGGGGAGTATTCCATCACACTCCTGATTTGTGTCTTATAAATGATAGATAGGTTCTGAGGTGTCTGGAGGTGAGTTACTTGCCACAGTAATCCTACCCTCTGACCTGCTGTGGTGGCCACTGTGTTTATGTGGTGGGTCCAGGTGAGTTCCTGGTCAATGTTAATCTCTGGAACGTTGATAGTGGGGGATTCAGCGATGATAACACCATTGAATGTCAAGGGGCGGTGGTTGGATTGTTTCTTACTGGTGATGGTCATAGCCTGGAAGTTGTATGGCACGAATGTTATTTGCCATTTGTCAGCCCAAGGCTGGATATTGTCAAGATCTTGTTGCAGTTGATCATGGACATCAGTATGTGAGAAGTCATGAATGGTGCTGAACATTGTACAATCATCAGTGAACATCCCCACTTTTGACCTAATGATGGAAGGAAGGTCATTGATGAATCCATTGAAGATAGTTGGGTTGAGGACACTACCCGGAGGAACTGCTGCAGAGATGTCCTGTAGCTGAGATGACTGATCTCTAGCAACCATTACCATCTTCCTAATTGCTAGGTATGACTTCAACCAGAGGAGAATTTGCCTCCGATATCTATTGCTTCCAGTTTTTCCAGGGCTTCTCAATGCCACATTTGGTCAAATGCAGCCTTGATGTCAAGCGCTGTCACTGTCAACTCATCTCTGGAATTCTGTGTTTTGTCCATATTTGAACCAGACTGGAATATGGTCAGGAGCTGAATGACCCTTGAAGAACCCAAACTGGGTAGCCCTGAGTAAAATTGCTGAATCGCTATTGCTAAATAAAAGCAAATGGCTTGACTTGTTTCATTGTTTGCCTGTAGGTGATAGTGCCACATTGAATGATGAATAGATGCTGCGCTACACTTGGGCATTGAGGATGGAATAGAAGAGTTGTGAGACGTGATGTGCCTAAGAACAGGTAAGCTGTGCGGCTTGGTGCTTAGACAGTGATAGATACAGGTATGCCCAGTTGCATGTGCAATCAAGTGTCAGCTCTGACGCTTGTTTGCACATACAACACTACATGGGACAATAGCCGAAGGCAACATTGGACTGCCAAAGCATGACTAGGTGCACAGTTAGGGATCACAAGCTTTCTGCCAAGAGCAAGTGGGAGAAGATGACAAGTAAGGAGCCATATGAGTGTAGTACATGATTAATAGGTTGTGTTTGGGATGACAGTACAAGAAAACACATTAGGCCTTGTCGAGAGAAACTCTCCATGAACCTCGACAGAAATTACACTTAGCCAGTTTCTAGAAAGGTTCAGTGCTATTTCTTTTTAGTTTCTGCAGTCAATAGAATATCCTTCCATGATGAATTACATCCCTCAACAGTTATTCAAAAATATCTCTGAATTTTGGCACCTTTTTCCTTTGGGTGTGCAGAGTTCATTATATTTAGCTACAGGTTTCCAAGAAAAACTAAAGGAAACTGACAGGGCATGAGATTTTTTTACCAAAGATCATCATTAATTTTAAAAAATGTAATCTAACTCCTAATCAGGGCCATCTTGCCCTCGAACAAAATTAAACATTGTCAGTGTAGAAAGTCATTGAAAGTATCAAGGCATCTGTTTAATTGGACTTGGTGGTTTCCCCATATCAGTTCCTTCGTATTATATATGATTTTGTAGCATTAAATATTTCTTTTATTCAAAATGCTTATTATTCACATAATTTATTTGCAGAATCGATTATAAAATGTTACAAAGTATAGAATAAATGGAAATCTGGTTGATAATCATCTGATTGGGCATAGTCAGCATGGGTGTGCCAACCATGTTTGATAAACTCATTTGAAGATGTTACTTACATGAATGACTCCACTTGACGAAGGAGTAGCGCTTTGAAAACTTGTGATTTCAAATAAACTTGTTGGACCATAGCCTGGTGTCATGTGACTTCTGACCTTGTCCACCCCAGTCAAACACTGGTATCTCCACATCATGAGGAAGACGTAAAGTGAATTCAGGTTCCACAGACTGAGTGAATGGGCAAGAACATGGTCAATGGAGTATAATGTGGTGTAAGGTTTTGTACTTGATAGGCAAAACAGATGTGCAGAGTATTTCTTAAATAGTAAGAACCTGGGTGATCATGTTAATAAGTCACTGAATGCTAACATATAAGTGGAGCAAGCTATCAAAAAGCTCATAGCATGAGAGCCTTTATTGCAAGAAGAATTGAATGAGTCCAAAGATGTGCAGGTGAGGTGAATTGAACATGCTAAATTGCCCATAGTGTTAGGAGTAGGGGTAAATGTAGGGGAATGGGTCTGGGTGGGTTGCTCTTCGGAGGGTCGGTGTGGACTTGTTGGGCCGAAGGACCTGTTTCCACACTGTAAGTAATCTAATTAATTAAAAAAGAATACAGGCGTGGTGAAGTCTTGTTTCAATTGTCTAGGAGCTTGGTTGGACTTTTTTAATTCACTCACAGTATGTGGGCGTCACTGACTGGCCTGCATTTATTGTCTGTCCCTAGTTGTCCTAGAGAAGGTGGTGGTGAGCTGCCTTTTCAATCTAAATGTCTGACGTAGATGCATAATACCGTATTGTAGTAGTGTGTGCAGTTCTGGTCGATTATCTCAGGAGAAATATTTTTGCCACTGAGTAAGTGCAGTGAAGGTTCACCAGCCTGAGATGGTAGAACTATCCTATCAAGAGAGATAAGGCAAACTGGGCCTGTAATCTCCAGAGAGTCAAAGAATGAGAGGTGATTTCATTGAAACTTACAAAATATTTAACTGGAAAAAAGAGAGTAAATGTAGGTAAAATGTCAAATCGTTTAGGACCGGGGGAAAATTTAAAAATATGGGTCTCGAGTGAGGATTTTGTTTTAGTCAGAGGGTTGAGAACCATTTCAGTCTGGTGAACCTTCGAAATTGTTTGGCACAGAGGGCTGTGGAAATTCAGTCTTGGAGCACATAGAAGGTAAAGATGTCTGATAGATTTTTAATTATCAGCAATAAACAGGGTTATGAGGATGGGGTGGGTAAAATGCATTAAAGTGCTCTATCAGCCATGATCATATTGAATAGCGGGCAGGATCAGTGGGCTGAATGGTCAATACCTGTTCCTATATTCCTCTGATTTTTATTTAGCTTTGTAACCTCCCTGATGTTTGCATTTTTACTTGCTGCACTAATCTAAATAATTCTATAAAGAAGAAAAAGTGTTCAAAACATGCAGCAGGTCAGAGAAAATCTTTGCTGAGGGAAATATAGTTAGTGGTCTGGCATTTGATTGAGTGAGATGATATGGGAGCCCTTTAGAATTGGGCAAATTAGATTACTTTACAGTGTGGAAACAGGCCCTTTGGCCCAACAAGTCCACATCGACCCGCCAAAGCGCAACCCACCCATAACCCTACATTTACCCCTTACCTAACACTACAGACAATTTAGCATGGCCAATTCACCTGACCTGCACATCTTTGGACTGTGGGAGGAAACCGGAGCACCCGGAGGAAACCCACACACACACGGGGAGAATGTGCAAACTCCACACAGTCAGTCGTCTGAGTCGGGAATTGAACCCGGGTCTCTGGCGCTGTGAGGCAGCAGTGCTAACCACTGTGCTACCGTGCCGCCCAAATGTTTCCCAAATTACAGGATTCCAAAACCTATTCTTGGGTTTTCTGATTTTCACCAGTACTTTTAAAGAGTACAGTGCGGTTAACGTTGCAAATCCTGGCACTTTCTTGCAGAGATTCACATTTCCTATTCTTCTGTGATTTTCATGAATGTGGGCCATATTTCTGAAAAGCCATGATTGGTGGTACTACTGAGCTGTCATCAACCATTGTCTGCATGAGTTTAATTCAAGAGATCCTCTTCTTGCCTCACAATGCCAAGCTATATTCCCCCTATCAGCCATCAATGTCCATTCATGTCCCCTTGCTAAGCTGTGGCACTTCTACATCCAAATTAGACACACTACCACACAGTGTAGAAAATTGAATTCAATAGTGATATTGGAATGTGTAAACTAAAGCATTTAAAAATTCATTCATTCATAACTGTTCATTTTAGTAAAAATGTCAATCATCCAAGTCATTTAAAATATCAACAACAGAAACTGCAAGCACTTGCAAACTCTTAATCTTACATAAGTAACAATTGACACCAGATATCCATTGGGTAATATTTTCTTTGGAGAGCAGTCATTTTAGACAACTACTGGATTTCTCAGATGTCTTCAAGATGGATTATGTATTCATATATTCAAGTCAATTTGCAGAAAGAATTATGAATTCTTTCCACTGTTCTAAACTTTCTTTGTGCATTTTCCTTGTAAGGTAATGTTTTCACAACTTAGAAGTAATGAAAACCTGCCATGATGTATCACCTGTTCTGATTTAAGGCTGGCTCAAACATTTACTTTTAAAGCGCAAATGCAGTAATTTATTCACAAGGGGCATTCCACAAACATCAAGTAAAATAAATGATCGGATTTGTTATTTTAACACATACCTAATAAATTAGTGAAAAGCAAACACACCATTCAAGAATGAACATACCAGTGATGCAAAGAGGTAGTAGTATGGTGGTAATGTCACTATGCTAATGATCCAGAAGCCCAGCCTGATATTCTGGGCATAGTGACTATAATAAGGTCAACCAGTTGGATCTCATAAGCTATGAGTTCCCTAATTGGGCCTGTTAACCTGGTTCAATCAGGGAGCCCTGGCTGACAGTTAAGAACAGGAGTGTCAGACATCCTGTTCACTCTGAGAGCTGGCTCTGAGGGAGCTGGATCAATGTCAAGGACTCTCTACATGTAAATAAAAGGTGACTTGGTGATGGAATACTGGCCTATGTAGAGTTATTTCAGTGGAAGCATGGGCTTAAATCCCACCACAGCAGATGGTAGAATGTGAACTCTTTTTTTTAAAAATAGCTTAATGGTAACCAAATGATGCCTATAAATTATTGGAAAAAAACATCTGATTCACTAATGTTCTTTAATGAAGCAATTTTGCTTTCTCACCTGGTCTGCCTCCATGTGGCTTCAGACCCACAGCAATGTGATTGACTTGTAACTGTCCCCTGGGTAATTAGAGATGAGAAATAAATTCTGGCTTAGCAAATGATGCCCACATCCTATGAATGATTTTTTTAAAATTTGGAACCAATTTAGCAGCATGGACAAAACTTGTGAATACACAAATTTATTCTTCCTTCCTCCAAGATGTAACAGCTCTTGGGGGGTAACTCAGAGATTTATACAGATAGCTAATTTGTAAGAAGTATTTACAATTGTCTGTCCAAAACAGATGTGTTTACAAACAAATTGTTTCCAGTACAGAAAAAAGTTGTTTCAAGCACAAGAAATTAATAGCCTGGTCATCTTTCCACAAACAGAAAATGGGGAGAAACAGATCTTAATTTGTGGGATTTTCTGTATAGCTTTGGATTATGCTACATATAGATTTTGGGGGTTATTAGAAGTTCAGTTGTTTCTTTCTCAGTATTTCACAACCCATTCACAAATGGAAAAAAACAGCCACAATCTCTACAACATTGCACAAAGCCAAATTAAATTTTTAAAGGTATTTAATTATATGACAGGACATTTACAGTTTATAATCTGGGTTTTCTAAAAGCATTTGTCAGCCTATATATTTCATTTTCATCCTTGACCACCCATGAGAAGAGGTAAGCAGGAAACTTTCATTCACTTACAACAGCAGTCTTTTAGGTAAGTTGCCAAATAAATTCATTAGATCACAGAACAAAACTTCTTAGCAATAGTTTACACTGTATCTTTTTCTAATTTACAGGCAATGTTTACATTAAGTGGTTCCTGAACTCTAAAATTGCTATTTTTGCACTAACATTTAATCCTTTATCTGTAGAGATTTGCTAAAAGACTCTTGAACTGGATATACAGGTAATGTTAAGTAGTACATTTTGTATTGCATTTGTTCTCAGTCTTTCCATCAGTAGTAAAATTAAATGGAGCAAGGAAGACCTTTGTATTTGAAGTCCTTTGCATTATACCACTGCGATCTTCCTTATTACAGTCCCATACATTTTTTAAAAATTACTTTTTTAAAAGTTGTTTCCAGGACTTGGAGGAAAAGGCAACACTGGTGCTAGGGTGGGCCAAATAACTCTTGCCCACAGGAGCTCTTTTGCTCTTCCTGATTCATAGGAATTTCGGAGAAAAGTTGCAGTTTTATGCTTACATTGGCCTCTTCCAAGCACTCTATAACTTGTGCCACAGTTTGACTGTCAAAACTGGGCTCTCAGACGCAAAATTTAAAATTCCATAACCATTAAGCTATGACAGAAAACAAAAAAATGGGTGGGTGGCCCTCCCTCCTCTGCCTGCTTTTTGCAAAATTAATATGGTGGAGTAAATGCATCACAAACATTGCACAACCTCCCACTGACTGAATAGTTTGCCAATACCATTCCTGCTGCATGCAGAAAGATATAATCTACCCCATTGTGTATATTGGCATAGTTGTAATTCGGAATTGGAGCAATAATACATGACCCAGCATCAATGTTTTAATAGTTCAAAGTTTGGGAGAAGATTTGTAGCTCGGGTGCTCATAGTTGTGGTTCTTTTTGCCGAGCTGGGAATTTGCAGACGTTTCGTCCCCTGTCTAGGTGACATCCTCAGTGCTTGGGAGCCTCCTGTGAAGCCTCCATAAATGCCGGAGGAAACATCACAGAAGCGCTTCACAGGAGGCTCCCAAGCACTGAGGATGTCACCTAGACAGGGGAAGAAACGTCTGCAACACAAATTCCCAGCTCGGCGAACAGAACCACAACAAAAAACATATTATAATAGTGCTGATCTGAGAAAGGAACTTGCACTAAATTTGTACTGTCTTCAAATAAAATATTGTACAATGTATCACAATATTCTTGACTTTTTTTCTTCACTCCTTTACAGTCTGCCATGTAATATGTTTCAGTTAACACTAACACTGAAAATTTTGGCTCTACAGTGCCTCAGCACTTAGAAGGTCCTCAAAATAGCATGTGATGTGAATTTGGATTTGTGATGCCTCACACTGGGAGTTTGTTTTTCATTCTTGTGGTATGGGTATCATTGCCCATCTCTGATTGGCTAGAGGGCTTTTCAGAGTTAACTACATTGCTGTGGTTCTGGAGTTACCAGTGGACCCACCCAAATAAGAATAACAGACTTTCTTCCCTAAGTGGCATGAGTGAAGCAAATGGTCCTTTAGGCTAGCTTTTTATTCTGGAGGTTTTGCTGATTTCACCATCTGCCAATGTGGTATTCAATTTCATGTCCCCAGAAGATTAGCCTGGGATATTTAATTGCTAATCCAGTGACATTACGGCCATGTCATCATTTCCTCATCACAAGCATGAAATGTACATACCAGAAGCTTTCCCAGTAGGTCCGTTATGATGGCAAATTGCCTCTCAGGCTGGTTTAGCTCATACCATTAGATTAGATTAGATTAGATTAGATTACATACAGTGTGGAAACAGGCCCTTCGGCCCAACAAGTCCACACCGCCCCGCCGAAGCGCAACCCACCCATACCCCTACCCCTACATCTACCCCTTACCTAACACAACGGGCAATTTATCCTAGCCAATTCACCTGACCTGCACATCTTTGGACTGTGGGAGGAAACCGGAGCACCTGGAGGAAACCCACGCAGACACGGGGAGAACGTGCAAACTCCACACAGTCAGTCGCCTGAGGCGGGAATTGAACCCGGGTCTCTGGCGCTGTGAGGCAGCAGTGCTAACCACTGGGCCACCGTGCCGTACCATCTAAGTATCTAGCTCATACCATCTACCATCTTAGTCCTTTTGTGTAACTATCTTTTGATTTGTCTTCCATCCTCCCTCTTTCTTGCTTCCATGGGCGATGACTTTGGATATTTATATTTCTCTCTGAATCTTCTCCTCTCTCTTTCTGTGTGTCCCTTTGTTTAAATGTCTCCTGTGATTGTGCAGCTTTCATGCATTAACTTTTACTATTGTCCTCAATGCTACCAATATCCCAGATTCCACCGAAAGATACATTGTGTTCCATTGGAACAGAATATCAGTTCAATGGAAGACCCCGTGCTAACATTACCTGCATGTGGCAATATCCCAATTCGCGCTATCTAAAGGGCTAGCAAACCAACTTGCAGCTGAGAGACTTTTATCACACTGTTGCTCTGACAAGGTGTGTGAAAGCACTGTTGTGTGGTTTTAGAGGAGATATGGTGACTTGCCAGATTTGAAAGGGAGTGTTTCTGCATTCTGAATGAAGAGTAATGTGACTTTTGACATAAAGGTTTCTACCATTTTGGGAATTGTAATTGGAGGCCGTGTGGATCTGCAACACAACAGGGAAATGTAACAAAGGAGAGGGATCTCTGATGATTCTCCACCGAAGGTCTTACTCATCAAGGATTTTCAGGGAGCACTTCTCTAACTTTTACCTCAGACCAGAGCTCCTGGGATTCACCAAGGAGTTGCTCACAGCTGTGCAGAATTGAATTATTTCAGTTTATCCAACATTGCTGCATCCAATGATGATAGAGGCTTTGCACAGGAGGAGAGGAGCTTTCATATTCTGATAAATACAGGGAAAACAGGAATATAGCTTTGCCAGAGCAGGGAGACACAAATTTCCTTTTCTGCCTCTTCTGTCTGTTGCAAATTCATAGCCAGCTGGAATACTGTGTATATTTTCAATCACCCTGTTATAGGAAGGATATTATTAAGCTGAAGAGAGTTCAGAAGAGAGTTACTAGGATGTTGCCAGGAATGAAAGGTTTGAGTTATAAATATAGGTTGGAGAAGCTGGGACACTTTTCACTGAAGCATAGGAGGTTGAGAGGTGACCTTATAAAGGTTTATGAAATAATGAGGGGTATAGATAAGGTGAACGGCAGGTGTCTTTTACCTAGGGTGGTGAATTTCAGGACAAGGGGGCACACTGTTAAGGTGAAAGGAGAAATATTTTAAAAATTACATGAGGGGCAACTTTTTTACATGGAAAGTGGTTCATGTGTGCAATCAGCTTCCAGAGGAAATGGTGGGATGCAGGTACAGTTACAACATTGAAAAGGCATTTCGATAATTACGTGAATAAGAACTGTTTGGAGGGATATAGTCCAAGCACAGGAAGGTGGGACTAGTATAGTTTGGGATTACATTCCGCATGGACTGTTTGGACCAAAGGGTCTGTTTCTGTGCTGTATGACTCTATGAATGGAACTCCACATTCGTAGAAGCTAATTTTCAGAGCTAGTCAGGTTGGTGTAGTAGTAATTAACATTTGTGTTAAATGGGTGCTAAGAGTGAATTGAACAAGCTCTAATTTGTGGTACTTTTAATCCATATCTATCATGTCAGTTTATAAAGTTTATCTTGCTCAATTTGTGTGCACAGGGAGCTGAACGACATATAAAATGAGGGTGGATGTTGAACAGCAAGTTCTAGTGTTTTGCATTTAATTGCTCATCTATGGGGTGAGATGCCTCGAATTCCTCTCATAAACATCTATATCTGAAGGGGTTCCTCTTATTCCTCTCGCAGACTCCGATACAGAGCCATACAACATGAAAACAGACCCTTCGGTCAATCCCATCCATGCCAACTAAGTTTCCCAAACTAAACTAGTCCAATTTGCCTGCATTAGGCCATCTCCTCCAAACCTTTCTGATTCATGTAGCTGTCCAAAGATCCTTCTAATTCCTTCTAATATTGCATTGAATCGTAGTTGCTATTCAAATTGCTCATTAATAGGAACTCTTCTGAAGTACAGTTATACCAGACTCAAAATGTTAATTCTGTTTTTCTCCCCAGATGCTGTCAGATCTGCTGAACTTCTCCTGCATCCTCTACGTCTGTTTCAGATTTCCAGCTTCTGTAGTATTGGGCTTTTATTGGTCACTAAAAGGGATATGTGCTTTTAGCTTCACCACTACTTTTGTGGTAAAATGCAGCCCATTACATTAAATGTCTTCTATGAAGCTATTGACGGATTAGGAAAGTTTAAGTCGTCATTTGTATCCATCTGTTTCTTTCCTACATTTAGTCCTTTTGTGTAACTATCTTTTGACTTGTCTTCCATTCTCCCTCTTTCTTGCTTCCATGGGCGATAACTTTGGATATTTATATTTCTCTCTGAATCTTCTCCTCTCTCTTTCTGTGGGTCCCTTTGTTTAAATGTCTCCTGTGATTGTGCAGCTTTCATGCATTTACTTTTACTATTGTCCTCAATGCTACCAATATCCCAGCATTCCACCGAAAGATACATTGTGTTCCATTGGAACAGAATAAGAGACCAAGGACAGAAGTCAGAAAAGAAGTGGGGCAGAGAATTAGAATTAGAATTACAGGCCACCAAAGTTCACGCTTGCACTTTGCATTCCACTGGAGTGACCCAATCTATAGGTGGTCTCCCCAGTGTAGAGGAGAATGCCTTGTAGGCGTTGAATTCTGCATAGTAAATTAAAAGAAATCTGATTACATTAGGGCTTCACCTGGAAAGGGTAGGTGGAACTTGGATATGAGAAGAGAAAAGGTAAAAATATGAGTGTTGCCCCATTTGCCTTTGCTTGGAGAGAGGAGAATGCTGAGGTGGTTGGGGAATGGATCTCCTCAACTTGATCTCTTTATATCCTTTTTCAATGATTTTAAACTTGGCATGATGCATTTTAACTACTGGACGTTTAGGAAGATGTTGGTTCCAAGAACTCTTCTATGTTCTGTCATAGATGGTTCATATTTTGTACCTAAGAGTAATAGTTCTGTACATTTGTTTTCACATATGCATACTCAGCTGCTTACTGACATTCAAATTCCAGCAACACTTTATGCCACTTAATTTACAGAGCCTACTGTTCCACCTTTAACAGTAAACTGAAATAGATTAACAGCAAGATCATGAGAGCACGCAAGTAGGCTCAACAATAAACAGACATGTCTCCTATTAAGTTGACCAAATCTTTATAGAGCTCTCTTTTTGAAAAAAAAATAACGTGTTCCTCATAAATGATAAATTTGGAGCCAGCCAGTTAAGAAATCCTATCGGAATGAAAAGAAAGACAAAAAAGGATTTGTACTTGTATAAAGCCTCAGACCTCAGAGCCTCCCAAACCATTTCACAGGCAATGAAATATTTCTGAAGTGTGGTCATTGCCGTGCTGCTGGAAAATGCAGCAGCCAACTTGCTGAAAAGGTCAGTGATCAGAAGACACAGATTCAAGATGATTGACATAACCAGTGACAACCCGAGGAACTGTTTTTTATTCACACAACAGGTTGTTGTAATCTAGTATTGAAATGTCTGGAAGGGAAAGATAGAATAACAACATTTAGGAGAATTATATACATGATTGATGAAAAATAATATACTAGGCTGAAGGGAACAAATGAAGGAACAAGATGAATTAGATAATTTTGCCAAAGAACTAATATAGGTACAATGCATTCAATGGTTTCTGTGATGCATCATTCTATTATTTTACGAATTAGCAGGGCGATAAAAAGGCAGGCGATGGTTTAGTTGTATCATGGTGGAATTTGAATTAAATAAAAATCTGGAATTAATAGTCTAATGATGACCATGCATCAATTGTAAATTGTGATACAAAAACATCTAATCCACTAATGTCCTTTAGGGAAAGAGACTGCTTTCCTTACCTGGTCTGGTCCATATGTGACTTTACAGCAATGTGGTTGACTCTTAATTGCCCTCTGCACAACTCGGACTGAGCAATAATTACTGCCCTAGCCAGCAAATCTCTCATCCTGTGAATGAAATAAAAAACAAGGAAAAAGAAAGATGAGATACTATATCTTAGTGAATGAATGGTGGACAGAGGAGCAGAAAAGCTCCCCTGTGTTTGTTCAGGACTTGGCATGTATTCTTTTCTATCCATCTAAGATCATTAGTTTGATGGCTGATGTTGAAGGTAGTTCCTACAGTTGACCAATACTTCCTTAACATTAGCTGGAGTTCTCAAGTCTCTGCAATGTGTCCTGTGTTCAGAAATCTTTGACTCAGTGATTGACATTGGAAATTTTTGCACAAAAAGAACAAAATTATATTGTAAAAGAGAAAATATCTCAGAGATTCACTGTATTACTTTTGGCAAAGTAAGCAAACTAAAAATCCAAAAGACAGAAAACAAAATTAGTTCATGAAATGTGATACCTGGATGAAATGCTGAAAAGAGTTTAGCATTTTCTTGCTAGGAGTTCTTATTAATAAGTTTTTAACGTGAAGATAAGTACTTTTAGACATTTGAAGAAGGGACTCAAATTTTATCGAGTGGATTATTTTAAAAATAACTGTATACAATCATTGTGATTACTGAGACAGATGTCTCAGAATTGAAGTATTTCATATACAGTACCTCAAGACACAGTGGTTAGAGATGAACATTAGCAGAAGGACTCATTTGTCAAGCCAGACAAATGTTGAGGGCATTTTCTAGTGCCTTTTCTCTCAAGGATGAAAACATTCAATGTATAGCTTTCTGACAATGTATTGCATATGGCTGCCTCCACCAGTAAGCATGTTATCAAGTGTATGTGCAGTTGAAATGGCATTTTGTGAAAGGTTATTTAAACCTTAATCATTGTAAAATCTCCAGCTGACAGATGGTAAACTGATGGTAAAATTAAAAAAAAATAAATCTTTTTAAATTTATTTTGTGCTACAAACTTCAGATTTATTGCTGAAGTCAAATAAGCTTTGTGTGCTTATGTTCCAATGAAAGGGCACCACATAAAATAAAGCACACAAATAAAATATATCAAGGAAGATTTCGTATCAAAATATGACTTGTCCAGTAGTATCGTCAGCTGAGATCATAACAAAATGAATAATATAATAAAATAAGCCATTAAAATACATTTAGAAGAGATGATATGTCAAATTTGCAGCTTATAGGAGTTCCTGGATACCAAATTGATCCAGAGCAAACAAATCTGTTGCAACTGCTTTAAGATTGAGATATTTCAGCTCAGAGTTTATGAGCCAGAGGCTGTTGTACAGAAATTATGACACATAAGGAAGGGAGAATGTATTTCTAAATTCTTTGAGCTCAGAGGCAGTCACACCCTTCAGTGATTGGTCTTCTGATTTGGTAAGTGTTTTGAGACAGGGAGAGTGTGACTGTGAGTGAGGCAAGTAAGGGTATCTATAGGGCAGGTGCATAGGAAACCCATCCTATGAAATTGTGCAGCAAAGTTGAGAATCATTCAAATTGTTTGGATAAGTGTGGGGCTGCAGGGAAGTTGAGCTGACTGACCAATGCACCAGGGTACATGAAGTCAATCAAAAGTGGGAAGTAAGAAAGAATACAATGATATTTGGGGAAAATAAAATGAGAGGGATTAACGATTCTCTGCAGCAAAGATTACGAGTCTAGAAGACTGTGTTACTTGACAAGTGTTAGAATTCAGCACACTTGCTCAGGACTGGAGAAGAACTGACATAATGACATTCTAGTCATTATGGTCCATGGAGTCATGGAGATATAGAGTCATAGAGTTATACAGCACAAAAATAGACCATTTGGTCTAACTCATCTATACCGACCAGAGACCCTAAACTGATCTGGTCCCATTTGCCAGCATTTGGCACATATCCTCTAAACGCTTTCTATTCACGTACCCATCCAGATGCCTTTTAAATGTTGTAATTTTGATAGTCTCCACCACATTCTCTGGCAGCTCATTCCATACACATACGACCCACTGCGTGAAAATGTTGCCCATTAGGTCCCTTTTAAATCTTTCCTCTCTCACTTTAAACCTATGCTCTCTAGCGTTGGACTCCCCACCATGGGAAAAAAAAAGACCATTGCTGTTCATCCTATCCATGCCCTTCACAATTTCATAAACCTCTATGAGGTCACCCCTCAGCCTCTGATGTTCCAGAGAAAATAGCCCCAGGCTATTCAGCCTCTCCCCACATCTTGAACCTTCCAATCCTGGCAACATCCATGTAAATCTTTTCTGAACCCTTTCAAGTTTAACAGCAACTTTCCTATACAAGAGAGACCAGAATTGGCCACAGTATTCTAAAGGTGGGCTCACCAAAGTCCTGTACAGCCACAACATGACATCCCAACACCTATGCACAATGCATTGATCAATGAAGGCAAGCGAGCCAAATGCCATCTTCACGACCCTTCCTATCTGTGACTCCACTTTCAAGAAACTATGCACCAGCACTCCAAAGTCTCTTTGTTCAGCAACAGTCCCCAGGCCCTAACTGTGTAAGTCCTGCCATGATTTGCCTTACCAAAATGCTACACCTCACATTTATCTAAATTAAATTCCATCTGCCACTCCTGACAAAGAAGAAGGTTCTGAAGAGTCAATATGAGGAGCTGGGCACCAAATTGAGAAGCAGAACATCATAAGTCTTAATTTCTGCACTA
>NC_057726.1:17051399-17088717 GCF_004010195.1 Chiloscyllium plagiosum | reverse complement strand
ATCTGCAGCATCTGCAGACCTCACTTTCTCCTCGAAGATTGGTGTTGGGACCCTTGCTTTTTCTGATTTTTATATAAATATTTTGGAGATAGGTGTTGACAGAAAAATATTTAAATTTACAGATGCTATTAAGCCAGGGAGAAATATGAATTGTGAGATTGATGCTGAGCGACTTCAGAGGAACATTAACAAGTTGACCAATTGGGCAGACACCTGACATATTAATTTCAATGCAGAAAAATGTGAGATAATGTATTTTTAGATTAGATTACTTTAGATTACTTTACAGTGTGGAAACAGGCCCTTCGGCCCAACAAGTCCACACCGACCCGCCGAAGCGCAACCCACCCATTCCCCTACATTTACCCCTTTACCTAACACTACGGGCAATTTAGCATGACCAATTCACCTGACTTGCACATCTTTGGACTGTGGGAGGAAACCGGAGCACCCGGAGGAAACCCACGCAGACACGGGGTGAATGTGCAAACTCCACACAGTAGAAGAAACATGGAGAGACAAGACAGGCTCAATAACACAACTTCGAGGGAAGGACAGGAGCAGGGAGACCTTGGGGTCCACCTGCATGATTCTCTGACGGTGGCCAGAAAAGTTGAAACAGTTGTTAAAAAGGCTTACAGTACCTTTGAGTTTATAAATAGAGGCATAAAATATAAAAGGAAGGAACTGAGTTTAAAAAAAAGAGTTCAAAGGAGATTTACAAGAATGTTACCAGGAATGAGGGATTTTAGATACAAGGAAAGATTAGAGAGTATGGGCTTATTCTCCTTGGAACAGAGAATATTAAGAAGTGACCTTATTGAGGTGTACATAACATGAACAATTTTGACAGGATAAAGAAAGAAATTCTGCTACTCCATATCTCAGTAACTAAGGGTCACAATTTCAAGATTGTCTGTAAGAGAATTAGGAATGAGATGAGGAGAAACTTCATTACTTAGAAAGATGTTCAGTTATGGAAAGTCATGCCTGGGAGAGTGGGGCAAGTGGATTCTGCAGGAGATTTCAAACAAGATCTGGAAATGTTTAGAACATTTCAAAAGTGTTGCATGTGTGAAAGTGATGAAGTTAGGGATGGCATGGTGGTGCAGTGGTTAGCACTGCTGCCTCACAGCGCCAGGGACTCGATCTTGATTCTTGCCCCAGGCAGACTGTGTGGAATTTGCACATTCTCCCTATGTCTGTGTGGGTTCCCTCATCCCACAATCGAAAGATGGGCAGGTCAGGTGAACTGGCCATGCTAAATTGCCAAGTCAGGGGTAAATATAGGGTAGGGGAATGACTCTGGGTGGGTTATTCTTCAGGGGGTTCAGTGTGGACTGGTTGGGCTGAAGGGCCTATTTCCATTTGTAGGAAATCTAATCAAATCTAAAAGTCTATAGATATGGCTAGGAGAAAGTGAGGGCTGGAGATCAATGTCAAGAGTGTGGTACTGGAAAAGCACATCAGGTCAGGCAGCATCTGGGGAGGAGGAGAATCGGCGTTTTGGACAAAAGCCCTTCATCAGGTATGAGGCTTGTGCAAGGGAGTGGAGAGAAAAATGGGGCTGGAGAGTGGCACTAGCTGTGCAGCACTTTCTGTCAATATAGACACAATGGGTCAAATGGCCGCCTTTTGTATTGTAAAATGCCGTGATTCTATAAATCCATGATTCTACGATTCCATACACTCCTCATGACAATTTATGTTACCCAATTCCATCTACCCACCTCACTTGGTCTTCATACCTCTTACTATTATTTCCCTCTCTACCCATCAACAGAGCCCCTCATTGCCTCTATGGTACCATATTTCCTCTGTCCATACTTCATGACTACTCATTCTCCTATGCCAACTTAGTGTCTAATTCTAGAAGAAAGTGAGGACTGCAGATGCTGGAGATCAGACTCAAAAAGTGTGGTGCTGGAAAAGCACAGCAGGTCAGGCAGCATCCCAGGTGCAGGAGAGTCGATGTTTTGGGCATAAGCCCTTCCTGATGAATTCTTCTCATCTTTACTGACTATGTCAACTCATCTAGCCACCACAATCATCCATGCATTCATGAGAAAAGAAAAGTTCTATTTGTTATTGCAGACCACACTATATTGAGAAAATCTGTCTTGACTGCTTTTACAATGCTTGAAATGATACTTCTTCACTCTTCTTCCTGCTCTTGCCACTTCTTGTCAGCTCTTCACCCATCATGATACCTCTTGACAGCACTTCAGACTTCTTGACAGGTTGTTGTGGTTCTGTTCGCCGAGCTGGGAATTTGTGTTGCAGACATTTCGTCCCCTGTCTAGGTGACATCCTCAGTGCTTGGGAACCTCCTGTGAAGCGCTTCTGTGATGTATATATTAAGAGCATTTCCGAACTGACAGTCAGACTACTGCGACCACTAGGACTCATAACAGCACACAAACCAACAGCCAATCTCAGACAACAACTCACCAGGATGAAGGACCCAATACCCAGCATGAGCAAAACCAATGTAGTGTACAAAATCACATGCTAGGACTGCACAAAACACTACATAGGTGCAGCGGACAGCTGGAACTGACAACCGGAAGCGGCAGATTCAAACCACTACGAATGCCAGAGGAAACATCACAGAAGCGCTTCACAGGAGGCTCCCAAGCACTGAGGATGTCACCTAGACAGGGGACGAAATGTCTGCAACACAAATTCCCAGCTCGGCGAATGGAACCTCAACAACGAGCACCCGAGCTATAAATCTTCTCACAAACTTCTTGACAGGTCTTGATGTATATTGCCACTTCTTGAAAAATTGATAGTTCTTGATACACCCGGCACATTTCTTGATAAGTTGGACAGTTATAAGGATTTTTTTGATTCTTCTCTGAACAGTCTTCTTTCGCTAAAAGTCCCAAAGGTGACCTAACATGCCCCTAATATAAGTTTTGAGAACCGCACCCCATCCCCAAAAGATATATAACCCCCTTCAAAAAGATCCTTGACTGCCACCTCCAAAGTGTCCTTAGACCATATCCACAGGGTTACCTTGGTTCTCAAAAAGAAATGTACTGGGAACGGACCGTCTCTTCTCTCATCTAATTGCCACACTCCCAAGTTCCAGACACAAGGGAATATACAAGCGGCTCGACATACGAACGGCCCCGTTCACGAACAAATTGGTTTACGAACAAGATTATACGTAAAATTTTGCTTCAATATATGTACGAAATTCAAGGTACGAACGAAGGTACGAACACAAAGAGCCCGTGTGCGACCACGTGGTTTCATTGTTCTGCTTTGCTACGCGCTTATTGAACAAAAAAGCTCTCGGGCCCCACGTGATCTCATTCAGTTCGTCTTTGGCGCGTGCGCTTGGCCGTCCAAGCATTCTTACGCTATCCGAGCAATGGGAAAAATTGATTCAGCTTGCGAACTTTTCGGTTCGCGAACCGGGTCCTGGAACAGATTAAGTTTCTAAGTCGAGGCGCTACTGTAAGTCCAATTTGAGTGAAAGAGTCAATATTTAAATAGTTGGCAGTCTCTGCAAAACACAGATGCATGAACCATGGCCAACTCATGAAGAAAATTAGAAATGTTGGGTTCAGGGGCGGGACTTAGAATCTTGGATATCTCGTAACATTTTTATCATGGTGGTGAGGATCCATGTTACATTAACAATCTGAGCCTATGTCTGCAATGTCTGCAGCTTCTATGTCAATAAAGGAATTGTGGAATGACAGAATGTATTTATACTCAAACACAAATTACATGGAAATACAGCAAGCAGTTAGGAAAGCAAATGAGTTAACCTTTACTGCAAGGTTGGTGGAGCGAGGGAATAAAAAAAAGTCTTGTTACAACTATACAAGGTCTTAATGAGGTAAAACTGAGAGTACTGGTTGTAGTTGTGGCCTCCACATTGAATAAAAGGTGGACACGTAATGGAGACAGTACAGTGAAGGTTCAAGAAATTAGGCTCTGGGTTGACAGGGTTGTCATGTGATGAGATTAGATTCACAATCTGTGAAGCGGCGGTATGGTGGCTCAGTGGTTAGCACTGCTGCCTCACAGCATCAGGGTCCCAGGTTCAATCCTGGCCTTGCATGACTGTCTGTGTGGGGCTTGCACATTCTCCCCGTGTCTGTGTGGGTTTCCTCTGGATGCTCCGGTTTCCTCCCACAATAACAAAGATGTGCAGGTCAGGTGAATTGGCCATACAATTTAGTATGGCCCATACTACTAGGTGCATTAATCTGAGGGAAAATTGGTTTGGGTGGGTTATTCTTCAGAGGGTCAGTGTGGACTGGTTGGGCTGAATGGCCTGTTTCTGCACTGTAGGGAATCTAATTAGCAGACTGAAAGATGAGCTCATTGATTCTGCAGCGGCTTGATAGTTGAGAAATTGTTTCTTCTGATCAAGGAACCTGAAACACTCAGGACAGGGGCTGATCATTTAGAACTGAGGTGAGGAGAAATTACTTCACACAAAGGGTTGTGAATATCAGGAATTTTCTGTGCCACAGGGTGTACAGTCTCCATCTTTGAATGCATTTGAAAGTGGTAGTGCAATGGTTAGTGCTGGTGGGCGATTCATCCAGTGGTTGACCCTGCCATAGCAGCTCATGGTATTTAAATCTGATCAATAAATATCTGGAATTGATGTTGAGGTGATGGTGAATTTGACCATGAAGCTATCAATTGTTATTAAAATCATATCTGTTTCACTATGACCTTCAGGGTTGGAAATCTGTCATCCTTATTTTGTCTTGCCTATATGTGATTTCAGATCCACAGTAATGTGATTTGTCTTGCAAATGGCCTTCAAAGCCACTCAGTTTAAGGTCAGTTGGGAATATTCATTAAAATTCAGTGACACCCATGAAAGGATTTTTGGAAAGACATTTAAGGCTGGGATAGATAGACTTTGGTCTCTCAGGGAGCCAAATGATATGGGAAGTAATCAGCTGAGGCCCAAGATCAGGCATGATACACAATTGGATGGTCCACTGTGTCACAAATCAAAGGAAAATTCATGGTATACCTTCCTGACTTTCACAGTTTCAGACTCTGGCCTGACATATTGTGTGGCACAGTGACTCAGTGGTTAGCACTGCTGCCTCACAGCACCAGGGTCCCAGATTCGATTCCAGCCTCAGGCAACTGTCTGTGTGGAGTTTGCACATTCTGCCCGTGTCTGCGTGGGTTTCCTCCCACAGTCCAAAGATATGGAGGCCAGGTGAATTGGCCATGCTAAATTGCCCATAGTGTTAGGTGCATTAGTCAGAGGGAAATTGGTCGGGTGGGTTACTCTTCGGAGGGTCGGTGTGGACTTGTTGGGCCGAAGGGCCTGTTTCCACACTGTAGGATATCTAATATTCTCCACCTAGAAAATAGGATGAGACTGCAAGCATCAGAGGGACACAAAGTGAGAATGTTCCCAAATGCTCTTCTACTATGGTCCAAAATCATCAAATAAATCAGAAACTTTGCTTGTTTTCTTTGTTTCAAAAGGGCTAATTCTGAGATATCTTACAATGTTATCGTCAATACACTACTGTCTGATTTCTTAGCTTGACTCTATTTTTTCCATTGTAGGCCAATTCATTTTTCCAGGAAAATAAGTGGATAGCTCCTTTTAAAGGCATTTGGTTTAGAATTTCAGCTGTAGGAAGGTAAATCACTTTTTCTGAGCAGTAGACATGTCATATTAAACATTTTGTAAATGTGTGGTAGGTAATGGCCTTCATTTTGGAAGTGATTGGTAAAATCAGTCTGAGGTTTCAGACATCCTGGCTCCTGTGCCAGTTAAGGTAATTTCTATTGCTGGGATCCTTATATATTCCAAATGACAGCCTTTTCTCTTTGCAGTTTTCTTTCAAGCACGATACAAAAACGTGCAGTGTGTCTGTAGCAATAGTTATTGAATGTGCAGTAGATACCCTGCTATCCTGTAGATACTAGCTGCTCTCCTCAGAGTTTCACAAGAAGTCAGCAAAGTATAGAAGAGCAATACTGTACAATGTAAGTTTCTCTTAAAGTGGAACTGTACCCCTTAAGACCCACAAAGCCTAGTTGTAATCATCGGTGCCGGTAAAACAGAGTCCAGCTATTACTGAATCAGTGTGTTTGACAGGTTAGAATGTGCTTGTCAATTCTTGGCTGCAGTAGCACCCAACATTTTAAAACTGTCTTCGATCTGCAATGCGTATGGTGTCTGGTGTGACAATTGTATGTGCCTTAGTTTAACATCAATTCAAGCATAGGAATAGGAAAGTCATAACATGCGGAGAGTTTTTCCGGTGAGGTAACATTGTATTCGTTCAAAGTCACAAAATCCAGTTCTTAAGAACAAAATCTGCTGTTATCTGCCAAATGCAGGACAGCGCATAGCCAGCAGATATATTTGAAATATGTTACGCAGTTAAAATGATTTCCAGCTAGAATTCTGACATTATATCTCACTGGAAAAGGCAGCTATCTCCTAGAAGGCAGTTGAGGTTTGTCGAGGTTTAGGAGCGGGCACAGAAGTTCCAGTCAGCAGGAGACCAGACAGGCCGAAGGGTTTTTCCTAATTGACAGAATGAATTCATCACTGGCAAGACCATTGTTTCTTGTCCATCCCTAATGTCACAGTGAAGCATCTTTTTTGATCCACTTTACTCCATGTGATTCAGGGTACACCCACAGTGGAGTTGAGAAGGGAATTTTGGCTTCGTGACAGTGAAGGAACAGTGATCCATTACAAACTCAGGAAGGTGTGAAAGAGATTTGCAGGTGGCAGTATTCCACTACACCTGCTGACCCTGTTCTTGTGAGTCACAGCTTTGGAAGATGCTGTCAAAGAAGCCTTTGCAAGTTACTCTGTAGTCACGGTGTGCTGACAATGGAAGAAGTGAATGTTAAAGGCAGCATAGGGTGTGTCAGTTAAGTGGGCTGGGATAGTATTAAGCTTCTTGAGTATTGTTGGAGTTGCATTCATGCAGGTTAATGAAAAATATTCCACAAAAACATTGACTTGCTCCTTGTAAATAATAGGAGAAAGTGAGGTCTGCAGATGCCGGAGATCAGAGTAGAAAAGTGTGGAGCTGGAAAAGCACAGCAGGGGTGGAACATAGCTGGGAAGGTGATAGATGGATGCAGGTGGGAGTGATGGTGATATTTGGAGCAGAAGATGGAGCAGATAGGCGGGAAGGAAGATGGACAGTTCAAGAGGGCAGTGCCGAGTTGCAAGGTTGAATCTGGGATGAAGTGGGGGAAGGGGAGATGAGGAAACTGTGAAATTGATGTTGATGCCGCGTGGTTGGAGGGTCCCAAGGTGGAGGATGAGGCGTACTTCTTCCAGTCTTTGGTTGGCTTAGATTTGGCAGTGAAGGAGGCCCTTGTGGAAGATAGAAAGGCTCTGAGCAAACAGAGGGTGACTCATTCACCATATCCTAGCCTTTGACTTGCACTCAACAACACAGCTCACTCTGTTAAGTTTCTTAATTTCTTAGTCAATGGTAACCCCAATATTGTTGATCGTTAGACCTCAGTGATGCTGTTAAAAGCTGGTCAGATTTTTGTCTGTTGTTACTGGTCACCTGACACTTGTGTTGCACAAGTGTAACTTGCTACTATCAATACAATTTGTATAAAACTAAATTTCAAACACTAAATTGCAAAGAGATATCTTATTGTTGTGGGAAGTTGAGGAAAAGCAAATAGATTTTGAGCAATATGGCTTACCTCAGTATCAATTGTATTTGAATTTGTCATGTAATTGCAGTAAGCTGTACACACAGCTACGTGCATTCAATGAATACTATGTCAAGTTACAGTTATGAGGATGATGAGTAATTACTCAACATGACACTCCAGAAAATACTGAGCAAAGTGTCAGAAGAATTGCCACAGAATCAAAGATCCAGCCCACAGCTCTGGGCTCACACATAGTGTCTGGCTCTTTATATTTCAGTACTTAAACCCAGCTCCCTTTTGATTCATAGCTCATATGTCTTAATTTGCCTTGTTTGTGATTCTCTTAAGCAGAATCCTTGGGGCCGGTCGTTTTTCGAAATACAGAATTTTTCAGATTCTGGAATAAATGACATTTTCACAGTGAAATAAAGAAAAAAATTACGTAACAGCAGATACACGAGTGAATAGTATGAGTGATGAGACACAACTGATGCCTGCCAGTGCTGGGCCATGCCTCCACGTCACATCTGAGTGACGTGGTTCGACTGGGTGTGGAGTTGGATCACCTCTTCGCATGCCAAAATGATATTCCACACTCCACAAAAAGAAGTTTGGATTTTGGAGCTTTTTGGATTTCAGAATTTTGGATAAAGGATTGTATACCTGTATCCTGGTGAAACTGTCCCAAAAGACTCTTAAGTGAATAAATAATATTACTGTTAACAATTGCCTCATTAATGGATAAATTCACAATAAGGATAGAGAACCTGGATTAAGATGTAATAGATAAAAGAAAAGCAGGATATATTGATAAGTTTAAAGAAAAAGGGGTGGAAGGTTTCTATTGTAAAGCATAAATGCCAACAAGGGTCAGTTGAACCAGATGTCCTGGTTTTGTGCTGTAAGTATACTTGCTAAATACATTTTGCTTTACAACCAAGCCTCTATACTTTAGGAACTTAATATCAATTGTAATAACAATTTGTTGCTCTTTCCTGAACAGTAATATTATTTATTCACTTAAGAGCCTTTTGGGACAGTTTCACTCAGATACAGGTACACAATCCTTTATCTGAAATCCAAAATGCTCCAAATCCAAAATTCTTTTCGTGGAATGTGGAGTGTCACTTTGGCATGCGAACAGGTGACCCAACTCCACACCCAGTCGAACCATGTCACTCATATGTGACGTAGCGGTGTGGCCTGGCACTGGCAGGTGTCAATTGTGTCTCAGCACTCGTTCCATTCACTGTGTATAAGCTGCTAGGTCATTTTTTTATTTCACTGTGAAAATGTCATTTGTTCCGAAATCTGAAAAATTCTTAATTCCGAAAAACAACAGGCCCCCAAGGATTTCAGATCAAGGATTGCGTACCTGTACTTCAATAGTAAATAGTCTATGAAGTTCCAAGGTTTAGCCCACATTTATCACAGGACATCATTGTGGTAGACACATTAAACTCACAAGGAACAACCATGTATTTAATCATTAAAGGACTGAGTGATAATTAAATTCCATGTGAGGGTTCACTAAAGGCGCTCAATGATGTTTCATTTTGGTGGCTACCATGTGATCAAATGCTCTCTCCAAACAGTTCACACACACACACAACTAAAACTTATGGGATAAACTAAAAGTATAAAAACAAGCAGCTGAACAAAAAATGGGAATATTCAATTGTTAAGGGCAGTGTAGGAAAGAACCCCAAGTTGCCTTCAGTGTCAAAAGTCAGTATGAAGAGGAGAAACCAAGCAAACTTGAGCTTTTTGTCCTAGAAAGGGAGTATCTGCATATTAGGCTTCTAAAAGATAATTAAGTAAATGGAGGGGTTGAATTTGAGAAAATAAGTCATATAATTAGTCACAGATCAGAAAACATCATTGGACTGTCTCTCCATTAGAGAGAGATAATTGGTTAAATAACTTAAGAGGCATCATTCTGCAAGCACAAGGCAGGATGAGAAAGTTGGCCTTCCTGAGCTAATGATTTGGAGGTGCCCATGTTGGACTGGATGGACAAAATTAAAAATCACACAACACCATGTTCTAGTCCAACCTAATGAAGAGGCAGCATTCCGAAAGCCAGTTCTTCCAAATAAACCTTTTGGCCTATTACCTTGGATTGTGTGATTTTTAACTTCCTGATCTAACACAGCCAGTGCAGGAATTAAACTCACTGATGACATCATTGCAGCACTTGAGTCAAACCACTTGACAACTTTGAATAAGTTAATGGAACTCACATTCAAATTAATTAATGCCAAATTCAGGAACAATGTTATTGTTCACACAAAGCTATCAATATATGGAATGCACCTACAGATGGAAGCGAGCATGTAAATATTGTTGCTGAAAATGTGTTGCTGGAAAAGCGCAGCAGGTCAGGCAGCATCCAGGGAACAGGAGAATCAACGTTTCGGGCATAAGCCCTTCTTCTCCTTAAGAAGATCTTCAGCATCTGCAGACCTCACTTTCTCCTATGTAAATATTGTGTTAACAATGCTTGATTACTGAAAGTGACAGAAGTTAGAATCTCTAATTCTCTAGAATTAATTAAGAAGCACTGAATAGGCTTCCTTGTTGGTGGTTAACTTATGAGCCTGATGCACATTACTGCTAACTCCAAAAAATGCTAACAAGCTGAGCAAAGAGGCAGGTGGCACGGTGGCACACTGTTGTCTCACAGTGCCAGAGACCTGGGTTCAATGCCTGCCTTGGGAAACTGTCAGTGCGGAGTTTGCACATTCTCCCCGTGTCTGCGTGGGTTTCCTCCGGGTGCTCCGGTTTCCTTCCATAGTCCAAAGCTATGCAGGTTAGGTGAATTGGCCATGCTAAATTGCTCGTAGTGTTAGGTGAAAGGGTAAATGTAGGGGAATGGGTCTGGGTGGGTTGCTCTTCAAAGGGTCGGTTTGGACTTGTTGGGCCAAAGGGCCTGTTTCCACACTATAAGTAATCTAATCAGAATGTAAAATATAGAATGCTAACTATGTTGTGAGCTTCTCGCACCAACAGTCTTCACTAGGCTAAGTGTTTATAACAAGTCTTTCCACCAGCTCAAAAGTGAAGGAATCACTGCAATCCAATTATTGCATGTTGGCAGGTTTTTAAAGAGTGCATTAAAATGTAGCTTATCACAGAGAATATGGGGTACATGTTTTACTTTCCAGTGAATCTTAATAAGGTCTATTTGTTGAAGGTAATATATTGTGCACGATTTGTGACATATGTTATTTCCTATTAATGACAATACATGAGAGCAAGAAGCAAAGTGATTTTTCTTGGATGACTTATTTTTTGCAAGAAAACGCAGGAGGATGAACTATATATGTGGCTACATATTGTTATAATTTCCCAAAATATTGCAACTCCATCAGTGTGATCCCTTTTTATCCACAAGAGTCTCTTCCATGCACATTGATGAAAGGATCTTTTCCGAGCAATAAACTGACAATAAAAGTTTGAGACTTATCCTTTTCTTTTTGCACACATTTTGTTGGATAATTTAAGGATGTTTCATGCTGAATTTTGGATCCCTATCCAAAAGCTACAATAGGATAATAACAATGGAAAATCTTAGATCATTAAATCACAATTGTGATGAAGACTGTTTGACATCTATCCATAGGATTATAGAATCCCTACAGTGTGGGAAACAGGCCATTTGGCCCAACAAGTCTATACTGACAATCCAAAGAGTACCCACCCAGAGCCATTCCCCTACTCTACCACCCTACATTTACCTCTGACTAATGCACCTAATCTATACATTCCTGAACACTATAGGCAATTTAGCATGACCAATTCATATAACCTGCACATCGTTGAATTGTGGGAGGAAACCCATTCAGACAAGGAGAGAATGTGCAAAGTCCACACAGACAGTTGCCCGAGGTTGGAATCAAACTAGGTCTGTGGTACTGTGAGGAAGCAGTGCTAACCACTGAGTCACCGTGCTGCCCCATGTATCAACCAACAAGTAAACTCAGTATGGAATATAACCTGGTGTTGTGTGACTTTCAACCACATCATGGTTACAATCTGGCTTCTGTGATGATACTTTCACATCAGTTGATTGGAGAATATTTACCTTCATGGAGAAGACATGATTCACAGTATGGTCAAATTAGATCAGCTATAATGGAGACCTGAACACAATTTTCAGAGAATCCCGACAATGCAGAAAGAGGCCATTCAGCCCAATGTGCATCCCGCCAAGACCTAAGCCTTACTCACATTGCCCTGCATTTACTGTGGCTAATCCACACAGTCTGCATATCGCTGTGACACCACAGACAATTTAGCATGGCCAATCCACATAATCGAGACATCTTTGAACATTGGAAGGAGGCTGGAGCACCTGGCAGAAATTGGGACAACATGGAAACTCCACACACAGACAGTCAACTGAGGCTGGTATTGAACCCAGGTCCCCAGTGCTGTGAGGCAACAGTGCTAACCACTGAGCTACCATGTTGTGCTTTTCTTTGGGCATTGCTAACACTTCACAGTAAAAGAAATCCCTCCCAAGGTAATATTCCCCATTAGTTTTAATTCTCAAAATTATTTTTCAAAATGAAGTACAAAGCAATAACAAGTAAACTGACCAGATGGAATTGCAGTTTATAAAACTGACACTATTCCTGCCCACGTAACTTCAAAGACAAAATAGAACAAAGAAGTATGGCACAGCACAGTGGCTCAGTGGGTTAACATTGCTGCCTCACAGCACCAGGGACCTGGGTTCAATTCCATCTTTGGGTGACTATCTGTGTGTAGTTTGTACATTCTCTCCGTATCTGCATGGGCTTCCTCTGGGCAATCTGATTTCCTCCCACAGTCTACAGATGCCTATGTTTGGTGGATTGGCCATGCTAAATTGCTCATAGTGCTCAGGGATGGACTAGCTAGGGGAATTAGGTTGTAGGACAGTGGGTCTTCAGAGGGTCACTGTGGACTCAGTAGGCTGAATGGGCTGGTTCCACTGGAGGAACACAATGAAGTGCAGATTCTGGAGATTGGAAACAAACAATAATAGAAATTTTGGAGAAACTCAGTTGGTCTGACAGCATCTGGGGAGGGAAAACAGAGGTAACATTTTGAGTCCTGGTGACCCTTCTTCAATCTCTTTTGTCTTAACTTCAAACGACAAATTTGATAATTGGAAGAACAAGGCACCAAGCCTCAATGACCAATGAATGCTAACCAAGTCTGGTGTCGGTCGTGAATTTCTCATTGGAAGCAGGTGGTTTACAGAAAATAAATTGGAAAATAGTGCTAACCACTTAACTGATAACCACCAAGTGGACACGAATGGTTGATTCTCCAACAACCACTAGTCTGGCATATATTCTTATTTATGCAATGTAAACTATTAATACCAGAAAAGAATGTAAATTTATTTTTTTTTTGTCAATGTCGGCTGCTCTTGGCAGCATGGATTTTGGTGAGAGACTGCAGAAAGAAACAGGGCGATAATCCCGCAAAGCAGCTCGAAATCATTGGAAAGAAATTGAAGAAATGTAAATATATATTTCCATTTTTTTTTGTTTTTCAATAATAAATATGCTTGAAGAAAAAGGACACGTCAGAAGTGGATGATTGACAAAGAAGTGTTCAACCACTAATGGCCCCAAATTTCTTTTTTAAAAAAATTGTGCGGGTGGGTGTAAACCACTTAGCCTAAACCACCAGTCTACAGTAAATAAGTGCACTCAATGACCGTTATAAAAACTCAGCAATAGCCATTTTGGTCATACAGTATGGTTATCACTGCCCAGGAATCTACTTCTCACTTAAATAAGCAGTGACAGCAATGTTTTGTTGTTTTATTACTATTATGATCAGTTTTGTGTGGCCTGATTTACTTCAGGTATTTCGAGTTTTCAGTCGTTAGCACTCAAATTGCAGAGCTCATAAGAAGTAATCAATTCTGACACTGCTGTTCTTGAATTTGTCAATGCCCTAATGGTATTCCATTGGAACTCTGCAGTGGCCTAGAATTACTTTTCGTTACATTCATAGGATGTGGGCTTCACTTGTTAGGCCAGCATTTATTGTGAGGTGGTAAAGTGTCAACCACAGGCTATGGATCTGGAGTAACTTATGGGCCAGACTTTAGATTTCCTTTCCCTAAAGACATTAGAGAACTCAGATGTGTTTTTACAACAATTGACAGGGATGTCCTTACGGTACCCTTTTTTCTAATGAATTTAAATCTCACCATCTCCCATAATAGGACTTGAATCCATGTCCATAGGATATTAGCCTTGTGTTCTGAATTACTGGCCTAGTGACAGTATAGTTCACTACCACCTCCCCATGATGCTGTTCCTTGTGTACACTTAGGTAAATGTGTCATTCCTACTTGAACGTTTCTCGCTTTTAAATTGGTGCCCTTGGATATGTTATTAATGCAAAAATGTTAGATTATTGGCACTGGAATGTGATTTAATTATCAATCCCAATGATGATGATGTACTTGTGCAAACTTGTGACTATGTGCAAAGAAGACCATTGTTTCACACGTAAATGCTGCAAGACAATGATGTGCAGGGAAAAGTTGAAGTTGCATTAAGTTCTAATAAAATTACACTTCTTGAGCCTAGTTAAGTCCTGGTCAAAGTAGATCAAAGAGAAATGAGTTCAGCATATGGTTTAACTTCAAGCTAATTATTTCCCCTTTTGACTTCTTTTTTCTCCATTGTTTCTATTCCAGAAAGGGCTATAACAAATTGATGCTATATCCTCATTAAGAATTTTCAAGGTCCCTAAAAGATGTGGGTATACTAATCAAAACAAACTTTAGATGTGTATCTTAGATTAGGTTACATTTCAGTACTGTATAGGTTTAAGCTTACAGGAAATGTAATTTTGGGAATGTAATGCAAATTCATTGGCCGTTTGGCAGAACTGAAAGCCAGCAGATGCCATAATGTGTCACCTGTTCCTAGCTGTGATCTTTTTAGTAAAGAAGAACAAACACTTCTTAATTTTCATTATGGCAGCAAAAAGGAGAATTTCTGTTTCCCATGACCTTTTAAAGAAACACTAGCCTGCACTCTACTTTCAAATTTTCTAGATGGAAGTATTGTATTTGACATCCCCTCACTGCTTTAATCTTTCCCTTTGGTTGCAAAAGTCAAGTCTCAGCTATAGGAATAACCCCAGTCTTATGCTGATTTATGCTGCTGCCTTCATCAAGCTCTCCAGCGAGAGAAGGTAGACAAACAGGAGGCTGGAAGAACTGAGCAAGCCAGGCAGCATGAGGAGGTGGAGACGTTTTGGGTGTAACCCTTCTTCAGGACTTGGGGGTGGGTGAGAGAAAGCAGAGCACACAGTCATATTTCTCACTATTGAGTAAATGTTCATTTTGCTAAAGGTGAGGAAAAGTTTCCAAATTAAGGTGAGGATCCCAGACAGATCAATACGTTTTTTTATCAGTGAGCTCCTGATCCCTAATCAATTCTAAGGTTTCAACATTGATCAAAGTGCTACCTGATTTCAGCCTATGGGCTGATAGAGAAGTTATAATTCAGCTTCAGTTTATGGAGAATTAAAATGGAGAATGTCTCCCTTTGTTGTGTGTTGGGCTGATAACCTGGGTTCAACAATGTGCAAAGTGAAAGAGTGAAAGCAAATCAGAGAGAAGCCAGTAACTGTATGACTTCGCTTCTAGAAAATAACTATTACTCCCTGATCTGTGCTGATTGGGACAACAGTTAGTGTTCTCCAATTGTAAATCATGCTCATGTCGTAAGTCACACTAAGTTAGCAACTTATAAATACACTCAAAAGTATCCTTAATTCATGCGAAAGCCATCAAATATGTAGATCATTTTTAAGAAAAAACTCCAGAAAGAATGTATTCATTTTACAATCTGTCAAATAACTTCAGGGTTAATTAAGTTATTTTGTAAGTTTGTCACCATTATGTGGATTGCCTACCTCACAATGTAAAGCATTCAAAGAGGAGTCATGTCACAATGCAAAACCATTAATTCTGTTTCTCACTCTGCCAGTGCTGCCATGCCTGCTGAGTTTCGCCAGCATACTCTTGGTTTGTTTCAGATTTCTAGTATCTGCAGTATTTTGCTTTTATTAAAATGAGCTTCTGATCATTGTACAGCTTCTTTTTGTTGCTCTTATATATAGCTGTTGGACAAGAACACCACTTTCAAAGTTCGCACAGGTTCAAGAAGCCAAATGGTCTCTTCAAATGTCGTGGGATTCTATGAAAGGAGAAACTATTTTAATTTTGCTTTCCACAGTCAAATTATGTTCTACCACTCAGTGGCAAGGTTCACATCATAGAATAGAATCCCTATGGTTTGGAAACAGGCCATTCAGCCCAAGGAATCCACACCAACCCTCCAAAGTGCATCCTACCCAAACCGATCCTCCATCATTGTAGCCCAGATTTTCCAGGACGAATTCACCAATTCAATGCACATCCTTGAAAACTATGGGCAATTTAGTATGGTCAATCCACCTAACTTACACGTCTTTGGAGCACCCAGAAGAAACCCGCATAGACACGGTGAGAATGTGCAAATTCACACAGATGGTCGCCTGAGGCTGGAATCGAACCTGGGTCCCTGGTGCTGTGAGGCAGCGGTGCTGACCACTGAGCCACCATGCCGCCCTTACATTCTGTCACTCAGTGCCAAGGTTCACATTTTTGTTATTCATTCATGTGATGAAGGCATCACTGGCCAGACCAGCATTTATTGCCCATCCCTAATTGCCCAGAGGGCAGTTAAGAGGCAACCACCCTGCTATGGGTCTGGAGTCAGATGTAGGCCAGACCAGGGAAGGATGGCAGTGTCCTTCCTTAAAGGACATTAGTGAACCTGATAAGTTTTTCCGACAATCGGTGATGGATTCACAGTTATCATTACACTCTTAATTCCAGATTTTACTGAGTTCAAATGACACCATCTGCCATGGCAGGATTTGAACCTGGCTCCCCAGAACATTATCTGGGTCTCTGGATTAACAGCTAGGCAGTAACACCTCTAGGCCATTGCTCCCCTGACGTGACCCTGCTTTTGTGAAGCAGAGGACAGATACCTATGTCTCAACATTGCAATGTGTGGGAGTTGAAAAGTGTGGCACTGGAAAAACACACCAGATCAGGCAGCATCCAAGGAGCAGGAGAGTCGGCATTCTGGGCATGAGCCCTTCATTGCAATGGGTGTGTAAAGAAAACATGAGAGCATCGATGATCAAAACAAATTGAGTTTTTACGGTGATTTCACAGTAGTTGCAAGAATGCTGCTGCTATCACAACGTTGCCCACCCTTGAACTCTTTATCTCCAACTACCGCCGCGACATTGACCACCCCAACCTGCCCACTCCTCTCACCCACTCCAATCTCTCGCCCTTACAAAGTGCAGCCATCCACCCGCTCCACTCCAACCCTAAGTTCACTATCAAACCACTGGAAAAGGAGTCTGCAGTGGTATTTTGGCGCACTGACCTCTACACCGCTGAAGCCAGGCGCCAACTCACAGATGGCTCCTCCTGCTGCCCCCTCGACCACGAACTCACCTCCCAACACCAAAACCATCATCTTCCAGGCCATCCACAACCTCAACACTTCAGGGGATCTACTATCCACAGCCTCCAACCTCATAGTCCTGGAACCCCACACCATCCAGTTCTACCTCTTACCCAAAACTCACCTCTTACCTGACTGCCCTGGTTGACCCATCATCTCTGCCTGCATCTGCACCACTGAACCTATCTCCTCATATCTTGACACTGTCCTGTCCCCCTTGGTCCAGGATCTCCCCATACATACATTCGGAACACTACTCACACCCTCCGCCTCCTCCATGACTTTCGTTTCTCCGATCCCTAGCACCTCATTTTCACCATGGATGTCCAGTCCCTGCCCACGTCCATCCACCATGATGAAGGCCTCCAAGCTCTCCATTTCTTCATCTCCTGCCGACCCAACCAATACCCCTCCAGCAACACACTCTTCCATTCTCAGAACTGGTCTTCACCATCAATAACTTCTCTTTCAAATCTTTTCACTTCTTACAGACCAGACGAGTAGCCATGGGCACCTGCATTGACCCCAGCTGTGCCTACTTCTTCATCGGATACTTGGAACAGTCCATCATCCGTAGTTACACCTGCACCATTCCCTGCCTTTTCCTCCATTACATTGATAACTGTATTGGCGCCACCCTGTCCTCCCATGAGGAGGTTGAACAGTTCATCAACTTCACCTTCCATCCTCACCTCAAGGTCATCTGGATCATCTCAGACACCTGCCTCCCCTTTCTGGACCTCACTGTCTCCATTTCCAGCGAACAACTCAACACCGACATCTACTTCAAACTCACCGCCTACAACACTCCCACCCTCCATCCTGTAAAAACACTATCCCTTACCCCCAATTCCTCCGCCTCTGACATATCTGCTCCCAGGATGAGTAATTTCACTCCAGGACATCCTTGATTGGTTCCTCTTTCAAGAACCACAATTTCCCCTCCCATGTGATCAATCGTGCCCTCCAATGAATCTTCTCCACTTCCCACACCCCTACCCTTGAACCCCACCCCTTTACCACAACAAGGATCGAACCCCTCCCGGTCCTCACCTTCCACCCCACTAGTCTCTGGATATAGTGCATTATCCTCCGTCATTTCCAACACCTTCAATCACACTCTAACCACCAGAGGTATATTTCCCTCCCAACTCCTATCAGCGTTGTGCAGAGACCATTCCCTCCATTGTCCCTCATTAAGTCCATGCCACCCACCAACCCATCCTCCACTCCTGGCATCTTCCCTTGCTGCTGTAGGAGGTGTAAGACCTATGCCCACACCTTCCCCCTTATCTCTGTCTAGGGCTCCAAAAGACCCTTCCACATCTGGCAGAGATATTCCTGCACATCCAAATACCTCATCTACTCTTGATATAGTCTACTCTACATTGGGGAGACAGGTCCCCAACTCGGGGAACATTTCAGGGAACATCTCTGGGACATATGCACCAAACAACCCCACTGGCCTGTGACCGACCACTTCAACTCTCCTTCCCACTCTGCCAAGGACATGCAACTCCTGGATGTCCTCCACTGTCAAATCCAAGCCAGCCTGACACCTGGAGGAAGAACGCCTCATCTTCCATTTTGGGACCCTCCAACCATACAGCATCAATGTTGATTTCACTAGTTTCCTCGTCTCCCCTCCACCCACCTCATCTCAGACAAAACCCTCCAACTCAGCACCACCCACTTGATCTGTCCTGCCTATCCATCTTCCTTCCCACCCTCCTCTCCCACCCCCACCCCCACCATTCCTGGTGAAGGGCTTATATACCCGAAATGTCAATTCCCGTGCTCTTCGGATGCTGCCTCACCTGCTAAGCTTTTCCAGTGCCACACTTTTCAACTGCTATCACAATGTAATGAGTTACGCTGCTGGCTCCTCTCTAATTTATTTCTCCACCTTACTTTGCAAAGTGGACCCATTGTTAGATCCTGGTTGTCAGTCCAACACAATGCAAGGTGATATTCTTTATGTGAACCTTGGCATTGAGTGACTGTATGCAACTTGGAAGGCCAATCAACCAATCTTGATATCATTATAATATCTTTCAATACAAGGAAAGCTGATCAGATATTGAGTTTGTGCCCACTCATGAGTGAGATGTCCTCATTCAATGTCTCCAATAGGACAACCTGGAAAATGATCGAAAACACAGTTTATTTCTCCAGAAAATGGAATATCGAGTTTAATTGTAGCACACTTATGATAGCCCCAATAGGCATAGCACAGATCAAGGTGCAAATATTACTTTCTCGTGGCAATCTCAGACAGTTGTTTATTTCAGACAGTGCTGAACCAGTGGAATTCTCCAGCACAGAAAATTGTTAAGGCCAAAATATTGCACATTTTTAAAAGGAAGTTAGGTATCGTTCTTCAGGGTAAAGAGATCAAAGAAATAGAATATTGATTTGGATGATCATATTAAATGAAGGAGCAGGCTCAAAGGGCTGAATAGCCTTCCTGATCCAATTTTCTAAGCTTCTATATTACCAAAATGTACACCTTGTGAAATCATTCAGCTTATAGTTGAGTTAACTTAAAGCTATAAAGTATTCATATTATTGCAAATGTTTGCAAAGCTGGTCAATTAGAAAACATTACATATGATGTAGGTTTGCTCGCTGAGCTGAAAGGTTCTTTTCCAGATGTTTCATTCCCTTACTAGGTAACATCTTCAGTAGAATCCCATGCAAAGCAATGCTGAAAATTCCTGCTTTCCATTTATATGTTTGGGATTCTTTGGGTTGATGATGTCATTTCCTGTGGTGATGTTATTTCCTGTGGTGAAGTCACTTCCTGTTCCGTTTCTCAGGGGGTGGTCGATAGGGTCTAACTTGATGTGTTTGTTGATAGAGTTCCCGTTGGAATGCCATGCTTCTAGGAATTCTTGCGCGTGTCTCTGTTTGGCTTGTCCTAAGATGGATGTGCTGTTCCAGATGAAGTGGTGTACTTCCTTATCTGTATGTAAGGATACTAGTTTGGCTTGTCCTAGTATCCTCACATATGGATGAGGAAGTACACCACTTCGACTGGGACAATACATCCATCCAAGGACAAGCCAAACAAAGACACGCACAAGAATTCCTAGAAGCATGGCATTCCAACCAGAACTCTATCAACAAATATATCGAGTTAGACCCCATCTACCACCCCCTGAGAAACGGAACAGAAAGTGATTTCACCACAGGAAATAACATCACCACAGGAAATGACATCACCAACGTGTGGGCGGCACGGTGGCAGAGTGGTTAGCACTGCTGCCTCACAACGCCAGACACCCAGGTTCAATTCCCGCCTCAGGCGACTGACTGTGTGGAGTTTGCACGTTCTCCCCATGTCTGCATGGGTTTCCTCCGGGTGCTCCGGTTTCCTCCCACAGTCCAAAGATGTGCAGGTCAGGTGAATTGGCCATGCTAAATTGCCCGTAGTGTTAGGTAAAGGGGCACATGTAGGGGTATAGGTGGGTTGCGCTTCGGCGGGGCGGTGTGGACTTGTTGGGCCGAAGGGCCTGTTTCCACACTGTAAGTAATCTAAAAAAACCCAAAGAAATCCAAATATATAAATAGAAAGCAGGAATTTTCAGCATTGTTTCGCATTAGGTCCACTGAAGATGTTACCTAGTAAGGTAACAAAATGTCTGGAAATGAACCTTGCAGCTCAGCGAACAAACCTACATCCAAAACCTCAACCTGAGCTACAAATCTTCTCAAAACTTGCTAACACTACATATGAGTTCAATTCCCATAATTAAATGTTTATATGACACTATTAATTAATCAGCATTTCAATGAGACTGAGCCACTGAAAAATGCTGCAGTTAGTTAGTTAAATGGGAGGGAGAGGCAAGAATGTAAAATGTATACTTTATATTGTGAGGTAGGTGCACCTTGTAACAGTGACAAACTTAAAAGAAACCTTAATTGACCCAAAAGTTCTTTGAGATGTAAATATGAAAAGAATCTTTCTAGATTTTTCTTTCCATTCTTAGAAATGATCTGTACGTTTGATAGCTATCACACAGACCAAGGACACCATTGGTTGTATATAGGAGTAAAAACAATGACTGCAGATGCTGGAAACCAGATTCTGGATTAGTGGTGCTGGAAGAGCACAGCAGTTCAGGCAGCAGCCAAGGAGCAGTGAAATCGATGTTTCGGGCAAAAGCCCTTCATCAGGAGCCAACTTAGCACTTGAATGTGACTTACTGTAGAGAACAGTATTGGAGTTGAATTTCTCAAGAAGTTCAGTGGAGGAAAGAGAGGGATGTTTGTTTGCTTTTGTCCAAATAACGCAGATTAGAGAGTAGGATTGGTGAGTATTTCTGGTCTTTGAAGTCAAAATAAAGTATTCAGTTTGTTTTAATTTGTTCAATTCCCATAATTAGATGTGTGTTAGGTATAATATTTATACTGGTGTGTAAAGCAAAAAAAGTACAATAATGCATAAAGAGTAGGATTATTAAAATGAATAATTAAAATTTGCTTAAATAAAATACAATAGTGATGGCAGATTGGGTGACATGCAGCTGCAACATATTTAGAAACTGCTGGACACCAACATGATTCAGAGTGAACACATGTATAGTAACTGTTTAGTGCTCAAGTAACATCAGATTAGAATTGAGGAACTGGAGTTCAAATGGCAAACAGGAAAGGAAAGATACTTGCTCCAGGAAGTGGTCGCAGTCTTTAGATAAGGCAACTCAAACTGTGGCTGCGGTTAATGACTAAAGTGTTTATTGTACATAAGGCAGATCCTCAATGGATAGTTCTCTATGAGCCTCAGTCTCTGAAATCCTCCAACATTTATGAGGCTTTTAAGACTGTGGACAAGATTAAGGATTATGGGAAGGATGAGCTGAGGTAGTGAGGAATATCTGGGAAGACAGCATGAGAAACAATGCTCGAACTTGAAAGAAAAATGATCCATGAAATTTGCCAAAATTTGGTGATTTCTGGTAAGATTCAGCCTATTGTATGTTATTGTCTGCTTAACATTATGTCCATCTACCTAGAGCTGGCATGAATTCTCTGGATCTTCTCTCCTCTCCTGCCTGTATGTTCTTTTATTTAAGGAGAAAGTGAGGACTGCAGATGCTGGAGATCAGAGCTGGAAATGTGTTGCTGGAAAAGCGCAGCAGGTCAGGCAGCATCCAAGGAACAGGAGAATTGACATTTCGGGCATAAGCCCTTCTTCAGGAAACTATTCTTTAGATAAGGCAACTCAAACTGTGGATGCGATTAATGACTGAAGTGTTTATTGTACATAAGGCAGGATCTGCATAAGCCCTTCCTGAAGTAGGGCTTATGCCCGAAACATCGATTCTCCTGTTTCTTGGATGCTGCCTGACCTGCTGTTCTTTTGTTTAAACCAAACATCTAAAATTACTTAAAAAGAACCACCGCCACTCCCAAGATTTTTGGCAGAGTGACAGTCATTAGAGAAATCTTCCCTCACTTGTGGAATAAACTGGGTGCTTTCACCATTGACAAAGAAAAGAAAGATTGGATTAATACCACACTTTTAACAACTACAGGCATCTCAACGTGCTCCACAGTAAATGAGGAAATTTTGAAGTTGAGGTAATAATGAAATATAGAAAACTTGTCAGCTATTTTGCATGCAACAGACTCTGACAAACAGCAATGTGATAATGATCAGATAATTTGGTTTTGTGATGTTAACTGAGAAATAAACATTTAATTTAGAATTTCCACAATGGTCTGATGGTTTGAGCAGAACAGAATGAAAGATCCGATCTGATCTCTGCTGCACCTGATGATTACAATTGAGGATTAAGATAGTACAACTGGACTGATGATTGAAAATTGCTATTGGTTTGATAATCAATAATTCCCATTGGTAAGTAGATATGATTGCCAATGAGCTGGTCCTGGCTCAAACATGATGTTGTCATTAAAATAATGTAGAGGTGCCAGTGTTGGTACTTTTTTGATACTGTTAATTACCTAGAATTATCTTACAATGATCTCTCTACCTATAAATTCTGTGCCTATGCACTTCTCTCTACTTCACCTGGTAAAGGATTAGTGCTCCAAAGTTTGTGATTTCAAATAAATCTGTTGGACTAGAACCTGGTGTTATGTGACTTCTAACCTCATTAAAATGAAACAGAGTGCTGCAGATGCTGGAAATCAGAAGCAACAACAGAAAGCTTGAAGAGTGGGATCTTATTTTGTGCTTGAGGACACTGCGGCCTCAAGGACTCAACATCGAGTTCAATGATTTCAAGCAATCATGTTTTTCACGCACCCCACTCAGCTCAGCTACACATTCACACATACTCTTGGCCATTATCACATTATATGGGTTGCACTTATTATCATTCTTAGCCCTTATTGTTATCTATTCAGTTTTTCTTCTGTCCTGGTCTACTATCTATTATCTTCTGTTATGCCTCTCTCTCTGGGTTCCATCTCCACCTATGCACTCACCCCTCCCCAACCCCCATCCTAATCCAAATTGGGCTTCAGTGTATCCTGTGTATACCATTATTTCCAAGCTGCTAACAGTTCAGATGAAGAGACACCAGACTTGAAGCAATAACTCTGCTTTCTTTCCACAGATGCTGCCAGACCTGCTGAGTTTCTCCAGCTATTTCTGTTTTTGTTTCACGAAATCTCATTGCCCACTATCCATCTTGACTTGAGCTTGGACCTTCTGCAGTCCTGCCCTCTCAAACTGCATGAAGAGCAGGCTCAATTGGCAATATGGTCCATTCCTGGTCCTATTTCTGGTGTTCCTACAAGCCTATGACGAGGACAAAAATGGGAATTGTTTGAGGATGCACTCATTATCTCAAATATATGTTTCCCTGCCAGACATAATGTATATCATTCAATATGCCTAGCCTTGCTTCATAAGGATAATTGAAATAACATGTAATGAAAGTCTAACCCAGTGACACATATTCCATTATGATACTCAGGTGCCTTTAAGCTAAGTACACAAATGGGAAAAGGTCAGAAGAATATATTGATCACGGGAGATAAAGTAAAGCAGATGGAGACTTGTGTGAAGCAAAATCCCTTTGGTTCGAACAGCTTGTTTCTGTGCAGGAAATTCTATATCTTTTGTGCCAGCACAATACTTTACATTAGAAATGTCTGTAGCTGCCTAGTGCTGCAATGGGTGGCACTAGGGGCCATTTAAAAATTAAATAGGCCAAGTTTCTATGCAATTGTAAGCCAAAAACACCACTTACCAAAAATAATGTTTTTTTTCCCATAAAATCAATTTTAACCAGCAGTACAGAGGCCGCAAACTGCTAGAGGCCTCGTACACTTTCCTCAGCCTGTTTCCACTACTGGGGATCCTGCCAAAAATATTTAAATGACACTGAGGCTGGAAAATGTACCACATTCAGAAGCAGATCTATGTGGTGGGTGGCAGACCTGCCAAACTGAAGAAGCACCCTAATTCCACTAAGTTGAAGCGCCTAGGCCTTGCTGCAAGCCTAAGTATATAACTTTAACCATAGTTTCTAAGGGTTGCTACTGACCATGAAACTGCGCTCCAGCTTCAGGTTAGATGGACAGAAAGCAGACTAGGACTTAAAAACTCATACACGCTGACATAAAAATAACGGGAATGTCTAACAATAACACACAGGATAATCCAATGTAAAGAAATTAATTTATTTTTGTGCAAAATAGTTCATTGAATACATGGGCACTTTAACACTTCTTGTGACATCATGTCATGTGTTATTTCCCCCCACTATCCTATAACACTGAGTCTTTGTGAAGCTCAATTTGTGTTGGCTGTTAGGCAGTTAAGGTGCCAATAGGGAAAGGAAGTCTAAGACCGCACACAGCAATAAATCAGTGCAGGTAACTTTACTTTTTTGTGAAGATGTGGAGCTATAAAGATATCTTAATTTTATCATTAATATGTCTTAATCAGAATTATAATCAAAGTCAGTATTTATCAAAAATTAAATGATTGATTTTCACTTTTTGAAATAAATGCTAAAACTGTTCAGTCTGTGTGTGTTCAAGGGCATTAAAAATGTGGAAACATTCAGACTGTGTTAGGAATTTACCTCCTGACTGCTTTCCCAGCCATAGCAACAAACAGACAACACCCGCTAGATTAACACAGATACAGAATTTATTGGTTATCGCCTTGCGAATAGCTGGCTATGCCTGCTGTCATAAATTTGACCGATTAGTGCTTTTTTCCATAACTCTGCTTCCAAATGCAGCTTTTAACTTGAGTCAAGATCCCTCAGGCCCCCATGGCTAATCGCCATCCTGATTGCTCTAGCTCACTGCCTGGGTTCTTAACCCTAGTTATCTTACGGACCAAACCACAGATATATGGCAACTGTACAAGTTTAATGCTCCCCATTACAAGTTGCTTGCCACCAACACAGTTGGCTCACCGACCTTGCCAGGCTTTATGCCACCCACCTTCTTGTATTTCTGAAGCACCTTGTCAGTGTATCCCCAACCCCTGTGGCTGACCAGAAAATAAACCACTCCAAGGTACAACCTCTTCCAATTTATACATATAGCTCTGACTCAAGCCAGGAACATGCACACAAAGGTGATATGCATAAATGCTCATTGTATGAAAACAGGGAGATTTTTAAGCTCTGCAGGCATATCACAAAGAAGGTGCAGGTGCGTGGGAGAGCAAGAACTCAAACAGACTACTTGAGCAATAAATTTGGCATCCAATATTAGATGTAGCAGCAGCACCTGGTCTGTCATCAGTGCCTCAGACACTCACTAACTTCATGCTCTCAAGCCTGCTGATTGTACAGTACTGGCGGAATATATTGCCACGTAGAATATGGAGCAATATTAACTCCTCCTCTCCATGGACAATCATCTATTGAAAAGAAGCCACTGTGACTGACCAGCGATGGAAACCATAACCACAAAGACATTTTGTACCCAGGTAAAATTGAGGTTAAAAAAACTGGCGCCATAGCTCCTAGATGCCAGAGGATAGAAATGCAAGGGGCTTTCTCATGTAAAAATGAATAGTACTTTCAAGTAGTTAAGTTCTGAACAAGACTGGATGAGGATCAGAGAATGGTTTAGTTGTGGGAATTGAGTGAGTATGTGGTCCCATTTATAATATTGAACATTTATTGAGTACATTTTGTTTTCAACATATTTTCTTAACTTGCTGAATAATTTCTAACGCTGAGCACTCAATATAAATCATTGGTAATCCATGCTGTACATATAAGAAATTTGCCTTATAAGTATAAACTTCTAATATGATTTTCATAAGTTAATTGATGCACATTTGCTCCTGGTCCAGTTTCACGCTTTCGTTAAATTCTTGATAATCTTTTGTTAGGAAGAAAATTGATGGTGATAAAATATCTCATCACATCTTAATCAAAATTAGTGAATAGCTGTGAAGTTTTATATGTACAGGACTGTCTTTCTGAACTGGATGTTAAGAGTCTCACTCAGGATACTGCTATATTGCTTATATGTAAAATCACTGCATATGCACACGGTTACAATGCAATATTTGGGTTCTTATCCACCAAATGCTATTGTTTCAGCATTGCCTCTGTTTGACTTATTTTCCCCCCAACAAGAATATTAATACCTTGGTGCTTTCAGCAGACTTCTGTATTGAAAATTCAGATGGAAAAAAATAAGCTGGTGCACCAGTCATTTGAGTTATTGCTAGTTTATGCAAATATTTATCTGTTTAGTTGTATTTGTCGTTAACACTTCCTTAGTTATTAATTTCTCCAATTACCATATATTTAATGTCCCTATCGGATGTAATAAAAATATTAAATGTGAAAAAAAAGAGTCTATAGATACTCTGCTTATTTTTTTTAATAAGCTTTATAAATAAATACCTTTTCGCTGGACAAATAACACGTTTCTGTGGTTGAGTGCCTGAGGATACTGTAACAGGATTTGAAGGAAACCAAAATATTTCACTTGAAATAAATGGCACTATTAAAAGAGTGGTAGTGTATTTTTTTTAGCAGCTTATTGATTCATGATTCCAAGCTTTTCCTTTTCAAATCAGGTGACAGAATTTTATGTATCTTTTCTATGGCAAATAAGAAGCTAATTTACTCCAGGAAACTGATCTGGAGCATTGAGGAGAATGTGAAAAGTACAAGATATGCTCAGGTTGTTAGTGCTATCGCGTGCAATGACTGAACTTTACAAATCTTCAGTCTGAAACATTGTGGCAAGAATAATGCATTAAATGTTCCCATAAGGAAAGTTTTATGACAATTGTCAGAGCAGATGTTGTGGGTGGGCGAACTTTGAGTTCTCCTGGGTGTTGGTTCATTTCTCTGGCTGACCCAATGAAAGCATTGGTTAGAGATTAGCAGCAGCGTTGTACATAGGACTCTATTAATTCAATGCTCAGAACAGAATCACTGTTGTAGGTAATTTGAATAGAAAGGCCTGGAATTTAAATCAGACAGTTTTACAGTCATTACTGTAATTTAAATACTCAGCAGAGAACATGCGCATTCTTATAAATCTAAAACTTTGCTCACTGTATTGCGTAAGATGTATCTATTACCCATACCCAAAGTTGCTAGTTCCTTTGCATATCGAAACAAGGAGCCTAATGCCTACTTCAATCCTTATGGCACAAAAAGAGGTCATTTAGCCCATCATCCCTCTTCAGATGAGCATTACTACCTTGTGCCAATCTCCTGCTTTCTACACATACCTTGCATGCAATTTTTATCCTAATACTCATTCAATGTCTTCTTGAATGCCTCACTGAACGTGCCTCCACCACGCTTCTAGGCAGTGCATTCTATACCCTAACTATTCACTGAGTGAAATGTCTTTTCCTGATCTCACCCTTACTCTTTTTGCAAATCACTTTAAATCTGCTCTCTCATTCCTTTTAAAAGTGGAAACAATATCTACTACCCAAACATTCCCATTGCAAGACTTCTTTTCTCCCTGAGACAGTCACAGAATTCATGAGTGGTCATTGCTACTGGAGTAATTCAAAGGCCTATATTAAAACTTCCTTAGAGACAAGGCATGGAACTATATGGTCTCTTGCCAGTGGGTTTGAAGGTGGGTGTTGCGGAGTTTGGGGGGAGGTGGGGAGAGTGGTGTTTGTAATATTCAGTGCATGGTCTACCTGCCTATCTGATTCCCTGACCTGTCTCTCTTTTTATGAGGAAAGTGTGGGAAATTATAGACCTCGATCCACAGCACCACTATTTAACCTGCAGGAGAAGGTAGTTCACATCAGGTAACCAATCTGTCAACAAAATTGCAGCCTTCTCCAGCACCACACACCAAAAACTCCAGCCTCACCACCTCTCAAACCCAGTTAGCCCTTAGGTCCCTTTTAAATCTTTCCCCTCTCACCTTAAACCTATGCCCTCCGGTTTATAACTTCCCCACCCCACCTGACCCCAGACGACCTGGCAACCTTATCATTGCACCCAGCCCCCTATCCCCACCTTCCTCCGATCCCCGCACCCAGCCAATTTCTCACTAAATCCCCTGAATCCAACACTCCCATCCTCCATCCAACTGACAGTCCAAATCCATGACCCTCTACTATTACAACCCCTCTGAATCTGACACTCACCCTACCGACCTACCCGAACCTCATCACACCCTGCATTGCCCCCAAACCGACCCTTCAACCCAGTTTAAATAATTCATCCAATTACCTGATGCACCAACCCCTCTCCCATCAGGCCCCTCAGCCTCACTCTCCTGGCACCCTAACTACCGAACCCACATGGTTCCCCAGCCCCTTCCGACCTACTCCCCTCACCCACCTGCTATGCTAATCTCTCATCCACCTGGCACCACATCTTTTACTCCTCAGACTCACCTGGCACCACATCTTTTACTCCTCACACTCACCTGGCACCCATGCCCCTAATTCTCTCTTGCCATCTCAACATTTCTCTTATATTTTTATCTCGTCCCAAGATAAATATTCACACCTTGCACCCTAATTAATATCTCTATTTACCATGCCCCTCATGATTTTATAAGCCTCTATAAGGTCACCACTCAGCCTCCGACACTCCAGGGAAATAGCTCCAGCTTATTCAATCTCTCCCTATAGCACAAACCCTTCAACTCTGGCAACATCCTTTTTGAATCCTTTCTGAACCCTTTCAAGTTTCATAATATCTTTAGTTTAGCAGGGAGAGCAGAATTGCACACAATATTCAAAAAGTGGCCTAACCAATGTCTTGTACAGCCACTTTTTCTCCAATTTCATCTGCTTGCATTACACCAGTAGTTTCCATAGTTTATCCATAATCAAAGTATCATCAAGCTCAGCTGAATCTGTGCGAAATGCCCAGGTGGTCACTATTTCCTTAGCTCAATTCCTTGGCATCTGGAACCCAACCAAGAAAAGACTCCAACTCTCACTCAGAGTTAAAATCAACGAGGTAAAAAGGGCTTTTGCCCAAAACGTCGATTTTGAAGCTCCTTGGATGCTGCCTGAACTGCTGTGCTCTTCCAGCACCACTAATCCAGAATCTCACTCAGAGTTGCCAATTTTAGAGGGTAATGACTCATTTTAAGCTTAAAGGTTACCCAGAAATCACTAAACCTATCCTCTGCCCAAATAACCCCTGAACCCAGACACCCCAAGCTGACAGCCCAAACAGCCCCCTGACACCTCCACCCAACCCGAGAGGATCTGGCAACCTTATCAACGCTCACCATCCCCCCAGCCAATTCCTCAACAAATCCTCCTGAATCCAACATTCCCATGGTCCAACCAACTGATAGTCCAAATCCCTGACCCTCCACCATTATAAACCCATGGAATCTGACACCCACCCTACCCAGCCTCATCAGATCCTGCATTGCCCCCAAACCGAACCCTTAACCCAATTTAAATAACTCATCCACTTACCCAATGCACACCCTTCTCCCACCAGGCCCTTCAACCTCACCCACTTGGCACCTGAACCAACACACCCATATGGTTCCCTACCCCCATCAGCCCTATTCCCCTTTTCCTACCTACTATGCTAATCTCTCACCCAACTGACACCCTATCTTTTACTCCCCACACTGACCTGGCTCCCTTGCCCCTAGCTGCCTCTTATTCTTGCCATCTTAACTTTTCTCTTACATGGTTATCTTCTCTCAATAGTTTTCAAAGTGGCCAGAAGATCATTAACTCACAGAATGTAATACTTACTGCTGAAAAAATGTGTATAATTCCAAGCAAATCCTTTCCATTCCTGTTTCCACTGAGTCCTAGGTTCATCTGCACTGCTCGTGTTCTCACCAGGAAATTCATGGGGAGAACTCATTAAAAGGCGTTTTTTCGTCCAAACAAAATTGTTCATATTCCAAACCTCCTTGGAAATTCAGGACCATTATGTTGATCAGGGTTAGATAGATAGGGGTAAGAAAAGGGTCATGTGAAACATAAACATCAGCATGGAGTGGCTGGGCTGAATGGCCCATTGTCAAATATAGAGTCATAGGGATGTACAGTATGGAAACAGACCTTTCGGTCCAACTCGTCCATGCTGACCAGATGTTCTAACCTAATCTAGTCCCATTTTCCAACACTTGGCCCACTTCCTATTTATATACCCATCCAGATACCAAGAGAAAGTCTTTTGGGCCTTCAACTTGGTCCACCATTTGGTGAGACTATAGTTGTGTTGATTGTGGCCTCAACTCTACTTTTGTGACTCCACCTTTTTTGCCTTTGACTCCCTGTCACCTGAGAATCTATCGGAACCAACCATAAAAATGTTCACTGGCCCAGCCTCCCTCTGGGGAAGAGAATTCCACAGATTAACAACATTCTAAGTGATAAAATATTTCCTTTTTTCCATCTTCAGTGGGAGAGCACTTACTTTATTTTAACTGTGTCCCCCCGTATGAGCAAACACTTCCTCAGCATCTATCCTGTTCAACTCCCTCAGGATTTTATATGCTTCAATAAGGTCACCTATCAAATTTCTAAACCTCATTGAACATAGTCCCAACCAGTCCAAGGTTTCCACATAAGATAACCTCTAAATCTCAAAATCAGTTAAGGATTAATAATATTTGGGGAAGGGCAAGTAGGCTTAATCAGTCCTTGTTTTAGACCCATAAATTATTCCATTTTTAGTATAATTTTCAATTAAGTAGTAAAACAATATAAATTTGGTTGTAGAGAAATCAGAGTGATTGGAGCACAGGGTGTTTCTCTCAGTTGACTTTTATTTATTCATGGACTGTGAGCATCGTTGGCTGGGCCAGCATTTACTACACTTCCCCCATGGTCCTTGAGAAGGCAATGGTGAGCTGCTTGCTTGATCTGCTGCAGTCGGGATGCTGTAGGTGGACCCACAAAGCCAGCAGAGCTAGATCTTTTCGAAGTCTATTCCAGTTAGCACAGTGACAGTGTCACATAACACAATGGAGGATATTCTCAAAGTGACAACGGGACTTTGTCTCCACAAGGACTGTGGTCACTCATATCAATACTGTCATGGACAGATGCATCTGATTGATGAGGATGAGGTCACAAATGTGCGCAGCTAAGTAACATCACTAGCATAACTGAGAGGAAGGTATAATTACAGCAGGATAATTGCTACGATAAATGTATAGGGATTTGTGATTGTGATAAGAATTATGTGTAATGGAGAGTATTTGACTCAAAAGTATAGCACAATTGTAATTGTGAAAAATAAACTTTTACAAGAAATGCATGTATGAGTAAGCTTTTTATATATAGATTACTAATAATTAGAAAGCACAGTTTAATACAATTTTGAAGGTGAAAATGGAGAGACAGTTAAAAACAGCAGAACAGGGATGAGGAGCTTGGAAATGTAAAAGTGAGGTGCTATAGTGCCATCAGTGGTGAGAATATGTAATTACAGCATGACAAGGTCAAAGAGAGGCAGCTTCCCAAAGAAATGGTCACATAGAAATTCACAATTGAATAAATTGACACAAAGTATTATAAAGATATAGCCAAGAAAGAAAATAAATATTCTCGAAGGGAAGTACATAACAAAATGTTTCTCTTTTAAAAACAGTATAAATTAATTTTCAGTGAATTATTTTCTGAATCCTGAATTGATTCAAATTGTCTAAACAGTACCAAGGACTTGTATTTGTTTAGTACCTTCATTGCAATAAAAAGAATCCAAAGTACTTCGCAGAATGTAAACAGATTCGATTCACGCAGTCGGTTAAGGCAAATAGGATGTTGCCTGGTATGGAAGGAATGTCTTACGAGGAAAGGCTGAGGGCCTTGAGGCTGTTCTCATTAGAGAGAAGAAGGTTGAGAGGTGACTTAATAGAGACATATAAAATAATCAGAGGGTTAGATAGGGTGAACAGGGAGAGCCTTTTTTCAAGTATGGGAACGGCAAACACGAGGGGACACAACTTTAAAGTGAGGGGAGATAGGTATAAGACAGATATCAGAGGTAATTTCTTCCTCAGAGAGTAGTAAGGGTATGGAATGCTTTGCCTGCATCGGTAGTAGATTTGCCAAGTTTAAGTGCATTTAAGTCGTCTTTGGACAGGCATATGGACGTACATGGAATAGTGTAGGTGGGATGGGCTTCAGATTAGCCTGAATTGCTGTACTCTTCCCGCACCACTGCTTCAGATTAGTATGACAGGGCAGCGCAACATCGAGGGCCAAAGGGCCTGTATTGCGTGTCATGTTCTATGTTCTATATAACCGGAGGCTTCTCACTGAAGTAAAGAGGACGGATGGGCAATGGTTGCAGAACTCGAGATTGTGGAGATGGCTGAAGATCTGGTTATTTAAAGGGAGGGTGAATAGGTTTGAGAGTAAAGGGTGCTGATGATTGAAAGTTTAGAGAGTTCTCAAACTAGAAATAGCGTAGAACAGTAATTTATTGTCACTTTACAAAAAAAAGTGAAAATGTTTAAGTCGCTATACTCCTGTGTCTGTCTTACTATCAGAAAACATATGTATAAAAAAAAGTAAGACAAAGGCCATCTTAGAAGATAATAGAGATTTGGAGGGGTTAGGCCGTGGTCAGATTTGAATACAAGGATCAGAATATGGTGGACCATTAACCAATTTAGATCAGTAGGCAAACAATGATGAAGGAATAAGTGAACAAGACTTGGTTTGAGTAGGACAGGCAGCACACAATTGTTAGAATTACAGATTGGAAAATTGAGAGCATTGGAATATATTTTTGTGACTACAGGTACTTAAATGAATAATTTCAAAATACTTTGCAGCTGGTGCCTAAATTTCTAATGTGTGTTTCCACCAGTGTGGTATCCCACCAGGAGTCCAACGTCAGAAAATTACTTTTTAAGTGTTTGCTTATTCAAGCCAATTTCATTTCGTCCACTTTATGAATCAGGAACATGTATTTCATGGTTGTTAAACACTCATTTAGTCAACATTTGCTTCATAATACCTGAAAGGTCTGCCGTCTTTGTAGTAGTTTTCAAAAGTATGAACCTGTAACTGTTGAATTATTTCCAGGTTGTTGGCAAATTACAAATACTTGAGTTTGGCATGGTTATAAATATTGTGGGGAAAAAAAGCAAAAAGATTTACACGCTTCATACATTGCACATTTTCCTGTTTTCAGGGCTTGATTTGTTAATATTCTGTTTGACTCCAGTACATCAGTGCTCCTGACTATCTGTCATCAAGTTTATTCAAGACCCAACCATCTAGGAAGGAGTCTGACCCTTCTGAGAAACACTGGTCTTAACTAAAGTGCAACGCATGCCATCTAGCCATCATTCATGCACATTTGGCAGAAGAAAATGTAATCATGGATATTTTCCAACTTTTAATGACACTCATACTGATGCCATAAAAATGCTTTGAAATGAACAGAAAATACGACACATATCTCGGGGAAAATATAGTAGCATTGTTTCACCAATTATCATAGACCAGTGAAAATGTTACTTTGTCCCCTGCTGTGCCTAAAATGTAGGAAATAATTTTTAAAGTTACACTTTCACTGGTGATGATGCAGGAATATGTTCAGGTTGAGGGATTGATTGGTGGTCATAATTGATCAGAGAAATTCATGTATGGCATTATTTATTTTTCATTCATTCACAGGGTGTGGACATTGCTGCCTTGGCTAACATTTGTTGCCTTTCTCTAAACACTCTTGAGAAAATGATGGTGAGTTGCATTCTTGAACTGTTCTTATCCAAGTTCTGTAGGTAGATCCAACATACCCTTCGGGTGTGAGTTCCAGGAGTTTGTCCCAGCAATACTGAAGAAATAGCTATATATTTCCAAGTCAAGATAGTGAGGGGAACTTGAAGGTGGTAGTATATCCATGTATCTGTTGCCCTTGTTTGTTAGATGGAATTGTACTGGGTTTGGTAGGTGCTGAATAAGGAGCCTTGGTGAATGTTAGCAGTGTATCTTGCAGATGGTACATCTGCTACTGAACATCGGTGGTGGAAGGAGTGGATGCTTGTGGATGTGATGCCAATCAAGTGGTTGCTTTGGGTTGGATGGTGTCAAGCTTCTTGACTGTTGTTGGAGCTTCACTTATCTAGACATATGGGGAGTATTTCATTAAACTCCTGACTTGTGACTTGTAGATGGCTTTGGGGAGCCAGGAGGTGAATTAGTTGCTGCACGATTCCTAGCCTCTGACCTACTCTTGTAGCCACTGTGTTCATTGGGCTAGTCCAGTTCAGTCTCTGACCATTGGTAACCCCAGGATGTTGATAGTAAGGATTACAAGCATACCTTGTAACCAATTTTCCTTGATCTTTTCCATTGGGCATTTGTTAATCCACAATTACATTTATCTCTGAGTCCAAATGTGCAAGAAATCTCATCCCTTTGTACAGAATGGGATTGATCAAAGAAAATTTTGAACAGCGCTAAATTGAGTTCAATCTGTCCCACATATCTAAATCAAGTGTACATCTTATTTGTTTCTCAAAGATAAATATTAAAACAATGAGTGTACTTCTGATCACATACCAGTCCTCAAATTGAGGTGAAATTCCATGCCTTTGCTCATCTGACATGAAAAGGGAGGAGAAATTAACAATCCAACCACTTAACCCAAAAGGTGGACTCAAAGAGAATCATGGATTAAAGAAACCATTACTATTATATATGCCTTTTATTCATATCATTAGGAATTTTGGCTACCAGACCTACTTTACTCACAGAATAAACCTGATAATCCCTCAGTTATAACACAAGTTTTCTCTCTGGCTGCAATAAGGCAAGAGTGGATAGCCTTTCACTGTAACTAATGCATTTTTCCGGAATTCAAGGTTCTTGATGCATGTCATCCCTGTGAGGTCCAAAGAGTAATTGATGCAGGTTAAAGAAAGTTTTAAATGATTGCAAGCTGTCAAATCAAACATTGTTGAACTTTTTGTACATTCTGCTCAATTTTATTACAATTTATTGTCACTGACTTTAGCAATGCCATGAATGCTTTAAGTATATGAAGTTGATGTAAACATGAATTGAATTGTAAATGCAGAAAGAGAATTTTGTTATGATTCACTCAATAGCTTGGCAGCCCTCTATTCCAGTTTGTTTATAGTAACTTTGTTCTTCAATTAGCCTTGAGTAATGATTATTGCTGGCTAATGTAAAGTTAAACCCCTGTACTTGTAGTTCTTAATAAGTCAAGTAGAAGAGTTGTACAGCAAGTATTGATTGGGCTTCCCACAGCACTGTATGCTTATTGAGTGGGGTTGAGGTTGCTAAAAAAAAGCATATGTCAGCCAGTTTTACATGTTACAGTCTCAGTATGTGATTCCTGCAAGAAGTAGTTAATCAATCCTCAAGTGCTGAATGATTTTTGGAGGATCAAACTAACATTTTGTGCTATTTTAAGAGATGAATTACTTTAGAAAGCTTTGTCTCCCTCCCAGTTAGAAATGGACATGATAGGCAAGTGACTAAGATTAAGTTATAGCTGATGCTGCCATTGAGTCAGCTGCTGCTATATGCACGGTGTTCATCTTCTATTTTCCTATTATTTATTTGGAAAAATGTATAGCTTCTGCTTGCCATCTCTCTTGTACTGACAAGGCCAGAATTGAACAGGATTTCACTGTGAGAATGGCAAATGTGAAACTAATTTCCTCCTACTACTCAACATTGCCCATATTTGTAACTCTAATGTTCAGTAAATGATGATGAAATACATGGAACAATAAAAATGCAGCTATACTGCCAATTTTTCATCAACATGAAGCAATATGAAAAAAAGTGTCAGTTTTGCTCATGAGCACTAACTCACAAAAATGTAGATATATGATAACTGAAACACTTCCAATCCAGAGTTCTGTACTAAATTTTCAAACTCCCTTCAGCAGTACCGTATAGCTTGTCAGAGGTTGGGTAATACCATTTACGTTACTCCAAAAATCTTTTCACTGCAAATTCCAATGGGTTTTCAACTTATTTGGTAATGATATGTGCACATGTAGTCACCAAGTTTTCATGTGTTTTTTTTGTTGCAATGAGACTTAGCTATTCAAATGCTGCCCTGCCCACTTTTCTACTTTGCACCCTGGTAATCTTAAGTTCATGTAAAATTGCGGCAACCATATCCTAAATTGCACCAAGGCTCAGTCACCTTACACTCCAGCTGATTGTTTACCAGTCCAGCAATAGCACAGTTTTAAAATTCTCATCTTGCTTTCAAATGGTCTCCCATTACATCTGATCTGACCAAACTCCTCTTACTCTCCACCCTCCGAGATCTCTGCACTCCTCCAACTCTAGTCTCTCGCATCCCCCAAATTTCATTAGTTCCTCCACTGACTGTTTGCTTTTTAAGTCTTCCTTCTGTCATTGGCAGTGGAGTGTGCATCGGCTAGGAGCCTCCCCAACCTCACCAAAACAACCTCAAACAGTTCAATATTTTCTAGTCGCAGGTGGATGTTTTTAGACATAGAACATAGAACATGGAACTATACAGTGCAGAACAGGTCCTTCTGCTCTCAATGTTGCGCCGACCTGTGAACTATTCTCAGCTCATCTGAGTAAAGAACCTCCTCTGACATCTGTCTTAAATCTATCACCCCTCAATTTGAAGTACTGCCGCCTCATACAAGCTGACGTCATCATCCTCGGAAAAAGACTT
>NC_057726.1:17009200-17051346 GCF_004010195.1 Chiloscyllium plagiosum | reverse complement strand
TCTGTCTTAAATCTATCACCCCTCAATTTGAAGTACTGCTGCCTCATACAAGCTGATGTCATCATCCTCGGAAAAAGACTTTCACTGTCTACCCTATCTAATCCTCTGATCATCTTGTATGCCTCTATCAAATCCCCCCTTAGCCTTCTTCTTTTCAGTGAGAACAGACCCAAGTCCCTCAGCCGTTCCTTATAAGAGTTTCCCTCCAGATCAGGCAACATCCTGGTAAATCTCCTCTGCACCTTTTCCAATGCTTCCACATCCTTCCCGAAGTATGGTGACCAGAACTGTACACTATATTCCAAGTGCATTGTGTTTAGTTGCAGCATGACATTGCAGCTCCAGAACCCAATCCCTCTGTGAATGAAACCGTATGCCTTCTTAACAGCACTATCAACCTGGGTGGCAACTTTCAGGGATCTATGTGCATGTACTCTAAAGATGTTTATTTTGTAGATATTTATTATCATTGACCGAGACTACTTGGTGAGATGACATGGGAAGAATTGCAAGAAGGGAATATTGGAGATGCAATGGTGAGAGAAAATGTTCGCCGGAAGTTTCATTGTCTTACTCAAAGGCAAATGTCAGCTTAATATCTCAGGTGCAGATCTGTAGAGTCACAACAGTGACAAGTATTCCCAAAAGGACAACCTTTTAGTTCTGAAGTTCAAAACTACGAGGCATATTTTTAAGGTGAGAGGAGAAATCTTGTAAAGAGAACATGAGAGGCAATTGTTTTATACACAGAGTGGTTCACGTGTGGAATGAACATCCAGAGGAAGTAGTGGATGCAGGTACAGTTACATAATTTAAAAGATGTTTCGTTAAGTTCATGAATAGGATACATTTGGAGAGATATGGACCAAGTACAGGCAGGTGGGACTAGTTTAATTTGGGAACATGGCTGGCGTGGACTGGTTGGACCAAAGGGTCTGTTTCCATGCAATATGACTCTACAATATTCCATGAGAAGTGAACTATAACCTACACTCATTGGAGTTTCGAAGAATCAGCGGTGATGTTATTGAAACATATTAAATTTGGAGGGGACTTGGCAGGCTGAAGGCTGAGGGAATATTTAACATTGAATTAGAGGGGCATCTAACAGCTGTAGCAAGTCATTAATGAGCTGTGTTTTGGTTGGTCGTGTGATAAAACTCACTTGGTTTTGCAGAGAGCAAACCTCTGTGAAGCACATTAAAATGACACTTTAGCAAAATATGGTAAGATTTCGTCTAGAGGTTTAACAATGTTAAAAAAGCATTAATTTATATTTCTGTTGGAAACCTTCCAAGAAATGTCATGTTGACATAAAGAAGGGTTGTGGGTACTGGAAGGTTCTTTTGTTCCATGCATCCACATATTCAGAGGGGAGCTGATTGCCTAGTGGTATTATCACTGGACTGTTATTCCAGAGACACAGGCAATGTTCTGGGAATCTGGGTTAGAATTCTGCCTTGGAAAATGAAGGAATTTGAATTCAATAAAAATCTGGAATTAAGAGTCTACTGATGACTATGAAACCATTGCCAATCATCAGGGAAAACTCATCTAGTTCACTAAAGCCTTTTAGGGAAATAATGTGACTCTAGACCCACAGCAGTGTGATTGACTCTTGACTGCCCTCTGCAATTTGGGAAGGGTATAGATGTTGGCCTGGCTAGACCCCCTTATCCCATGAATGAGTGAAAAAAATATTCTCAACGAGGGCAGCTATGGATTTCAACTTATGTATTTGTAACTCAATGAGTTGAAGGAGATAAATGCTCGTAAAGCCTACACCTTAAACAAAGAAAATAATAAATTAATTGTTTCAATGCAGAATGCAAGCAGAGGCATTGGTTTAGCTTGGAGCTTTGGGATTTATGTGATGTGAAGCAAAGCTGGAAGATTTGCCCCACTTAAAGGTAGAGGAAGAAATCTACAGTGATCTTCACAGTGAAAGGCAGTTAGTCAGCTTGGAACAGAGAGAAAATGTCCACCAGGAATTAACGGTAGGTCCAACATTTGAATCAAAACTGTGAGAGAACAAGGGACTACAAGCAATGCAGTGTCCCGAGTACTTAAAGGAAGCCTATGCTTGAACTAAAAGAATCTACAGTCACGAGGTACAGTCATGGAGTCGTACACCATGATACATACCCTTCTGTTCAACTCATCCGTGCTGACCAGATATCCTAAGTTCATCTAGTCCCATTTGCCAGCATTTGGCCCATATACTTCTAAACCCTTCCTATTCATGTACCCATCTGGATACCTTTTAAATGTTGTAATTATACCAGCCCCCCCAAAATCCGTAGCATGTTGAAGCACAATCTCTTGTAAGAGATGAATAAATGGAAGAAATTAATAAATAAATCACAGCTGACAATTTAGAGTGCTGTAGTGGCTTGAAATTTGTTAATGAAAATTCACTGAGGAAGTGTATTTTGAAGTGTTTCTTAGTGGTCCATTGGTCTCACAAGATCTGGATTCTAATTCTTTTTAAAATTAAGATTGAGGGCCATAATGAAAACACATTGCCTTATTACTTCTCTCTTCTTTCACCTCCACGTCTATACTTTTTTATGCTATTTCACTTCCTGGTAGGTGTACCTAGTGTTTGTAATGGAGCAGGTGGACCTCACAGAATATGAGTTCCCTGATTGGGGCTATTAATCTAGTCCAATCAGGGAGCTGTGGCTGACAGATAAGAACAGGAGTGTCAGATATCTTGTTCACTCCGAGAACTGGCTCTGAGGGAGCTGGATCAGTATCAAGGACTATCCACGTGTAAATAAAGGGTGACTTGGTAATGGGATACTGGCCTATATGGAGTTATTTCAGTGGCAATGAAAGAAAAGCATGCTCCTGAAGAAATTCGCTTGCAACAGTTGTCTTTAAGTTCAGATAAACATTTCTGGCATCATTCTGTTATTTGGGAAGCTTGGCTTGTTCAATCCTGCCTTTGGAGATTGGACCTAGTATGTGGAAAGAATGTATTATCTTCTCCGGGCAAGAGACATTGGGGCAGGTGAAAAGCAACAAGCAATTCTCCTGACAGTTTGCAGACCCACAGTCTTTTTCGTTATTAGGAGCCCAACTTTCCTGAGGCACCAGATATCAAAACCTTTCAAGAGTTGACAGATCTAATTGACGAATTGACGAATATTATGACCTCTAAATCTGTGGCGCTATTGGTTTTACTAAATCATATGCACTTGCAATTGCAGTTAGATGAGGATTCCCTGAAGTATTCTATAACTACTACCATGATGTGGAGATGCCAGTGTTGGACTGGAATGGACAAAGTCAGAAGTCACATGACACCAGGTTACAGTCCAATACGTTTATTTAAGTCACAAGCTTTCAAAGTGCAGCTCCTTTGTTAGGTGAAGCAGCTTCACCTGTTGAAGAATCAGTGTTCTGAAAGCTTGTGATTTCAAATATACCTTTTGGACTATAACCTGGTGTCACATGAGTTCTAACATAAGTAATACCCATGAGGATTAGTTCCAATACACAAGATTGCCATTTGGGGTATCATCAATCTGCACAGTTTTTCAGTGCATGACAGAGAACATTTTGCAAAGTCAATCCCAGGCCAATATTTATCTAAGTAACATGCTAATAACAGGGAAGACCAGTAAGAAGCACTTTAGAGAACTTGGACATTTCTCCCAGAGGAGTATGCACCTTAAAAGGGAAAATCGTGTGTTCCAGGCATCCCAGGTGTCCTACTTGTGCTAGAAAGTCAAGAAGACCAGGTTACACAGGTTGAAACATAAAGTGAGGTGGATCAGCTCCCATCTATACCGGAGTTTCGGTCTTTCCTTGAGCTGTTGAAATATTATTGAAAGTTCATACATAACCTGGCTTCCATTCTGGCACCTTTGCATCAATGCTTAAAAAAGGGCCAGCCTTGGAAATGGTGGCACCACTTTCAGGAAAGTGATGAAACAGCTATCATCCTCAAAGGCATGGGTGGGCTGGACCAAAGGGTCTGTTACCATGCTGTACATCTCTATAACTCTATGACTCGAAAGGTATTGGCACACGATGATCCCAAGTGAGTTTGGGTATTGACATGCAATGCCTTCCTGTATGGTATCGGGGTAGAATTAGCTCAGAGGTGGCAGAATAAAGAGGAATGCCCAATAATGTATGCATCCAGGACTTTGGCTAATGCAGAATGTAAATACACCCAGATAGAGAAGGGAGATTTGGTGGTCATATGAAGTCAAGAAGTTTCACCAATGCCTTCATGAAAGTACATTTTTTCATAGTAAAAAACCACAAATCCCTGCTAGGTCTACTTCAAGAGGACCATAGATTAAGGCTATGGGCTTAAATGCAGTGGGCTGTAATAATAAGTGCGTATGATTACAAGTTGAAACAATGTCCGGGAGACCTAGTGTCAAATGCAAATTCATTGAATTGCCCCCACTGGCAGATACACCAATGATGGTACCTCCACTGGAAGAAACCATCATGGTTTTAGATTTTCTGGATGCTTCCTGCTGACAATGTCAGACTTTGGACGCAGGAAGATTGGGTCCTAGCAAACTGAAAGAGTTGGTGGTGATGGGGAAAACCAAAGGGCCATCACAATCAGAATTGAAACCTCTTTGGATCCAGAGAAACCAAATCACAGTGGAGAATGGCATATTATATGAAGCAAGGGTGATTGGCCCCAATAAAGGTCACCAACAGATACTGGCTGAACTCCACCAGGGTCATCCAGGAATTTCCAAAATGAAGATGTTAGCAAGAAGTCATGTCTTTGTGGCCAGGATTGGATGGAGACATAGCTGCATTGTTGGAACAGGACCCATAGTGCCAACAAGGACAAAAGTCACTGCCAGCAGCTGCGTCACATACATGGGAATGGCCAGGTAAACTCTGGACTCAGTTACACTTGGACCATGCAAGTTCTTCCATGGGGTCAATGTTCTTAGCCATTGTGGATGCCCACTCAAAGTGGCTGACTGTGCATAGAGTTCCTTTGTCAAAAACAGGGGCAATGATAGAAAAACCGCTTGCATCTTCTTCAATACATGGATTCCTGAAAGTGTTGGTCACAGGTAACAGGCCATTGTTTACCAGCAAGGAATTTGAGTATTTCATGAAGTCGAATGGAATTCAACATACAAAGACAGCTATATACTATCCATCGTCCAATGGTGTGACAGAAAGAGTAGTCCAAATTTTGAAGGCAGGCTTAAAGAAGGTGCCGGTAGACTGGAGGTTGACTAACGTGGTGCCACTGTTTAAGGAGGGTGGTAAAAACAAGCCAGAGAACTATAGACCAGTGAGCCTGAGGTCGGTGGTGAGCAAGTTGTTGGAGGGAATCCTGAGGGACAGGATGTACATGTACTTGGAAAAGCAAGGACTTATTAGAGATAGTCAACATGCCTTTGTGCATGGGAAATCATGTCTCACAAACTTGATTGAGTTTTTTGAAGAAGTAACAAAGAGGATTGATGAGGGCAGAGCAGTGGACATGAACTATATGGACTTCAGTAAGGCGTTCAACAAGGTTCTCCATGGGAGACTGGTTAGCAAGGTTAGATCTCATGGAATATAGGGAGAACTCGCCATTTGGATACAGAACTGGCTCCAAGGGAGAAGACAGAGGGTAGTGGTGGAGGGTTGTTTTTTAAACTGGAGGTCTGTGGCCAGTGGAGTGCAACAAGGATTGGTGCTGGGTCCTCTACATTTTGTCATTTGTATAAATGATTTGGATGTGAGCATAAGAGGTATAGTTAGTAAGATTTCAGATGACACCAAAATTGGAGGTGTGGTGGACAGCAAAGAAGATTATCTCAGATTACAACAGGATCTTGACCAGATGGGCCAATGGGCTGAGAAGTGGCAGATGGAGTTTAATTTTGATAAATGCGAGGTGCTGCATTTTGGGAAAGCAAATCTTGGCAGGACTTATACACTTAATGGTAAGGTCCTCGGGAGTGTTGCTGAACAAAAAGGCCTTGGAGTGCAGGTTCAGAGCTCCTTGAAAGTGGAGTTGCAGGTAAATAGGATAGTGAAGAAGGCGTTTGGTATGTTTCAGAGTATTGAGTACAGGATTTAGGAGGTCATGTTGCAACTGTACAGGGACATCGGTTAGCCTACTGTTGAAATATTGCTTGCAGTTCTGGTCTCCTTCCTATTGGAAGGATATTGTGAAACTTGAAAGGGTTCAGAAAAGATTTACAAGGATATTGCCACAGAAGGAGGATTTAAACTATAGGGAGAGGGTGAATAGGCCAGGGCTGTTTTCTCTGGAGCGTGGGAGGTTGAGGGGTGACCTTATAGAGGTTTATAAAATCATGAAGGTCATGGATTGGATAAATAGACAAAGTCTCTTCTGTGGGGTAGGGGAGTCCAGAACCAGAGGGCATAGGTTTAGGGTGAGAGGGGAAAGATATAAAAGAGACCTTAGGGGCAACTTTTCCACGCAGAGGGTGGTGCATGTATGGAATGAGCTGCCAGAGGAAATGGTAGAGACTAGTACAATTGGAACATTTAAAAGGCACCTGGATGGGTATATGAATAGGAAGGGTTTGGAGGGATATGGGCCAGGTGCTGGCAGGTGGGGCTAGATTGGGTTGGGATCTCTGGCTGGCATGGACGAGTTGGACTGAAGGGTCTGTTTCCGTGCTGTACATCTCATGATTCTATGACTCTATAAATAGCTTACAGCTTCATACAGACATACAGTCGTAGAGTCATAGAGATGTACAGTACAGAAACAGGCCCTTCAGCCCAAATTGTCCACATCAACTACACGTCCCAATCTGACCTCGTCCCATTTGCCAGCATTTGGCCGATATCCCTCCAAACCCTTCCTAGTCATACACCATCCAAATGCCTTTTAAATGCTGTAATTGTACCAGCCTCCACCAATTCCTCTGGAAGCTTTTTCCATATACACACACACACACAAAACCTTCCGCAAGAAAATGTTACCTCTTGTGTCCTTTTTAAATCTTCCCCCCCTTACTTTAAACCTATGTCCTCTAGTTTTTTACTCCCCTACCCTTGGAAAAAGACCTTGATAATTTACTCTTTCCATGGCCCTCATTACTTTATAAACCACTATAAGGTCATCCTTTCGTTTTCAGTAGAAAGCATCTCCAACCTATTCAGCCTCTCCCTATAACTCAAACCCTCCAATGCTGGTGACATCCCTGTCAATCTTTTCTGCACCTCTCAAGTTTAACAACATCCTACCTATAGGAAGGCAATGAGAATTGTACACAGTATTCTACAAGTGGTCTCACCAATGTCCTGGTCAGCAGCAACATGATGTTCGAACTCCTATACTCAATGTTCTGACCCATGAATGCAAGTGAGCCAAACACCTTCTTGACCACCTCAGTCTCTTTTTTGGCAACATTACTCAGGTCCAAACCATTAAGAATATAAGTCCTAACCTGGTTTGCCTTACCAAAATGCAACACCTCACATTTATGTAATTTAAACTCTATCTGCCATGCCTCGGCCCATTGGCCCATCTGATCCAATTGTACTCTAAGATAATCTTTTTGACTATTCACTCCACCATCTATTTTGATGTTATCTGCAAAACTTACTAACCATACCTCCTACACCACATCCAAACCATTTATATAAATGAGCAAAAGCAGTGGATCCAGCACCAAATGGATTCTTGTGGCACACTACTGGTCTCAGGCTTCCAGCCTGAAAACCAACCCTCCGCCACCACCCCCGATTCCTACCTTCAAGCCAGTTGTGTAACCAATTGGTCAGCTCACCCTGGATCCCACATGATCTAATCTTTCTAACCAGTCTACCATAAAGGCTTGTTTGCCCAGTCAGGCATCACCCATAACTCTGTGAGCATTTAACAATAACAAGCCCCACTGTATATGATGAGGATATCTCATTAGCTGATCAACATGGAGAGGCTTCACCCTTGACACTTTTATATAAAGAAACGCTTTGGTTATGAAGGAGCTAAGTAACTGATCAAATTAGTCCTCACCAGAGCTTGGAGGAAGAAGTCTACCTGCACCCATATGTACGTCATCTACATAGTTGTGTTTCTGAGCACAAGAGTCACCCGTTTTTGACTAACAAGATTGTGCCAGTTTGCACAGTGATAGATATCAGGAAACCCACCTTTTTTTGAAAGGTTCTGAGAACTTGATAGTAAAACATCATCCCACAGTCAGGAAAGCAAATCCTTGCCTCCTACCCAATTTAATTCCCATGCCACTGTTTTTAAAGCTCCAACCAGGCAGGGGAACTTCCATCTAATGTAACAATACGCCGTCCATTAACAACATGGAGACCTGAAAGAACTGCACTCTATGAAGAACAAATAATTTAATTCTAAAGCATGATTATTTAGAGAATGAGAACATATCACAGGGAGGACATCAATGGAAATGGGACTAAAGTGAGTAAATGAAGCTAAAATGTTGATGATCAATGATTCAGTTGAATGGAGGAATATCCTTGTGGGGCTGAAATACTTATCTTAGTACCTGATTCCTTAAATAGCTCTTTCTTTCTATTGACTCCATTGTCTTACCTCCATTCATGGATGTGGGTATCATTGGCTGATGGTTCCTGATTATCCTTGACATGGTAGTAATGAGCTGCCACCTTGAACCACCACCGTCCTTTTGTTGTAAGGACAATCATGCAGTTGTTCGGAAAGGAGTTCCACAATTTTGACGCAGCAATAGTGAAGGAAAAGCAAAATATTTCCAAGTCAGGATGGTGAGGGGTTTGGAGGGGAACTTGCAGATGGTGCTCCCATGTATCTGCTGCCCCTTGTTCTTCTAGATGGTTGTGGATTTGGAAGGTGTTTTCCAAAGACCCTGGGTTAGTTGTTGCAGTGTGTCTTATAGATGGTACATACTACTGCTGCTGAGTGGTGGAGGGTGTGAATGCTTAAGATAGTTGGAAAAGTGAGTTGTATTGCTGAGTCTTTTTCAACAGGTGGGTGAGTGGGTAAAACAATGCAGGAATACATTATTGGAGATTTACTGTCAAAAAGAAGAGATAAACTGACAGAATTAAAATTCCTAAGTGCTGGTGACAGTGTATGTAAGGATTTTACTAAGGATTGCACTAACCACCGATGCATATGCTCTTTATGGGATGGGAGTATTGGCTACCCAAACATAATTGCCCTTGAAGTGATTAAGTTAAGAGCCAATCACATTGCTGTGGGTTTGAAGTCACATGTAGGCCAGACCAGGTCAGTTTGGCAGATTTCCTTCACAGCAGTGAAGCTGTTGAGTTTTTATAACTCCTTGGAGAAGCTTTCTTTTTATTAATTTCAGATTTTATTTTGGTTGAGTTCAAATTTCACCATGTGTCATGTTGAGTTTCAAACCTAACTCTCCAGAACATTAGTCCTGGTCAAGTAAGATATGACAGAATAATTTCACCTGAATTGAATTTATTGTCATGTGTACCGAGGCACAGTGAAAAGCTTTGGTTTTGCGAGCAATACAGGCAGATCACAGAGTTAAATAGCATAGGTAAGTAAATAATAGGTAAACAGCGGCAAAAACAAAAACACAGGTACAAGCGAATGCTAAGAGTTTGAGAGTCCATTCAGTATTCTAACAACAGTAGGGTAGAAACTGTTTTGAAACCGGCTGGTGCATGTGTTCAGGCTTCTGTACCTTCTCCCCGATGGTAGAGGTTGTAGAAAAGCATTGCCAGGGTGGGTAGGATCTTTGAGAATATTGGCGGACTTTCCTTGACAGCGGGTCTGGTAGATGGATTCTATAGATGGGAGGTTGGCCTTTGTGATTGTCCGGGCCGAGTTCACCACTCTCTGTAACCATCTCTGATCTTGAATGGTACAGTTGTCATAGTGATATATCCAGACAGAATGCTCTCGATGGCACGCCTATAAAAGTTGGCAAGAGTATTCGCTGTCATGCCAAGTTTCCTCAGCTGCCTAAGGAAGAAGAGATGTTGTTGGGCTTTTGTATCCAGAGCATCCACATGAAGAATCCAAGAAAGATTGTTATTGATGATCACTTCCAGAAGCTTGACACCCTCCAGTCGTTCCACCTCTGTGCTGTTTATGTGAAGGAGTAACATCCTGCTGAAAGTCATTAATGAGTTCTTTAGTTTTGAGAGCTAGGTTGTTCTCAGTGCATCATTTTTCCAGGTCTTCCATCTCCCATTTGTAGTCTGTTTCATCGCCATCTGAGATTTGACTGACTATGATGGTGTCATCAGAGAATTTGTAAAGGCATTAGTCTGATATTTGGCAATGCAGTCATGGGTATACAGTGAGTACAGTAGGGGCCTGAGTAAGCATCCCTAGGGGGCTCCAATTTTGAGTGTTAGTGAGGATGCAATATTGTCTCCAATCTTCACTGATTGTGGCATGTGGGTCAGGAAACTGAGGATCCAAATGCAGAGAGTGGAGCTTAGTCTGCGATAACTAGTTTAGTAATCAGTCTTACAGGATAATATTGTTGAAGGCTGAACTGTAGTCAATGAGTAGGATTCTTACGTAGCTGTTCTTGATGTCAAGATGTTCTTGGAAGGAATGAAGGGCAAGTGATATGGTATCAACATGGATCTGTTGGTCGAATAGGCAAATTGGAGTGGGTCAAGAGTAGTGGGGAGGCTGGAGTTGATTAAGGCCGTGACCAGCCACTGGGCATAATTATTGAGACATGCTGCATGAGCCTTCTTTTGCACAGGGATGATGTTGGCCCACTTGAAACAGGCAGGGACAGTGGCCTGCTGCAGGGAGAGGTTGAAGGTGTCCAAGAAGACCTCTGCCAGTTGATCTGCACATGCTTTGAGTGCATGGCCTGATATTCCGTCTGGTCCCATCACTTTCCTTGGATTCACGCGAAGGAAAACTAATGCAGTGACTGCTGGGATAGGTTCTTCAGGACTTGTCGGAATAGGCGTTACCTCTCCACCGAAATTCTGCTCAAAGCGAGCATAGAAGGCATTGAGATGATCTGGGAGGGATGTGTCATCGTCTGCTATCTTGCATTGTCTCTTTTTAGAACCTGTGATGTCATTCAGTTCCTTGCCATAGTCGTCGGGTGTCTGTCTGGGTCTCTAGTTTGGTCTACCTTTGGTCTACCTTAAATTATACTTAATGGGTTTGGTGGAAAGGAATTAGAGTGACATCCCATCCTCTGGTGCTAGATTTCCACCCAGCACAATTACTCCATAGGAGAAATCATTCTAAAGTAATTGTCTGATAGTGTAGATTCACGGAACAACACATATTCTAATTTATAGTATTTATTCCAAATCACTGAAGTAAAAGATCTGTGTATAAACAGGTGGGTGTTGGGAGACAATATGGGCAGTTGCGTGGCAGAAACAGGAGGGCTGAATGATTTCAATCCATAGATAAAATAACATTTATTTTAAAAAAGAGTTCAGCTTTTGCCTGAAAAAACAGGAAATTCTCTCCTGATTAATGAACCACACGGTGCTGCTATTTGTCCTGTAACCTTGGAGTGACAGTTCTGTTGATCACTCTGTTCTGAAACAGCATCATGTTTCACCTCACTGCTTCCTGTTTCTGGAGAGTTTGCTGCCTTCGTCAAAGGAGGGGGTCAGAGCTGGACTCAAAACCTTGCCCATACGCTGCAGTACAAAGGCCGCACAGAGAAAGGAGAAAGGACCTCCAATAGGTCATTGCTTACAGGCAGTCTCTGAGTCACAACAGGCGTCACTTGTCTTTTGCTCTTGAAAGTTCACTGTCTGCGAAGGATCTTCCATCCTATTTCAATAAATGCCAACCGGAAGCCTAGAGCTGATGAAATCTGGCAGTGCACCAGGCTATCCTGCCAATAAGGAGAAAGCGTTAGATGTGGAAGGATCCTTTGGGGCCTTGGATGGAGGTAAGATTAGATTAGATTAGATTATTTACAGTGTGGAAACAGGCCCTTTGGCCCAACAAGTCCACAGGTAGGAGATGTGGGTGCAGGTTTACACTTCTTGCGGTGGCAAGGGAAGGTTCCAGGTGGGTTGGTGGGGGGCATGGACCTAACAAGGGAGTCGGAAGGGAATGGTCTCTGCGGAATGCAGATCGACATGGGGAGGGAAATATATCCTGCCAGTTGGAGGGTCAGGCTTTATTGTTACGCTGCTAGCTTGTAATGGGCACAGAATGCAGAAAATAGGGAGGGTGGTAAGTCTGAAGGTGTAATCTGGGTCGACCATGATACTACAGCCCCAGATTGTGTCCTTGTAAAACTCACCTGGCCCCACAGAAGTAGTTTTAAATGGAGCATTCTGGAGCATGACAGTGAAAGCCTTCAGAAAACAACACTGAGAAGTGCAATGGAGTTGTGAGCCCTCTGACTCTATCCTATTCCTGTTACTACCCACCTATCAAAGGGGGGGTTTAAATATGCCCCTAATCTGGCACATTCCTTACACAAAGCAGCATTGAATGTCCAAACTAATTACATACAACATGGCACATAAAAGCATTGTCAAGAATCGGATATTTCCAATCTTTGAGAGTAATTCTTCGTGTACTATTTTGAAAAGCATACTATTTAGCTCCAATATTATTTATTATTTTTGAACTTAATTTGTTATGAGATAATCCTCAATTATATGTGCTGAATCAGGCAGCGCTAACAGTGATTATTATTGGATGTTCATTTAGGAAGACAAATGAAAATGGGTGATTGGTGAAATATCAGAATGTGGGTCAGTTTTAGTGTCTATGGTTTTGAGATGGTTAACACTGAGGTGCACCACTTTACAATATTAGACAGATGATGACAGACAGATTTTTAATCAATTAGGGAATCAAAGGTTATGGGGAAAAAGCAGAAAGGTAGATTGTGGATGGTCAGATCAGTCTGATATCATTGAATGGCAGAACAGCTTTGATGGGTTAAATGGCCAGAACAGCTTAAGGTCTCATAGAAGTGAGATCTACCATCCAGGTCCTCCTCAAAGTTTCTGTAACAGTGCCTATCTTGCCAATGTAACTGGGAGTAGATTTAGCTCAGTTTGCCGGATGGCTGGCCTTTGGTTCAGGGTGTGGATCTGACGAGGGAGTCAGAGGATGCAATAGATGATATGTGTGGAGGTGCAGGTGAATCTGTGGCGGATATGGAAGTTTCCTTTGGGGCCTTGGAGATCCACACCCCCCACCAACCCAACCTCCACTCCCGGCACCTTCCCCTGCAACCGCAGGAGGTGCAGGACTTGCGCCCACACCTCCCCCCTCACCTCCCTCCAAGGCCCCAAAGGAAACTTCCATATCCGCCACAGATTCACCTGCACCTCCACACATATCATCTATTGCATCCTCTGCACCTCTTTAAGGAGAAAGTGAGGTCTGCAGATGCTGGAGATCAGAGCTGAAAATGTGTTGCTGAACTCGGATTTCACCAGTTTCCTCATTTCCCCTCCCCCCACCTTGTCTCAGTCAAATCCATCAAATTCAGCACCGCCTTCCTAACCTGAGATCTTCTTCCCGACCTCTCCGCCTCCACCCCAGTCTGACCTATCACCCTCACCTTGACCTCTTTCCACCTATCACATTTCCGACGCCCCTCCCCCAAGTCCCTCCTCCCTACCTTTTATCTTAGCCTGCTGGACAAACTTTCCCCATTCCTGAAGAAGGGCTTATGCCCGAAACGTCGATTCTCCTGTTCCCTGGATGCTGCCTGACCTGCTGCGCTTTTCCAGCAACACATTTCCAGCTCATAGAATATGAGTTCTCTCATTGGGTCAGATTAACAACAACAATCAGAGAGCCTTGGCTGACAGAAAAGAACAGGAGTGTCAGAAATCCTGATAACACTGAGGAAACCGGATCAATGAGAAGGACTTTCCATGTGTAAATAAAGGTTGACTTGGTGACAGGTTAAAAGCCTCTTGGAGTTTCTTCAGTGTACACTCCCCATCCTCCCCCCAACACTCTCCTCTGTCTGACCAACACCCATCTGCAGTACCTTATTAAAGGCACTAACAGATTGCATGTCTGAGGAGAGTTAGTTAAATATGACTTGGTTTACTCTGCTACTATTTTCTGTCTGGTTGGGAATTCTAAATAATGGGGCTTGATCATTTATTTGACTTTATCAAGGATTGATAAGTGACTCCCTGGATTTTGCTATTTACAGATTTTTTTTATTTTAAATTATTTTAAAAACATTTACATACTTACTAACATGCTTGACACAGCTTGATACCCTAGTTTATTTATTGGTAATCTAAATAAAATTGCAGCAATTTAGTTTTTTATACTCAAAATGTATGAAACATTTAAATATAATCTGGATGAAAAATCAATCTATGCATGGCAAAAGTTCAAAATAACTTTCTTCCAAAGTTCATTCAATACAGCAGGGCAAGAGTTGAAATCTGCTTTACTATAACTGTGAATGGGCTCATTTCAGATCCTGGAAAAAGATCTGGACATTTTCATTATCATGTTATCACTGTATGATGTGTCAGCATATTCATGTTCTAATGTGATAAAATGGTTTATCTTGCTTTTTACATGTTTACAAATGATAATAAATCTAAACTGAATAGGGTTCAAAGGGGGTAAGGGCTTTGATTAGTACATGATGACTGCAGGTTACTCTTTAATAAGATTTAGTTACTGGCTGTCCTGCTGTGAACAGTGTGGTCCAATCAGTCTTCTATGTAATCTTACAAAAATTGGACTGTGAAGGAAGACAGACTGGAAACCCCCTATTAACTGGCTCCTGGATTGAAGCATTAAGCAGGCAACTGGGAGATGTTCTCCATAGCAGTGGCTGCATACCAGAGGTAATCACAGTCAAAGCTTAGCATCAAGAGGCCTACTGGAAGTCGCTGGGTAATGCACTTGGGATTAGATGTGAATGGACTCAATCAGCAGTACCATGTATATGAATGATGCTGGGATTTACATAGGTGACAGGATTATTGAGAATTGAGTATCATCTTTGTCTTGTCAGATTGCACAGATAGCAAGGAATGTAACAGGGTAACAGCATAAAGGCCATTAGCTGGGGCTCCCATGCAATCTGAGACAGATCATACATTGTACATAATAAACCCTGGAAAGAAATGTTTGCTCACACTTTCCTCCTCCCCAACATCCCCAAACTGCCCTGTTTCTACCCCACCAACTCAGTACTCTACTCGTTAGCTAAAATGAATCAACTTTAGACAGGTGCTGTAGGAACAACTGTATGAGTGGGTGGTCGAACTGAGACCATGGGCTGTGTAGTTTGTAGACTGGAAGCATAAATGACCTGTTGAAGGCCAATGGGACGGCTCACTGCAATAATGACAAGAAGAAAAATACAAAAACCCTCAATCAGTCCCGTCAGTCTGTGTTACAACACTGCTTCTGTTTTAAGTAGCCATTCTTTGCATTTAAATGTTTAAAAAGATGACCCCCCCCCAGCTAATTGTCAAGTATTTTCTGGAATATGCATTTTTATCTGTGTGTAAATGTTTGAAGGCTCCACCAATATGTTCTTCACTCATGTTTGCAACTGAATACACATGATAAGGACACCAGTTCTCATCTGCTGGTGACTCCACATTTAATTGATTCCAGATGCAGGTTAATTAGCTAGTCTGCAGTTCGGAGACTGCTTGTTCTCACTGGAGTCCTGCTTTCAATTGCTGAGCAAGTGTATAATTTTTGACACAAAACCAGATGTCATGTGTTTCTTTAAGCATGTAGTTCAAAAAAATGGTTTAGTAGGCTTTATAATACATTGGCCAAATATAGTGAGGCTAATGTTCAATGCAATAGGCACAGCAGTGGATCTCCATGTCAATTAAATGAGTCAAAAAATGAATTGAAAGTGCAAGGGGTCACAGCTAAAAATAACTGATCCCCCACTGTGAAGTGGCATCAATGCACTCACACAGCCTGCTGTTGATTTGTCAAGATCCCATGCAGAATTCATTACCAGCAATGTAAATCTAGTGTATCAATTGGAAGGCATCTGGACTGCATTACTTGGGGGTGGTTGTAGCAAATTAGAGTATTAAACTTAATTTACTTCTGTTGGTGGACGACAGCTCAGTCACCGAAGCTGTGATTGTAAGTGGAGACTGTACTTATCTATAAGTAGAAGTGAATTCCTGAGGGGGATGTGAGGATTTCAGCTGAAAGAACAGCATAAGGCTGCTGCACATCCTCTTTGTGATTAACGTGTTATTGGAGGTAGCATAATATACATGATATTCGATCCCTGCTGTATGTTAGCCAACCCTTGGTTGCGAGTACGGGTGTGTCCATTAACACTTTGCTGATAATCTACCACTGCAGGTCACAGCAAAGGAAACAAAGTAAATGGAAGGAAAATGGTGCTTATAAACATTTGGTGAATAATGAGGTCCTTAATGTGTAGAAAAAATGAGTTTATGATAAATTTCACATTGAGGGCTTGAAAGCTGAAACATCAAAACCTAAATCAGTAACTTTGAACAAAAGTTAAGGAGTAGCCTTTATATAATGCTTTTCACAATCATTGAACACATGAAGATACTTTTCAACCATATGCAGTTTTGGAGAGTACTCACTGTTATGCTGTAGGACACGTGACAGCCAATTTGTACACAGCAAGTTCCCACCAGGTAATTTGTTCTTGTGATTTTGATCAAAAGATAAATAAACAAAGATACTGTGGATAACTATTCTACTCTTTTTTTTGGAATAGTGCTATGGAATCTTTCATGTGTCTGTTACACATGAGAGTAGAGTTAATGTCTCATATATAAATAACAGCTGTATTGGAATGACTGTTGGATTTTATGTTAACAAACTTGTTCTAACCCAGCATGAAACTCACTTGGAAGCATGATTTGACAGTTTGGGATTGTGCTGTTTAACAGTTTGACTTGGAGCAGTTATTGTGTACAGAGATTTGAAGAAAAGTTGTGAAGACGGTTCCAGGCAATGCTCTCAGCTAATTGATGACAGCAAGTGAGAGTTGGGTTTTCTCTCTGCAATTATCAGTCCCAAAAGTGCCCAGAAGTTATCCCTGCTTTGATGAAAAAGGAGAAAATTCAAATGTCATGCCAGTAAAACTATTCAGGAAAGAAATATCTTTCCTTGCTCCCGGAGCTGCTGTTCAGAAAGTCATTGTGGGACAGATGCCACACTTGGACTCAGGATGGTTAGATCAGAAACTCTTAATTACAACATGCAGGAGAAATTCGAACTCTGTTAGTCTCTTTATCAGTCTTTCTGTAAATCTCTAAGCCTCTCTCTATCACTCTCCTCCTCTCCATATCACGTACAAGATTTATTTGGACAAAATTCTAAGAAGAACAAGCACAACTTGCCCGAAAACATTCCCTGACTTATTTTATCTGCTGGTCGCACGTCATTCCTGGCTTAGCCAATCACCTTCTCACAGATGAACTGGTGGATAGAAAAATGCTGAAGAAACAGCTTGAGCTTATGAACTGCAGTAACATCATCTCCAGCAACTCCATTAACCCCTTCATTCTCTACATCAGAGTCTGTCTACAAAGGCACGTGCTCCCAAATTTATTTTGGTGAGTTTTGAGCGAAGTCAAATGCAGAAGATCAAATATAGAACATAGAACAATACACCGCAGTACAGGCCCTTCGGCCCTCAATGTTACGCCAACCTGTGAAACCGATCTGAAGCCCATCTAACCTACATTATTTCATTATCATCCATATATTTATCCAATGATCATTTAAATGCCCTTAATGTTGGCGAGTCTACTATTGGTGCAGGCAGAGCATTCCACACCCTTCCTAATCTCTGAGTAAAGAACCTACCTCAGATGTCTGTCCTGACATCAATCAAAGTTTTGCAATTCAAATCAGTGATTCAACTATTCTTGTCCATGATGTGGAGAAGCCAGTGTTGGACTGGGGGAGATAAAGTTAAAAATCACACAGCACCAGGTTATAGTCCAACAGGTTTATTTGGAAGCACTAGCTCTTGGAGCGCTGCTCCTTTGTCAGGTGATTGTGGAGACGATAAGACACAGAGTTTATAGCAAAAGGTTACAGTATCATGCAACTGAAATTATATATTGAACAAATCTAGATTGTTATATTTATTAAATATTATTTAAATAATTTCCACTTTAAAATTGGGAATGGGATTACAGACAGGTTCTAACCTCACACCTTTAATGCATTGTCTGAGCTAAAATGTTGCCTTTTGTTATAAAACCTTAAGTTATCTTGAGAATGTGACTTAACAGAAGTTCTGGGATTTACATAGTTACAAATCAGGCAGCATCTAGGGAACAGGAGAATCGACGTTTCGGGCATTAGCCCTTCTTCAGGAATAAAGTTTACAGTGTGATGTAACTGAAATTATACATTGAAAAAATACCTTGATTGTTTGTTAAGTCTCTCATCTGTTAGAATGATCCATGATAACTTCACTTCTTTCACATGTAAATCACAAAACCTTTTTTAAAAGTTACATTCTCAGGTTAGCTGTAACAATTGGTGTCAGCGCAGATAAGATGTTGAGATATTGAAGGTGTTAGCCCCCTGTGTTCTCTGTCTGTGCCATAATGTTTAGACTGATTCTAATCTAAAATGTGAGTTAACAGAGTCTTACATGGATTCATGCAGTTTTTGAGCAAAGTACAAATGAACCGAAATGTGTAACCTATTCTAAACGATGAAAGACTTAACAACAATCCAGATTTGTTCAATATATCATTTCAGTTGCATGACACTGTAATCTTTTGCTATAAATTCTGTGTCTTATGGTCTTATGCTCCACAACCACCTGAAAAGCCAGTGCTTCCAAATAAACTTGCTGGACTATAACCTGGTGTTGTGTGATTTTTAACTTTATTCTCGGCCACTTCTAGTCCTTTAGTCAGAGCCAGAACCTGTCAAACAATCTCAATCTAGGCCGGGTTTCACACAATGCAGGAGAGCCACTCCACTGCCATTAAAAAGCTAAAAGAGTTTGGGAATCTCAAGTTCCAAGCTGAAAATGTGTTGCTGGAAAAGCGCAGCAGGTCAGGCAGCATCCAAGGAGCAGGAGAATTGACGTTTTGGGCATAATGAGTCAGATCCTGGAATATGGAACCTAGTAAGAGCAAAACAGCGCTCAGTACATTTCTTTTAAATAGCCAAGCTACTCTCTTGAATAGGTAAGACAGCTCTTTTGAACTAGTTCTGAGACACCATTCACAAATTTAATGTGCCCATTGGTGGAGGTAAGGCACACTTTGGAAGATTTAGGTACCCTTTATTTGGAGGTAGGGCATGCTTTGGAATTGTGAGTAAAAAGTGCATGGTTATTGTATTCAGTCATGCGCTGTGGGTATCAATGGCTTAGCCAGCATTTATTACATATCCCAAATGCCCGGGACACTGTGGTGGCAAGCTGCCTTCTGAAGCTGCTCCAGTCCATTTGGTGAAGGTACCCCACAGTACTGTTCGGAAAGAAGTTCCATAAAATTGCTCCAGCAACAACGAAGGAAATGCAATGTTGTTCCATGTCAGGGTGGTGACTTAGGGGGCACATTCTGTGTGAGGAAAACTTCACCCGAGTGAGACAGAGATGGAGACTGATCTGGTATATCTGAGAATCTGGTTCAAAGTGGGAATTTGGTGATAAGAGAAAGAGATAGTTGAAGTAAGGTTTACTGCCAGAAATTGGGTACGGAATACACTGACTGGATGTGCAGTGGCGTCAGGTTCAATTGAGGGATTCAAGAGAGAATCGCATGATTATTTACTTAGAAAGAATGTGCAAGGCTATAAGGAAGAGACAGGAGAATGGCAGTGTCATGATGTGCATTTGGAGAGCCAGTGCAGACATAATGAGCTGAATGGTCTCAATGTGTGCGTCAACAATTCTGTGATTCTGAGGGTGGCTTTGAGGGGAGCTTGCAGAAGCTAATGTTTCCATGCAACTGGTGCATTTGTCCTTTGAAGTGGTGGATGTTGCAGGTTTAGAAGGTGCCCATGTCTTAGGAGCCTTAGTGAGTTACTCAGTGCATCTTGTAAATGTTGCACACCATTGTGACAGTGCATCAGTGATTGTCTGTGGATGTGTTGCCAAGCCTAGTAACCCTGGGAAAAATGCCAAAAAGGCACTATCAAACACAGATACAAAGACAGGTAATAATATCAACATTCGTAGTGCAATCTGCAGATAGCTGCAGAGTTTCAGTGAATGATTGATAACCCTAGTTACTTTTCACTGGATACCATTTTCTGAGACAATAAGGGAAACAGGCAGCGAGCGAGAAAGTTCCAGCTCGTTGTCACAATTCATTTTTCTTATCTCTGCACTGCTGCTCAAAAGTAGCTGTTGAAGGATAGTTCAGTATGTGCTCTGAGTTCTCTATCCATTGTCTTTTGAAGCTGTCTAACTTGCAGATGAGTCTTTCATCTCCCAAAATGTGAAATTATCATACACTTGTTGATTCAACAAAGAGATGCCAATTTCTTTACACTGATTATGTTGCCTGATTTAAAGTCTTTGCATGATGGCAGTTTTGGTAGAGACATCTCTCTCTATGCTACATAGGCTTCACAAAGCTTGTCTCAATCCATATGCAGCTGAGCATAGCGGCCATTTTTGGTTCATCTTTCTCCCTTTGTACAATTTATTTCAGTTAATGATAGGTTTCAGGCACAACAGATAGTGAAAGTCAAAATGAGATATATAAACATGTAAATACATATAAGAATGTGCATATTTATCACTATTGTAACACCACACCTTGGTCAAATGCAGCCGTGTTGTCGAGAGTCCCAACTCATCTCTGGAGTTCGGATTTTGTTCAATGATTGAATCGAGACTATATTCAGGTCAGGAGCTGAGTGACCCTGGTGGAACTCAAGCTAAGTATGAGTATCAGAGAACAGGGCATTGCAGAGCAACTGCCACTTGAAAGCACTGTTGCCAACCCCTTCCATTACTTTCCTGACGACCATGATGGTGACTGGGATGTCCAAAACTGTCACAGAATGGCTAACATTTCCAAGGATGTGTCGAGGAACTCTCCAAGTGCAAGGGTAGAATTGAAAAAAAACTGTTACCTCTGATTTTCTTTCTGGATACAAGGGCCTCCGAGGCCCCTGTGGGGAAGTGGCATCTGGAAGTCAATACCGCAATCGCCATGCCAATGCTGACCGCCATGCATGGAACATTGGAACAGTGTGGTGTGCACATGAAGCTGCAGGTCTTAGAGGGAACATTGGATATGAGAGGTAGTGGGAGTGGGTGGGTAAAGGTGTTTGGATAGACATGGAAGATGTGGAGAGAATGGGGTGGCTCCATAAAATGTAGAAACATAGCAGGTATAGACCATTTGGCCCATCAGTCCTGCACCACCATTCAACATTTCAACTCCCCCTCCCACTCTGCCGAGGATATGGAGGTGCTGGGCCTCCTCCACCGCCGCTCCCTCACCACCAGACGCATGGAAGAAGAACGCCTCATCTTCCGCCTCGGAACACTTCAACCCCAGGGCATCAATGTGGATTTCAACAGCTTCCTCATTTCCCCTTCCCCCACCCCATCCTAGTTTCTAACCTCCAGCAAAACTGACCCCTTGACTTGTCCGGACTTGTCTGACCTGCCCAGCTCCTTTTCCACCTATCCACTCCACCCTCTCCTCCCTGACCTATCACCTTCATCTCCTCCCCCACTGACCTATTGTACTCTATGCTACTCTATCCCCACCCCCACCCTCCTCGAGCTTATCTCTCCACGCTTCAGGCTCTCTGCCTTTATTCCTGATGAAGGGCTTTTGCCCGAAACGTCGATTTCGAAGCTCCTCGGATGCTGCCTGAATTGCTGTGCTCTTCCAGCACCACTGATCCATCCTCTATCTCAATGCCATATTCCTGCTTTCTTCCCATACTCCTCAATGCCTTTAAAATCTAAGAAAATTATCTCATCTCTTTCTTGAATATTTTCAATGATTTGGCCTACAGAGGCTTCTGTGGTTGGAAATTCTGTAATTCAGTGAAGCAATGTTTCTTCATCTCAAATCTAAATAACCTGTCCCATATCCTGGGATCCTGAAAAAAAAAGAGGGACAATATCATAAATCTCCTGAAAATCCAAATACACTCCATCCACTGGTTGTCCTTTATTTTTTCCAATAGTTACATCCTCAACAAACTCTGGGCTACAGGTAAAATGGGTTAGCATGGAGGGGGCAGGGGGAGCAAGTGGTTGGGAACAAGAAGGATATGTAATATTTTAATCTTTATTTTTAAACTTTGAACACAGAGCCATGGCCCTTGACAAGTTTACTACCCAGCTGCCCTCAGGAAGCAACAGTCTCTTTCTCCATTCATCCCAGAATGCCTGGCCTGACTCCCAATCCAGCCATTCTCCCCCACCCCCAAGCCACCTCCAAGACCACATGTGGGAAGTGTGGATGGCCATTTTTCAAAGTTGGGTTTGCAGAGCTGGGATTTCGCCCACCTCTGCTCGCATGATCCCGGAATAAAAATTGGGGCTAGTTTTTTCTTAAAGGGCTATTCACATTTCCTGAAACATCACTGAAATGCTAAAATTGATAAACTTACTATAACACCATTGCAATGAAAATAATTCATAACCCTTTTGCTTTCATTGGAAATAAGAATGCTTCAGTAAAAGCCAATATCTTTTTACTTATTCCTTGAGAATTAATAAGTTTGTTGCAAATGTGTTTTCAGTTTGCATTTTCTCAAGTAGGAACTGATGCATTTTTGGATGAGTACTTTTTTAATAGTTTAAAAGAAATGACCCATATTTCAAATATCATCTTTATGTTGTATTAAATGTATTTATGAGTAACTCTTGCATGATCAAAATGTAATCTATGGCATATTGCTACTAGTCAAGAGTGTAGTGCTGGAAGAGCACAACAGATCAGGCAGCATCCAAGGAGCAGGAGAATTGACATTTCAATTGACAAGCCCTTCATCACAAATGTCAACCACAGGAAATGACATCACCAGAAGAAATGACACTACCAATTCACCCATCCCACGCTGGCAATGCTTTTCTGCAACCTCTACCCCCAGGGAGAAGGTACAGAAGCCTGAACACACACACAAGCCGGTTTCAAAACAGTTTCTACTCTACTGTTGTTAGAATACTGAATGGACTCACAAACTCCTTGCATTAGCCTGTACCTGTGTTTTTGTTTTGCTGCTGTTCAATTTAACCCAAGGAAACCTAAACACATAAATAGAAAGCGGGTCATAATACCAATGCTTCACCGGAGGTTCACTAGTGATGTTACCTATGATGGAAATGTGTTGCTGGAGAAGCGCAGCAGGTCAGGCAGCATCTAGGGAACAGGAGAATCGACGTTTCGGGCATTAGCCCCTGAAGAAGGGCTAATGCCCGAAACGTCAATTCTCCTGTTCCCTAGATGCTGCCTGACCTGCTGCGCTTCTCCAGCAACACATTTCCATCTCTGATCTCCAGCATCTGCAGACCTCATTTTCTCTCTAGTGATGTTACCTAGTATGGTGACGAAACATCTGAAAACAAACCTTCCAACTCAGCAAGCAAACTTACACCCATGACAAGCCCCAACATAAGAAAGGAGGTATCATGGACAGAGTTACATTATAATTTCTGAACCCAGCCATATAGATTTTGCTCAGAACAAGTTGTAGAGTCATACTGATTTAACAACATGGAGAAAGGTCCTTCAGCCTTTGCATCGTGTCATCTGACATAAGACCATAAGACATCTGTCTATTTTAAACCCATTTTCCAGCACTTGGTCAATAGTGCTCGTCTAAATAGTGCTCATCTCAAAATGTTTCTTAGTAACCTTGAGGGTTTCTGCCTTTACCAGCCTTCCAGGCAGTGATTCCCAGGTACCTATGACACTCTGGATGAGAAAGCTTTTTCTGAAATCCCCTCTAAACCCATGCTGTTTGCCTTGTACTGTTTATCACTGACCCTACTAATAAGGGGAAATGTTTCCCCTTTCTCATCTATCTATGCCCATCATAACTTTGTACACCTCAATCAAGTTCCCACCCCCAGCCTTCTCTGCTTTAATGAAAACACCCTAAAACTATCTGTTTTCTCTTCACAGATGTGCTTCACCAGCCCAGGCAACACTCTGATGAGTATCCTCTGTACCTTTTTTCATGTATCATATCCTTCCTATAATGTTGCAACCAGAACTGCACACAGTACTTCACAACCCACAAACCCACCAACACACTAAAACAGCAGCTAATGAACTTGAAAGACCCTATACAGACACCAAGCAAAACTAATATAATTTACAAAATACTGTGCAAGAACTGTAATAAACACTACGTTGGACAAACAGGCAGAAAACTAGCCACCAAGGTACATGAATACCAACTAGCCACAAAGCGACATGACCCTCTCTCACTAGTATCCTCACATACAGATAAAGAAGGACACCACTTTGTCTGGCACAGCACATCCATCTTAGGACAAGCCAAATAGAGACATGCACGAGAATTCCTAGAAGCATGCATTCCAATGGGAACTCTATCAACAAACACTTTGAGTTAGACCCCATCTACTACCCACTGAGAAAAAGAATTGGAAATGACATCACCGCAGGAAATGACAACACCAACCCAAAGAAACCCAAACATATAAATAGAAAGCAAGAATCATGTACAGTGCTCCGCCTGAGGCCCACTGAAGATGTTACCTAGTAGGGTGACGAAACGTCTAGAAATGAACCTTCCAACTCAGCGAGCAAACCTGCATCCAGAACCTCAACCTGAGCAACAAATCTTCTCAAAACTTGCCAACACAGTACTTCATCTGTGACCTTGGTTACACTATGCACACCTTCATTATAACCTCAGTATAGGAGCAAATTACTGCAGATGCTGGAATCTGTACTGAAAACAATAAATGTTGAAGGTCACAGCGGGTCAGACAGCATCCATGGAGAGACAGCAAACTAACATTTTGAGTCTAGATGACTCTTTGTCAAGGACTCTTCATCTGATGAAAACTCATCTAGATTTGAAATGTTAGCTTGCTGTCTTTCCATGGATGCTGTCTGGCCTGCTATGATCTCCAGAATTTGTTGTTTTCAGTTCATCATAATCTCCTTGCTCTTACATTCAATGCCTTGATGAATAAAAGCAAATATCCGATATGCTTTCTGTGACGATACTATGGCTTTAAGTGGTGTATTTTGTCCTTTGTTTGTGTGAAGAGACATTGAAAGAGAGATATTAAGTGGTCTACTTAAAGCCAACAAAGTAAGCAGCTTGTGAGGCCTTGTTCATTTTTTAAAAGTTGGATTAATATAAGAAACCAGAATAGGTGGGATCAAGCGTCTACAGAACCAGATTTTTAGTTTCTGCTTTTTGCAGTTACTGGGGTCTTGAAGCTGAACTTGGAAGCTCTTAATCCTCTTTCTGTTAGCTGAGGTTCTCTACCTGCTGCTAGAATTGCATGTGAGACAATTTATATTACTGAATTTGCCTATGCTAAGCTTATGTTATATTATGTTACTATATTGTATCATTCTGTTAAGTTTTCCAATAGAGTTGTTATTCCAAACTTTCTTTTGTTGCATTTAAACCATAGTGTATGAATGAAGTGTGTTTTGCTTCAAACCTGATAGTTTGACCAATCGAATTGCATCCAGAACATAACACCTGACACTTGCCTTTAAAATAAGAAAAAGTTAGGGTTGAGGCTATCTCATTGATATGTTTTGAAGTGGTTTGGTCTGGTCCATGACGTTTCTTAATCACCTTATCTATCAGTTTTGCTGCCTTAAAGGATCTATGGAATGAATGCCAAGGTCCTTCTGACCCTCTGCATTTGCTGGGGTCCTGACATTTGTCGTGCACACCTTTGCCCTTTTATTCTCTCAAAATGCATCTGCTCATGCTTTTCAAGATTTATCTTGTTTAGCCCATCTGATCAGTCCTTCTATATCATCCTGCAGACTAAAACTTTATTCCTGTCTATTTTCATGTCATCTGAAAACTTACAGATCATACCTCCTACATTCATGTCTAAATCATCAATGTGCACTACAAACAGCAAGGGATCCAGCTCCAAATTATGTGTTGGGTCACAGGACTCAGACATCCAGTCACAGAAAGTTCTTTCAATCATCACCCACTGCTTCCTGCCACAAAGCCAATTTTTGATCCAGTTTACCAAATTACCCTGGATCCATGGGCACTTAGCTTATTAACCAGCCTGCCATACGACACCTTGTCAAAAGCCTCACTGAAGTCCATGTAGACCACCTATCATCATCTACACACTGACCACCTCATCTCAAAATCCAAACAAATTCATTGAATGTGATCGCCCCCTAACCATCCTAGATTAATTCATACCTCTTCAAGTCTAGATAAGTTCTGTCCCTCAGAACCTTTTCATTTTCTGCTTTACCCATTGGACATGCACTTAGTATAAACTGTTACATTGTGACTTCTACAGATTAAAGCTGTACAATGCACAGATGATTTTTATTTACCTTATTATCAGAAAATACAATTCAAAGTAAATGTGGATTCTCTCATGTTCAATGTTGCAAAAATCTTGCAGTTTTATGTTCATGTTTAGTTATGATGATAACTATTCTAATTGCATTAGGATTGTTTTGCTGCTTTCTCCAATTAGCCAAATACATCATTGTTGTAGATACACAATTATTTAACATTGGAATTCCTTGGCATTAACATTTTACAATTTAATCAATTCTTCTTATTAAAAGCAACTTATATTTGTTTTCTGCATCTATTGTTCTTCTCTGTAATGACTCATATGGATAAGATCATCGTTTCCAATGCTTAGTCAACACATTTGTGGGAAAAGAATTATACGTGGGCAGTTTGTGATGCTGTCTAGTTTAAATGTATTTGAGTACAAAATAGCCCCAAAAAGATTGTGATAAGTATCTTGGTTAATGTTGCAATCCTGGTGACAAATAGGACTGAGTGACAATTGCAATATATCATTGTTTTGTGAAATCTTGCGTTGTGACACAAAAGCACATAAGTTGGCTCACTAGCTTCAGTTTTTGTGTATCTCAGCTGCAGATCTCTTCAACTGTTTCTTTTAACCCTTGAAACCACATATGCACCCCACTCCTAACACTATTCATATAGGTGCTAGAAGTACTCTGCCTGATAAATGATTTTTGGACACATTTCTGGGAATGTCTTCAAGGAGGTTGTTTGGCACAGCTTGTTCAGAGTAAGCCAACAGCAAATCTTAATCCCAAAGCCAATGGATGCAGTCATAGCAGATCTTTATTCAACAATTCTTTTGATATTATATTTATTGTTGTCACAAATGTATATTAACCTGTTCAATTTAATGAATAGTGTTTCTGACAATCTTCATGAATGACTCTGCATTATGACTTAAGGTTTCAAAGAAAAAGTGCTAATGTACCTGCCAACAGAAACTAAATTTCCTTATCTAGCTTCCAGGTCATGACAAATTCCAAACCCTGTACACTGAGTTGGGGCTCAAGTACAATATGTTAAATGACTGATCAGAACCAACTTTTCAAGTTTGGTCTCTTAAACAGTTATTTGAGTCCCTGGTTTTATCTGTAGTTAAATGAGATGATTTAAGGACAGAGATGTGACAAAATTTCGCATATTTGTCTTTGATTTTTCCCAGGAATTCAAAAGCAAAGCAACCTCATTGACTCAAAAAGGAATGGTGTCGTTCTAATCCTTCAATTAGTTGAAAGATGCTTTGAACTAGGTGAGAACTAAATTTACCTCATGTCTGTTATGGGCTGAATTGTGTTAAATGGCTTAAAGCTCAGTCGTCATCGATTTATGGTCTTGTTTAACATCTAAGGACAGATCTGCTTGTGGCAACCATGCCTCCAGCTCAGCTGAAAATTCCCCAATTTACAATATGACTCAGAAAATCTAACCTTCTATGTAGTCAAGCACAGGGGTTGCGAGCCCTTTGCCTGAATAACGTCTGGCTCACTTGCTAGTGAAATACATGAATATGACTGAAAAGAGAAGCATGTAACTGAAGCATTTTGTCTTGCAATAATGCCAAATTTCAAAACAATGACAATTTAAAAGTGACTGCTGATTGGCTGACTATCTGGAGGTATGGTGTTGGACTGGGACGGACAAGGTTAAAAATCACACAATACCAGGTTATAATCCAACAGGTTTATTTGGAAGTACAAGCTTTTGGAGCACTCCTCCTTCATCAAGCATCGCTGTGGAAAAAACCATCAAAACTATAGTACAGGTTCCCCAGCAGCTTAATAAATCTTACAGACAGTTAATTGGAAGTGAGGAGTGTTGGCTCTCTCCCACCTTGCCCTTGCTTTTCATTAGTGCATAGAAGGTTGAAGGGTTACCTTACAGAGGTTTATGAAGTCACGAGAGGCCTAGATAATGTGAATAACAAAGGTCTTTTCCCCAGGGTAGGGGAAATCAAAACTAAAAGACATATTTTTAAGGTGAGAGGAGGAAGATTTAAATAGGACACAAGAGGCAACTATTTTACACAGAGAGTGGTTCAGAGGAAGTGTTAGATGCATTTGTTATGTTTAAAAGACTTTTGGATAAGTACATGAATAGAAAAGGTTTGGAGTGATACGGACCTGACACAGGCAGGTGGAGGGCGTAAACTATCAGCTAACTATCAGTGGGACACTGATATATCATCTGGCGGAATGCTATTTTCGATGTACATTCTCATGGGCAATATTAAAAAAAATCAAGCCCAAGGTCTTGGAAAGATTTAAGCCTCATCAGTATTGTTCAATTAATAATTATTGTTTAATGCAGTGAGTTTCAAAGTAAATGTCTGAGACTCCATGGAACAGGATTTTCTTAACATGAGGCAGTTTCTTTCTGTTTTACCAGATGCACAGAGCTATATTAATTTCAATAGTTTGGGCCTTATTTATCACTTCCAAAGACTCTATGTTGTATTTCCTGCTTAGCAAAAAATGCTATTTAGTGTTCTTAACGCTAGTTGATTCTGTTTTTAGTTCTCAGACATTCATAGAATCATTAAGCAACAAAGGAACCATTCAGTCTACTGACCTGTGTCGGTGTTCTATTTTTGTAAATAAATCTCATTAATAGCTTGCTTACAAAATGACCATTTTTGCCTGACAAATGTTCATCTTGGGAAGTGATGTACCATGGCATTGAACCTTATATGTTACCTAGGGAGAAGTAGGTACAGGGTTAGGGTTTGAGTTAGGGATTAATCAGAGTCAACCAATCCTCACTCACTTTATTTTAGGGCAGAATGGTAAATGTTGTTTACTTGGATTTTAGTCAGGCCTTTGATAAGATTCCTGAAGAAGGGCTCATGCCCGAAACGTCGATTCTCCTGCTCCTTGGATGCTGCCTGACCTGCTGTGCTTTTCCAGCAACACATTTTCAGCTCTGATCTCCAGCATCTGCAGTCCTCACTTTCTCCTTTGATACGATTCTACATGGTAGATTAATTAGTAAAGTTAGATCACATGGGATTTAGGGTGAGCTTGCCAATTGGATACAAAATTGATTTTATGGTAGGAGGTCAAGGGTTGTAGGGGAGGATTGGGTTTTGGACTGGAGGCCTGTGACCTGCGATGTTCCACGGGGTTTGGTACTGGGTCCACTTCTTTTTGTCATTTTTATAAACCATTTGGGTGAGAATGTGGGAAATTTGGTTAGTAAAATTGTAGATGACACCAAAATTATCGTGCACAGTGAAAGTTATCTAAGATGACAAAGATATCTTGATCAATTGGGTCAATGGGCTGAGGAGTTGCAGATAGAGTTTAATTTGGATAAATGCGAGGTATTGCATTTTGGTAAAACAATCAGGGCAGAACTTACACAAATAATGGTTGGATCCTTGGTGGTGTTGTAGATCAGAGAGACCCAGGGATTCAGGTACATCATTCTTTGAGATTTAATCACAGGTAGAGAAGGTAGCAAAGAAGACATTTAACATGCTTGTCTTCAATGCACAGACCTATGAGTATAAGTGTTGGAATATCATCATGAGGTTGTACAGGATGTTGGTGAGGCCTCTTCTGGAGTACTGTGTCCAGTTCTGGTTACCCTGTTATAGGAAGGTTATTATTAAACTGAAGTGGGTTCAGAAAATATTTACAAGGATGTTGCCAGAAATGGAGGGCTTGAGTTATAAAAATAGGCTGGATATGCTGGGAATTTTTCACTGAAGGTAGAGGTTTATAGAAACATGAGGAGCATAGATAAGGTGAATAGCAAAGGTCTTTTCCGTCAGGTAGAGAATCCAAAACTAGGGGGCATATTTTTAAGGTGAGAGGAGAAATATTTAAAAAGGACATGAGGGACAACTTTTTATACAGAGAGTGGTTAATGTGTAGAATGAACTGCCAGAGGAAGTGGTGGATGCAGGTACAGTTACAATGTTTAAAAGACATTTGGATAAGTACATGAATAGGAAAGGTTTGGAGGGATATAAGCGAAATGCAGGCAGGTGGGACTAGTTCATTTTGGGAACATGGATGGTGTGAACTAGCTGAACTAAAGGGTCTGTTTCTGTTTTTTATGACTTTTTGTGTTGTGAATGTTTGAAATTTAGTATTCTTTTATTTCATCCTGAGGGGGTGCAAAACAAAATACTTTGGTAACGTGCCTCTCTTTTCAGTAATATGAATGTACTTTGCTCCCAGGCAAGCCAAGAAATTGTTCAGATGAGGGGTTCCCAACCCCCCAGACTGAACATTAAACCCCAAGTGTGGCTGCATAGGAGATAAGATTTACTGATCTATCTTGTAAATTGAGATATAGGTCCAGACTGTTCATACAAATGCTCACTGCATTCCAAACACTGAACAAATCGTAATCAAATCTTCAGATCACAGATAATGTGGCCTGTGCATGGAGGCTGCCTGCTGAAAGTGCATGGAACGAGTATTAGGAATGACATTCCAAAAAAAAACTGTATCTGTTCGTCTTTTCCCATTTGCAATTGCTCGACCCTACAAAAAAAAACAGTCGTTATTTAACTACGTGAGCGCCAGTTTGAGAAATTAGCATAGAAATGAAAAATTGCAAGGTGCCCCAATGGCTCAGTGTTAGTGCACTGCACAGAGTGGACCGGAAATGTACAGCCTAATCCTTAATCCCTTGTCAGTGTCTATTAAAGCAGTACGCTACACTCTGGACCAATTCGTTAGGGATGGAAAACCATCAAATTGAGCTTCCTGTCACTACAAATTATATAATGATTCCTAATAGGAAAAGGGTGTTTGAAGTCAATGGAAAGGAAAATTAGGCAGGGAACACAATGGCTGGTAGATTCCATAACAGTTAATGATTGAAATTCTCCTTCAAGTTGTACAGGGTTAACAAGAGCATAGGCACTCATTGGTCTCAATTTTAGCGCTGTGCAAGTGAATGGATTTTATAGGTGTTAACATTATGGCCTATAGGACTGCTTGTTCCCTATGAACCAGACTGGAGGGAAAATGAAACTGAACATCCGAAAAAGTTTTAGGTGAATAACTCCAATGATTACTTCATTTCCATTGAATACTTTGCTGGTTATGTTAAACACCATCTGCCACTCCTCAGCCCACTGACCCAATTAATCAGTATAATTTATAAATATTAAATCAGTGAATTTTGGAGAGCGCTCCAGTATAGTGAAGATGTAGGAAAGTAATGAAAGGTTAGATTTTTTGGCCATTTCATCTTGATAATAACATACAGAAGAATATGTCAAAGTCATTATTAGGTGCACAGAAACTGACTAACTGTTCAATGATCTTCAAATCACTTTTAGACAAATGGATCATTTTACTTCATTAAGTTTGTGTTTATCATAATTTGTGGAAAAACTCATATAGTTAGTAGTAATGAAAAGATTCTTGCATAAGAAGCTGCTGGTTTTAGTTTCTTAACCGATATAGTTGAATTATGGATAAAAATATATTTCACATCCTTCATGTTTTCAGAAGTAAGACCAAACCTCAGCACATCTGTGTTCTGCTTATTTTTTCTTCATAACTGATGCCACTTTCAAATTATATGAGCAAAAAAGTCTGAGCAAAAGCGACAAGACAGTCTGAGAGAAAGGAGAGTGACTGAAAACATTGAGAGGCTGTGAAAATGTGAAACAAAATTAGATAATTGGAGACAACTGTTCAGGTGAATGTACATATGTTGTTTCACATTCACATAATCATTAGTTTAATTTAATTGGCTTTTCACTTTAATCTGTTAAAATGTTTATATTCTTTAGTCCTTGAAGTCATTCATTCCGACATTTGGTTGTCACATGTTATTGCAATTTTCTCTTTTCAGAAGAGACCATATCGAAATCTATACTTAGAATGTGCCTCCTTGAGCAAGCTTTCAGTCACCTGTCTTAATATCTCCATCTTTAGTTTAAACTTAATATTGGTCTGGTCTCACACCTCTAAGAATGTGTTGTTCTTTTTTAAATAAAGATAATGTGTAAAGACAATTTGTTATAGTGTGGTTGTTAACACCAAATAAATCCCTCTCTTTCTACACCACATTTTACATTCAGTTTTCTTCATGGTTCATTTTCAGACAGTGCTTTATTTTTATCGAAATGTTATGCTGCATTCTCCCTCATACCTTCAAATGTTTCTTTAGCATCTCTTTCTATTGCTAGCATTTAATTATGACTTTATTTTTATTTAGTAAGGAGTGCTCACCTGATTCCAGTCCTTTTAACTTGTTTTCTTCACGTCACTGTTGTTCAGTGCTAGTTCTTCTTATGATTGCATTACTTTCATTTATTACTACCTTTTATTAATTCAATTTAGAGTACAAGCATTAATTGCTGCTTTTCTGGACTATTTCAGAATGTATTGCAGTTACTTTAGGGAATAATGTACCCCTTTTAACCTTAAAATAGCCCAGAATGTGCTTGTATCAAGGGCCAGAAGTTGAAAATTGGTACTATTGGTATAAGAAGGAAGTATCCAGTTAACCTGAAAAAATGTAGTTGATCGTAGTGTAATTTAATCACAAAATGCAACAAACGTAGCCATCATTAGTTCATAAGGAGTTAACTGTTAGTTTTTACTTCTAAATATCCATGCTGTGATGCATATAGTGTCGTAATGACTGAGAATCCTCTGCCATATGAGACACAAATGTCAAATCAGCCATCGCAAGTAATTAGTCACATTAGGCCAAATAAAATAAATGCTTGCTCATTACCACACACAGTCATGGAAAATCTTTATCAAAATATACCAAAGGATACCCTCGTCAATCAAATATATTGTAGCATATACTAATGAACTGAATATACCGTCAGGGGCTGTGAACAATGAATTATACAATTTAATATCCTAGTCACCTAGCCTATAGAATTTTGTTAATTTTTGGAACAAACCTGGGACAAATTGGAAATATTACTGCACTTAACCATCGTATTGGACTTTAATACACTTTTACAAGAGCACTTCCAATTCCTGTGGGATTGTTTCATAATGGGAGAATCTGCCATTTTCATGTTTTATGCTAGCCTCTGCCTTAAAAATATTCAGTTTCACTGGAAATATACCAGAAATAGTCCATTTGCCATAACATTAAATGTACTTCTGCATTTATGTCTAATAAATTAATGATTAACAGTCTGTTTTATGTGACTTTATTGAAGTTGTGGGACTAATAACAAACTATTCGAGGTCTGCCAAAAATGTCTCTTTGTTTTATTGTGCTTTTAAGTATAACACAATATGATCATGTTAGTCATTCAGGATTATAATTTCAACATTTCCATTGATTTGGTACAGTGATAATTATTTTGCAATATTAAAGGACTGCGCCATTTAAAACCAGTCAGCTTTGTAAATCTCCTCTGAGTGATATTAATCAGGAAACTTTTGATCAAATCCTTCCAATTCTAAAAAGCATTTTATCAATGCAAGCTTGAGTTATTTTCTCCTTGGTTTCAAAAGTACACCATTTGCACGTGAAGCAACAAAACATATGTCACCTCTCCAAATTGAAGAATTGTTAAATTGGAAAAGGAACTAAAAGAACTTCAGAAACCATCAAAATCAGCTAGATTCAGATTAACTAAAAACAAAACCTTTTAGCAGTTTGCATTTTAAGAATAAATATTAGTGTTGGCTTCAACTTTTGGTTCATATAGTTTAGTTTATTGAAACATCAATGTGGGAGGTATTTTTTTCATTAAGCCTATACTTTCGTTGTGAAGGCAATGAGTATTGCGGCATCAAAGAGAATTAGCAGCAAAGCAAAGAGTGAGCCATAATATTAAAGGGTAGGCTTTTTACCAATGTATCTCTCTCTCTCTCTTTGCATTATGCTGTAAATCAAGTAAATCCTAATATCAGCAGGGTTACTTGTCTCATGATCTCTGGAGCCATAGCAGTTGTGATTAGTATTGAAGGTTTTCCTACAGCTAGAACAGAAATCAAACCGGACTGGCATTTTCTAATTAATTTATATAAAATAGCAACAAAAATATTGTTCCTGTATATTTGTCACTTTGTTTTACAATATTTAGAAAATCATGCTTGTTAAGAAAACTTCTTGAAATTGTAAAATTTATCCATTGAAGATATCTCGCAATAAACAAAAGGTATAAAACCTAAATGCTTAAATTAATTTATTCCTTGAAATTATGGTGCATACTAGCACATGCAATAAGGGAATGCTAAAGTTTATTGAAGAGGCATACTCACTTCAATCTGTCTTCCTACACGTGCTATATCTTTATAGCATTTATACATAATTAACAGTAAATAAGTACATGGATTGTTACATTGAGTAAGGGTCAGGAGAATAACTTTCCATGCTTCTTGCGTTTTTTAACCTATTGCAGCTTGTTATTGTGCTGATATTTTAACAGAATAATACTGAAAAGCTGAATAATGTCTTTCTTGTTCCCTATCATTAAGAAAGCACAGTATGAGTGGATCATTTGGTTGTCTCAATATGTTTTCTATGGCATGCTGCAATCTGAAATGGTGTGATTTGACTCCATTACACTTTGTGATGCTGTGGCTGTTAACCTTTGACATGTGAACTAACCATGGAGCTCTGGCAGGGGGACACTACTGCCCATCTCTGATAACCTTAGTGACATCATTTAGATGGAGTGACCCAGCCTGCTGCAGCTCACTGATAACAGTAACAGCCCTGTAAATAATTTCTGCATGATCAAGTATAGATAGAGGCTGACAGACCCCTACTACATTGACATCTAGAATTAGTAAGTGACCAAAATATGTTTGAGTTAGTTGATGTCATCAAAAAAAATACTTGCTTGTCAGGTAATTTATTTGCAGCACAGTTATTAAGTTTTGCTTATAATTATGATAAATTATTTTGCACAGCTTCTCTGTTTGAAGACTGGCTGAAACACAGCATTTTGCAAGATGTATTTCTGGGTTATCTTTATATAGAATTAAAATGTTTTTTACTGAGAACTGTCTCCTTTTGTTCAATTTTCAAATGCTATGTCAGTCATAAATGTTTTTGGAAACTTATTCTTTCATAATGTTGTGGATAAACAACTGGTTTAACAGAATGGTATTAAATTCCTTACAAAAACATCAGCAAAGATTAAAGAGAAATCGATATTTAGCCCACTTTGTCATTTTTTTTCTGCGATTATCATTATTTTGAATTTTCTCCAAATTATTGAAGACACCTTGCTGATTAGCTGTTTCCATTTCTGCTTCCTTGATAACATTTTAAATTTTAAATGGAATACATGGCTCTGAGAAATGTAATTTTATGTTAAAAATTATCCTTTGAATTTTCTTCTACTTTAATCATAATTCTTTTTCTCACGAATAATCATTAACATAAGTTCCAAGATTTATGCCGGAACTTGTGGAAAATTTAAATGGAAACAGAAATTGCCAGCAAAATACTTGACCAAGTACTAGTGCAGACTTTTATACTAAATAGTGGATTTAACTTAAAAGGTATTGTACCAAATGGTGAAGTTACATCACTCATTCCATATCTGTGTGTTTAGGATCAGAAAAGTGATAATTCCACAACCAAGGTTCATGAATAAAAGATAGACACCTTTCAATTCAGAGTTGTGAAAATATGAAATTTGATAGCATGTAGATAGCGGCACTCCTCCATAAGACAATGGCTTGAGCCATAGTGATCATCTCAATGTTAAGCATCCCATACTGTGTCTCCTGAGTTGTACTCTACCAAGGCAGTCTCTGCTGTAGATCTAGATAATTTGTGGTTTTTGCCTATGGCCATATGTTACCACCATGCGGTATTTTCCACCTTTTATCGATATGAGGTGCTGGATAAAGTTTGTTTGAAGTCGTTCACTGCTGTCAATCCTCCTTTGTTTTTGCTTTATCTGCCTTCCTAAATCTATCTAATAGGGAGTACTCATAACACAAAGGTTGATTTCATGGTAGCAATAAGTAGATAACATTTTGTCAGGCATAATTACAACGATTTTGAGGAGCTGGTACAGATGCATTGCTCCCTCTGAAAGCTACAGAAGAACAACTTGTTCCCACACATAGACTGTGTTTGACATCAGTGGAATGGGTAGTTTTCAATGTAATATGAATATTAGCTCCTTAAGAACTATTACCTTAGAAAACAAGAAGCTGCATGATTCACTGGCCTCTGTTTTCTTTGTGCTGTGTTCCCAAACAGCAGTCTTTTTGTCTCTGCTGACTTCCATCAATGTCCTTTCCAAAGCAGTCAGCTTGCAGAGGCCATGGTTGTCAATGGCTGCCTCCAAGTTGACAAGGTAATGTTGAAATGTGATTTTAGGAGTCCTTATATCAGGGATATGAGCACCTGGGAAGTTGTGACCAAGTAGCCAGTTCTCCATGCTAAAAGTCTTTAGTTATACAGCCATCGTCTATCTAATCAACATACAGCAGTTGAGGCAAATGATATAAATCCATTTGAAGTGAATTTATAAGAATATGAGGAAAAGACTAATATAATATGAGGATAAGATTATATGAAGTAGGATGGAAGGAAGGTCATGTAGAGCAGAGAACAGCGAGGTCAAATGATTTGTTTCAGTTGTTTAAATTCTAGGTAATTCCACATAAATCCAGGATTTTTACTATTGGATGTGAATACACCTTGAGGAAAGAAATTGTATATATCAGTAAGGTCTGAAACAAGTACTACTTTGACTGTATTATTTATTTTGAAAGAATTGGCTTTTCCAACATTTTCACCTCGTGGCAAGCAGAATGTCTCCTTCAGAGTGCTAAAGATTAGCTCTGTAACTCTAATTCATGTTCACTTGCCCCAATCTCCAAATTATGTTCATGCAATATCAAGAGGTGCTGAGTAAGCAACCATAAAAAACACAGAAACATTACTTCTCACTAAAATGTGTCTCCTAAGTCTCCTGTGTCAAAGTAAATCAGTTATTTTCCTTTGAATCAGCAATACAAATATCTGATTTTATAAAACAATTTTGCTTCACAGACTCAATGTCTGTTTTACAGGATGTTTGAAAAAGATTCTCAGTTAAATTTACTGTAAGGATTCAATACTAGAACAGTACTTATCGAAAAATATTTTACTTAAATATAATTTATCTATATTAAGACTGTTTAGTAACATCATTTAATTTTATTTTTTCATAGTAAAGAAAATATTTCTCAAATTTTTAACAACATCAGAAATTACTGGAAGTGATGAGCAGGTCTGGCAGCATCTGTGGAGAGAAATCAGAGTTAATGTTTCAGCTCTGATCACACTTCCTCAGAACTGCTACTTCCCAAATTGTTAATTGTCTTTTATGGCCTCATTAATTGAATTAATGATTCTCCTGTTAGTTTCAGCACAGTTATATCTACCATCTAGATTTTAAGATATGCTTTTTTCCAGACTATTGAGAATAGTGAAAAAAAATCATGTTTAAGTTTACTTTAAAGTTGCATGACCTGCACTTTAAAAAGCCTAACATTGGAAAGACATACATTAATGAGTGGAATTTTAATGAATACCTATTAAAAACAGGAAAATACCATAATATGTAATCACTGGAACCTAGAAATTAGTTAATGATATCAAAAAGTATTTCTGTATTCATGTTTTTGGAGACTTTTGCATTGCATTGCACACCTTTGGAAATATAAATGTATCAGAAACAAATGATCTTGCAAACAAATTGTAGAGGCAAATTCTGCTAATTTTGCGAAATCATAGCAGATTGATTAGAGGAATTTATGTCAAAGAATTAGCAAAATAAAAATGATTTTTTAAAAGTCTGATCCAGTTATACAAACTATGTGATAAATATGATCAGTATCCATTGTGGAGAAACTCCTGAATATATTAAAATAATTTATCACATTTGTGCAACTATACTTCTCTTTGGCCCTAAAGTTATATGAAGAGATCCTGATGTACAAAGACTTGATGTGTTTGTCTAAAATTCTTCTCTCTCCTCTGTTACTAGAAATACTCGCTTGTTTATTTCAAACAAGTTAACACCTCCTTAAGCTGTTATATTTAATTAAAGTAATAGTATACTTATGCTAAGTTAGTGGAGAAAAACATTTCAAATGAATACTCTGGGTATCTACAGTGCTTAATCCCCTTGTAAATCATTATTACCAGGAAATTCTTTAAGCTCAGTCGCTCTGCTGCTGTAATTTCAGTGGAAATCTCACTTACAGGCAAATGTTTTCATTTTAATTTTAATTTTATTCAGAAATAATCCTGAAATGACATATTAACATCTCGGATTTGACGCTTTTAATACATCTATTCCTGCAATGTTTTTCAAATTAAATGTTCTATCTTTTACATAGTACTGATGTTATAATTACTTTTGATTTCTTGTTTTGCCAAATTCCTAACTTTGTCAGATATCTTTTCACTCCTGTGAGGAGATGGTATTTGGAGGTACTTGAATTACCCTGGAAAATATTATTTTTCTATTCTTATGGTTATATATTGAGTCACACAAGAATGTGGTTGGCAGAATCTGTGATTGGGGAGTATTGATTGAGAACTCTTTTTCTCCATTCTGATAAAGCATGGTTCTATATGTCATTACATATCTTTTGCTGAAAAGCTCTAATGTAGTTTATCCATCTCTTTGAAAAGTTGCCTTTCTTATTGCAGCCAGAATGTTGCTGAGCGTTTCTCCCCAGACATGATAAAGATAACAAGTCTCTTTAGAGAAATATGAGTTAATGCTTGTCTTTAGAGGGCTTTACCAATTCCACTACCTGTTTTTTTTCAGGCGAAATCATACATATCTTGTAGATCCAAGCAAACAGTCAGCTGAGAAATGGGTATGGTGGTGGTGGTTCGTGACAGTTTACTCAGAAAGTCTGAGTTGTTGTGGAAATATTCATTTTCACATACATGTTGTGGTCTGGATCTATGGTTAACGATGGTACAGGTTTCAAGTATCTTTTTTATCTCACAGCTGACCAGAAATTTCTTCCACTCAGAACACCTTTATTGGAGTGTGTTGGAAGATTTGCAAGTTGATAGTAAACCTGTTATGAATACATCTTCCTTGGCCATCATGTCTAGACTGGGACCAAAATTCATGCTTCTGCTTCAGAGGCAGCAATTCTACTCATTGTGCTAAAAGACTTTAATGGAAACAGGTAAAGCAGGTATTACATCTAATTTGCCTTAATCAACTAGATTTCTACCAGACCTCTAACAACATCTCTCATATCCTGATATGGTTATGTCAAAGAGATTGAGTGAACATGTTTGAAATGAAGAAAAGCCGCAGATGGTCAAAGACATCCGGTCCTTACAGTTATCATCTGTAGTGTTTTATGACTTTCCAACAAACATTGGTTCTTGTATTATCCATTTATTTCCTAACCGAAACACAAAGGAAGTCATTTGTCTGTGTTAAAAGTATCCTCTTACTCCTCTGCACGCCTTGTGTCACAAATGGGTCCATCAAACCTTTTCAAGCACACCAACTGACATTAAGATGAAACTGCGTCTCAACAAAGTCTATCAATATAAACCAAAAGAACTGACATTGCACGACTCAATGTGGTATTGGGGTCAGACAAGTTTGTCTGCACTAGTGCACTAATGGATAATTTGCTTGGAGACTGTTGTTGGTGTGGGATAAAGAATTGCCTGACCACATCCTGATACAACTAACCCAGATTCTTGCGGAAGATTTCCTGTTGTTTAGCGAACAGACCAGGACACCTGTGTTAAAAGTCCTGTAATACATCAGTTGAATTTGCACGACATGCTGACGATCATTATGTAAACAAATGCCTTGTTTAAAGCCAAGAAAAACAACACACGTCTGAATAGATGTGGACTGATGCACTAATCCCGATTTGGTATCTTGGCCAGCTCTTAGTGGGGGCCCCATTTAGGAAATGAAATGTGTGTTCAGAAGTAAATTTGATTTAGAATATGCAATTTACAGATCTGAAATAAATTAAACCATTAAAGAATATTGCTTAAGTCCCTGGACTGATGCGTTTCTTCGCAAAGTATAAAAGTCAGACGTTAATGTGACATGCTGTAGTATTTCCCCTCAATCTATACTGACTGCATTTTCATGTCACATAGTTGAATCCACTCAATACTCAATAAATAAACATTTAAATTAAAGAGCTGGAATGAAATTTCACAATCAGAAGTATTACAAGTCTACAGGTACAACATTTATATTTTTTTGAAAATTAAGAGCTCTCAGATTACCGGTTGTTACTCGCTAGATTTGTTACTGTAATGAAGCTATTATGAACTTCACAGGACCCTGTCACCGAGCTCTCCCTTCTCCCAAATTTGCCTGTTATCAAACATCTTCACATGTCTTGCCATATAAAGTCTTACCATCTCAGTTGATCTTTTATTGAAATGAAAATGTTTAACATCACATTTCCTCAGAAAAAAGCTGTGCCTGAAGTAACGATAAGCACTTGAAATTTCTGGAGTTTTCGTCCATCCAGTTTCCAAGATTGACTATTGCAACATCTGCTGAGGTAAACATGCCTGAGGTGATCTGATTGGCACTGTAACACTAGATAACGATAGTTTATGCACAATAAAAAGCCTCATGGCGCATTTCCAATATGATATGATATTAGACTAAGGAGTCCAGTAGAACATAGATTCTTCTCCAAAAATAATAAGGGAAAATGGGATAATCAGCCTAAGAACATCAATGATAAAGATCTGAGCACTGGTCACCTCCCCAAGTAATTGGAATGTGACTTAAAAACACTTACAGAGATGGGAAAAAATTAAGATAGGAGCTAAATAATACATTTTCGAAAATTGTTACATTTATCTATATCCTCAGTCGTAAAGAAAAAACAAGCTCTTACTGGGGCCAATTTTTGATTCGTGGGGGACAGACTGGAGTAGTCACTCTCAAAATGAGTCCAGTGACTTTGGGACCCAAGTTACAATTAGCTGACAGCTTGCACTTCTGCTACCAACAGTTGGAGGTAAGTCCTACAACAGGAGAGATGGGAGGGAGGGAAGCAGAGAGAGCGGGGAGAAGGTCTACACTGAGATTAGCCCACTTCTCTTCCAAGCCCCACCATTTTCAGGGTATAATCACTTCAACCAGATTGAATCTACAATGGCAATCCCTTCAAAGAAAGATAAAATGACTTGCATTTGTAAGCATCCTTTCATGATCTCAGGGTGTGCCAAACTGTTTAAAACCAAAGAAGTGCAGTCACTCTTTTAATGTATCCCTATGCACTTCATTAGATACTTATGAAGGTCGGATAATAAAGCTTCATGGCATAAGGTTTCATCTTTGAACCCTCAATAATGATTATCAAGTGAATATTGAGTATTAGTGACAGCACTGTGTCAACTTATTCCCGCTAATTTGGATCATAGTTAAAACTAAACATAGGTATGTGCTTTAAATGTACTTTGACAACCTTTTTAACTAGACCAATTGGAAGCATTTTCAGTCAAAATTCAGAATTTTTCATCAATTTGGTATTAGAACATAGAACATAGAACAATACAGCACAGAACAGGCCCTTCGGCCCACGATGTTGTGCTGAACATTTGTCCTAGCTTAAGCACCTATCCATGTACCTATCCAATTGCCACTTAAAGGTCACCAATGATTCTGACTCTGCCACTCCCACAGGCAGCGCATTCCATGCCCCCACCACTCACACCTGACACCCCCTATACTTTCCACCCTTCACCTTAAATTTATGTCCCCTTGTAACACTCTGTTGCA
>NC_057726.1:16993623-17008322 GCF_004010195.1 Chiloscyllium plagiosum | reverse complement strand
TTGTTGCCTACCACCGAAGTAAGACTAACTGGCCTGTAATTCCCGGGGTTATCCCTATTCCCTTTTTTGAACAGCACAACATTCGCCACTCTCCAGTCCCCTGGTACCCCCGTTGACAGTGAAGATGAAAAGATCATTGCCAATGGCTCTGCAATTTCCTCTCTTGCTTCCCACATAATCCTAAGATATATCCCATCAGGCCCGGGGGACTTGTCTATCCTCAAGTTTTTCAAAATGCCCAACACATCTTCCTTCCTAATAAGTATCTCCTCTAGCTTACCAGTCCGTTTCATACTCTCCTCTTCAACAATACGGTCCCTCTCATTTGTAAATACTGAAGAAAAGTACTCATTCAAGACCTCTCCTATCTCTTCCGACTCAATACACAGTCTCCCATTACCGTCCTTGATCGGACCTACCCTTGTTCTCGTCATTCTCATGTTTCTCACATACGCATAAAAGGCCTTGGGGTTATCCTTGATCCTACCCGCCAAAGATTTTTCACACATTTTTCATGTATTGTTTACTGACTTACTGCATTTAGCTGCTCAAGTAAATAAATATCGAGTCAGGCAGCATCAGAGCAGCAGGAGAATCGTGAAGGGCTTATGCCCAAAACATCAATTCTCCTGCTCCTCGGATGCTGCCTGCCCTGCTGTACTTTTCCAGCACCACGCTCAACTTTGATCTCCAGCATCTGCAGTCCTCACTTTTTCCCACCAAATAAATACATCAACCTTTGTGCAGATATTAATACCTCACTGATATCAGTGTGGATATGATTTTTTTTGTTTCTAAGAAGTAATGTAAGCAAACAAATGGTGCAAGCACACAGAGCATTCATCAGCATTGAAGGAAAACAAGTACCATTTCTGATTAACATACTTTTGCTACAAATTTCACTCTTTTTTTGTGGCATTTGCAATATCTTCAGTTTTTTTTTCTAATACCCGACATTCCCAGCTTTTCCTTTTCCACATAGATATTTGCATCTTTTTGTCTTGTTACTTTTGAGTTTAGGAAGACCATTTACACTAACTGATTCTTCCAAATTCAGACGCACTTTATCAATTTCTCTTTCTGAAGCCAGCCTCTGTGACGTACTGAATTTATGGAAGTGGAATCTAATGGCAGTAGAGGACAATGTCCAATGTTTTACACCCCAGTTGATTTTCTTTGCCATTGCATTGTGACTGAGGTTGACTACATGCTGTCATCCAATTATTGCTCTGGATGTGAACTCAAGTGTCACCGACTGGACTTTACAAGTTCAATAGCAGTAGGAAGGTGGAATGAACTATCTGCACTGCTCAAGTACAGGCTGAAATTCTGCAGGGTTTCCACCAATCGCTTTCCCACAGAAGTTCAGACACAAGACTAATGAAATTGCTCAATGTGTTAGAAATGAGAGGCTAGTGAAAGCCCTGTGGAATTTCAAGACCTTCCCCACACACCTGCACATACACACATGCATGCACATGCACATACACACGCACAATTACATTGCAGGCAGAGGTCTGTGATTTGGATTTGAAATTCTAACAAATGGAGTTTCCATGTTTTGTTCTCACTGTGATTGTGTGTAGGATGGAATCAATTATCTTGCTCCATGTTTATATTCTCCCTTGCTGTGGTTCCAAAGTTGACATCTAAATGTATCCCTAATTCATGGAAAAAAAATTAATTTTTACTTTTTTAAAAATAATTAACTGACTTGGACCAAAATTCAATGATGTCCTAATCCAAAAATGCATATTAATTTTTAAAAGACTATGGGAACTTGGGAAACATTTTCTAACTAATATTCAAAAACAAAGTAGTAAGTCTGTTTAACAATGCATACCATTATCTTTAAGATGAAGTATTTGATTGAATGCAATGTTAAGGTGAATTTCTCCCCCAGTGCTTTACCATTAGGGGATTAAATAAAATGGTGTGATAATACCAACTAACCAGTCAATGTGAATAGTAACTAGTGAATTAACGTGTTTGTCTGAATCGCCTTCATCCAGTAATTAGACAATGATACTCAACCATAGTAATTAATTCATTCATGGGATGTGAGGATCACTGGCATGATGCATCCCAAATTGACCATGAGGTGATGGTGAGCTGCTTTCTTGAACCACCATAGTCTAGCTGTCATAGATAGACTCACGATGCTCTGAGGAGGGCAGTTCCAAGATTTTAAGTCCAGGAACAGGAATATATTTCCAAGACAGGATGTTGTGTGGCTTGGAGAAGAAATTGCAAGTGGTCGTGTTTCCATTCATCTGGTATTTGTATCTTTCTTGAAGTCAATGGCTCAGAAGGTGCTAGCAGAGGTACCTTGGTGAGGTGCTGCAAAGTATTTTGTCGATGGTATAACACTCCTGCCATTGTCCAGTGTGTGAGAGGAAGTGAATATTTAACTTGTATGCAACACCAACTGAGTGGATTGCTTTAGTTGTCCTAGATGCTGTCCAATTACATGAGTGTAGATGAAGCTGCATTCATCCAGGCAAGTGGAGAGTATTCCATCACACAACTTACTTGTGTCCTTTAGAAAGAGGATAGACACTGGGGACAAGTTGCTCACCTCAGAATTCCCAGCCTCTCACTATGCATTCAACCACAATGTTTGTAAGAATATTATTTATTTATGTAATCCTTTATTTACAACTTTATTCAAATAGTTGATAGAGGAATTCCATAAGCAGATTCCTTTTGGTTAGTAACATCCCACATTGTGAGTTCAATCCTTTGGAGTTTTGAAGTTGATGTTTTTAGTTAAATATCCGTTGGTTCATGGGACATTTCTGTGTGGTTTTATCAAAGGGGTTGTTACAGATTGAACAGGACAAGCCACGATGCCATGAAGGATCAACAGAATGTGTGATTTGTAAAGCAAGAAAACATGGTTTCTCTAGTGTTTTCAGGACATTGCAGAAATGTAACAACATATTTATGATTGAACTCTGTTGAAAAGCTATGCCTGGATCATAATGAATAATTGACCACTAGCAAACAAATTTAGTGCTAAATTAGGTTATATGACATGTCATTCCTGGCTTCTACTTCTGTGTATACAGTTTCCAGCAGGGTAAATGAAGTGATGCAAGGCAGTGATTAGAATGTTGTTTAAATGTTATATTGCAGCAGGAAGCTATAAAAGTTTGCATGATTTAACCACTAAGTATAAAGTGGACTTCACCGCTGAAATGAAACTGCGGCCACAATGACACAGCATGCCTAATGGAGTTGGTAAATAGGCATCACCACAGTGAGTCACGATCCAGATGCATATTATTGCTTATTTACTCATCTGTGTACATCTCAGTGGCCTCTTGATGTTTGTGGATCAGAAGTACTGTCCAAATATAGATGTTTTACAGAAATCCGTGGCATTTTTCTGTTTGGTCAGCCCCACACAATGCTGCGCAATGTATTAAGCAATGAAGATTTTTTTTTGCTTCAAGTGTTGTACTCAGAGGAACGCCATCTTCATGAAAATGTATTTGGCAAACTTCTTTTTTTCTCATTCATGAAGAAATAAAAGCCCATTCTGATATCAATGTGGATGTGATTTTTTATTTGTTTCTAAGAAGTAATGTAAGGAAACAAATGGTGCAAGCATTCATGCACCTTAGAATGTCACACAAGCTTATATTTTAAAGTCTTGAACACCAGATCTAGTCTGGCACTCAACGCAAGGCATGCTACATTATTCGAGGAACTGCCTTTCAGATGAGACCTTAAGCCAAGCCTCCATATGCAGCTAGTGGATGTAAAAGGTCCCAAGGCACAGTTTTAAAGAGGAGTGGGGGACCAATATTTATCCCTCAATCAACATACTAAACAAGGTTACCCTGTCATTATCACATTACTGTTTGTGAGAGCTAGCCAGGCACAAATTGGTTGCTGTGTTTCATATGTTATAACAATGATTATATTTCCTGAAGTAACTTATTATCTTTTTAAAAAATCTTTGCGATGCCCTGAGGTCATGAAAGTCACTATATAAATCGGCCTTACGTATTAGTTGCATTGAAGAAGGTTGAGTCACCATCTGTAGACAAATGAATAAGGTTTTGCAAATAACCTTGAGGTGAGACATACTATTTTGAAAGTTAAGGCACTAGTGTGAAGGATAGCGTGACAGTACTTGAGGAAAAAGAACGGTTAATATGCTATTAAGCATTGAAACCAGGGTTGGAAGTTTGGTGATCAGTAGTTTAGAGAGAATAAGACTGTGAGAGCAGGAGGGTGAGTCTCATTGCTAAGCTGAAAGCATGAAGTAGATTGGAGAGAAAAAGATACAAATTCAGAAGGGCTAGGGATTCGGGGACATCAGAGGTGGGCTAGTAAATCTAATTTTGCCGATTGTTCAAGCAGGAAAATAACAGGAAAAGACAACAAATCAGCCTGGAGTATCCCAAGCCTGTTATCAAAACCCCAGTGCCAAACTGCGGAGGAACTGGATGTCAGCTGGGTTTTTCTCAGGTCTGCCTAATTTGTGCTCCTCACTTTCTTGCACCAAAATGTTTATTTAAGACTGATCTTATTTTGCTTCCTGACAATAGTTGCTTTGCTTTGTAATACAGGACTTGAATATTGTGTTTATCTCAATCAGCCAATCACTGAAATGCATGGTCTATGAAAGGCAAAGGAACATAGGAACAGTAGTAGTTCATTCAGTCCGTCAAGTCTGTTCCATCATTCAGTGAGATCATGGTTGTCAAGTGGCCTTACTCCATATATCTACCTTTGGCCCATATCCCTTAATACCTTTGCTTAACAAAAACATTATCTGTCTCCGATTTAAAATTAACAATTAATCCAAAATCTGCAGCTATTTGTGGAAGAATTCCAAACATCTACTACCCTACTACTGCTTCTGGCACTAATTCTCATACAATGTCCCCTAGTTCTAGAATCGCAACCATTGAAAAAGTTTATCCCTGTCTACGCTGTCTTCCCTGTTAGTATCTTGAAGGTTTCGATCGGTTCATCCCTTAACCTTCTTAATTCAAGAGAAAGCAGGCATATATATACAATGTCTTCTCATTACTTAACTCCTGAAGTCCTGGTATCATTCATGTAAACCTACTCTGTACTCCCTCCAATACCAATATATCACTCCTAAGATATGATGCCCAGATCTGCTTACAATACATCATTTGGGGTCTTTGCATCTTTGTACTTGAGCCTTTTCAATATAAAGGCCAGCATTCCGTTAGTTTTCTTGATTATTTTCCACCTCTGATTGTGACATTTTAAAGATCTATGCTCCTGAACCCCAAGTCTATTTGGACATCCAAATCCTGGATTTAATTTCATGCCATTTAGAAAGTACCCTGATCTGTGTTTTTATTTTACCATTTTTTACTTCAATTTGCCAATTTCGGTCCAAATGTGCAATCAATCTGCTCATGTCAGGATCACACAAACAGTCATGTGGTAAAGACGGGGTGATCTATTTAAGGATCCTGATTGAGGGATAAATATTGGTTCCTTTTCAAAATTGTACTAACTTCCACCAAAACCTGTTTAACCATTAATCCTGTGCTCGCTAGCTTACACTAACTTCCAATAAGCAATGTCACAATTTTAGAGTTCTCATCTTTTGTTTTCATATTCCCCTATGATGTGATCCCTCGTTGCCTCTGTTTTTTTTGCCAGCTCTATAGGCATGCTGGTATCTGTGCTATTTCTATCATTCTGATGTTTTGTACATTCCTGCTTTTAATTGTTCAACTCTTGTGGCCGTATCTTCAGCTATCCAGGTCCTAAGCTTGAGAATTTGCCTCACTGAAACACTCTGCCTCTCTACCTCAATTTCTTGCTTTAAAATGTGACTTAAAACATACCTCTTTGAGCAAGCTTGTGGTCATCTGCCCTCATATTTCCTTCTAAGGTTTGTCATAGTTGGTTTTATACACATCTGTGAAGTGTATGCAGCATTTTATTAAGTTAAGGGTCCTATATAAATAACAGTTGTTGCTGTAGGTAAATATAATGCAGGAAAGAATATTGTTATTTTGATCATACATGGGTGTACATCATACACTTCTGTTCATTCTAAGAGTGGGCAACATAATGCTGTTAGCCTATCATTCAGGCTAATGTTAGTAATCAGGTTCATTTCCAAGAAATATGATTACACAGAATGATACAGAATACTACATGTAATCAGTAAAATAGTATTCAATATACAGATTAGAAAACAGTAGTGGAACAAACTAATAAGACTGGAATCATCTCATTCTTTTCCTGATTTTTTAGCAGAATTTCTAGTAAACATAATATAGTGTTCAGTTTGCAAGTGCCCCTGTTACTGTCACAACATGGAAACAGCTAGAAAACAGGAAGATATAGTGAAGTTGGCATTTGGCAGGAATATACAGTTTATCAATGAATTGGCACCCCTTTTACACAGTTGAAACTGTGTAAAGTAAACCAATTTGCTCCCAGAGGAGCCATAAGCACTTGGACAGCTCAAAAGATCAGCATTGACTTAAGTCAGAGTTACCCACAAATAGGTAATAGATATTAGTTTTCAGTTAGACAAGATGGGAACTACAAGTTTCTTGGCCAGATGCTGAAATGTTGGCCTGGATGGTGACCTACTGCCAAAATAATGCATATTAGAATTTTGAAAAGCATGCACTCCTTTGGTAGACGTCTGCAAGATAGACAGGGATAGGATAAACGTGTACAGGTTGTTTCCCTTTGTGGAAGAGTTGACAATGAGAAGGTATAGTTTCAGGCCAACATATCTTGAGACAACTTAAGGTTTTATAAAAAAAGGTGACATCTCAGCTAAGACAATGCATTAAGGGTGTGAGATTAGAGTCTGTCTGTATCCCAATCTTGAGTCAGGCTGGTTCTATTTCCAAAATGGGATTTATAAAATGTCACGTGGATTGACTGCCTGCATTGACTGCCTGCTGAATGTGTGCTTTTAAGTAAAATAGAATGTATCTGCAAATCTAATTCTGCAAATGCAAATTCACCCCATAGGCCTATGTGTGTGTGTCCATGCATGAGAGAGAGATAGAGATAGAGAGAGAGAGAGAGTGAGTATGTGCATGTGAGTGTGTGCGTATGAGAGAATGTATGTTTGCGTGTGTGCATACTTGGTAAAGTATGTATGTGAGTGTGATGATGTATAAGCCTGTGAAAGGGTGTGCGTGTGGGTGTGAGTGTGGAAGGTGTGTGTGTGTGAGAAAGAGCGTGTGTATGAGAGAGGGTCCATGTGAGGTGTGAGTATGTAAGAGTGTGTGTGTATGTGTGCTTGTGTGTGTCTGTATGTGCACATGAGAGAGAGTGTAGTGTAGTGGGGTCACCTGAAGGTCCCGGTTGAGGCCATCTTCATGGGTACCGAACTTAGCTATCAGCCTCTGCTCGGCCACTCTGCATTTTTGCATATCTCTTAGTCCACCTTGGAGGTTGGACACCTGATGATCCAAGGCCGAATGTCCCTGACCACTGAAGTGTTCCCAGACAGGAAGGGAACATCCCTGTCTGGTGATTGTTGTGCGGTGTTCATTCATTCATTGTTGTAGCGTCTGCTTGGTGTTGTCAATGTAACCATGCCTCAGGGCAACCTTGCCTGCAGCGTATGAGATAGACAACATTGGCCGAGTCACAGAGGTACCTGCCACATACATAATGGGTGGTGTCCCTGTGTGTAATGGTGGTACCTGTGTCGATACTCTGACACATCTTGCAGTAGTTGCCATGACAGGATTGTGTGGTGTTGTCCTGAAAGCTGGGCAGTTTGCTGCAAACAATTGTCTATTTAAGGTTTGGCGGTTGTTTAAAGGCGAGAAGTGGAGATGTAGGAAAGGTGTTGGCAAGGTGCTCATGCTCATTGATAATGTGTTTCAGGCTGCGAAGAACATACATCCCGGGAAGTACTGGACAACGAAGGGTACCTTATCGGTTACATCCTGTGTCCGTCTCCTGAGGAGGTCATTACAGTTTCTCGCTGTGGCATGTCAGAACTGGCGATCGATGAGTTGAGCATTTTACCCTGTTCTTATGAGGGCATGCTTGTGCACCTTCAGGTGTCTGTCATATTCCTCCTCATCTGAACAGATCTTGTGTAAGGTGTAGGGCTTGTCCCTTGGGGATGGCTGTTTTAATATGTTTTGATGTTTCTGAACAAAGAGACCTTGGAGTGCAGGTTCATAGCTCCTCGAAAGTAGAGTCACAAGTGGATAGGATAGTGAAGAAGGCGTTTTGTATGCTTTCCTTTATTGGTCAGAGTGTTGAGTACAGGAGTTGGGAGGTCATGTTGCAGCTGTATAGAATATTGGTTAGGCCACGTTTGGAATATTGCGTGCAATTCTGGTCTCCTTCCTATCGGAAAGATGTTGTGAAACTTGAAAGGGTTCAGAAAAGATTTACAAGGATGTTGCCAGGGTTGGTGGATTTGAGCTATAGGGAGAGGCTGAATAGGCTGCGACTGTTTTCCCTAGAGTGTCGGAGGCTGAGGGGTGACCTTATAGAGGTTTATAAAATCATGAGGGGCACAGATAGGGTAAATAGACAAGGTCTTTTCCCTGGGGTTGGGGAGTCCAGAACAAGAGGGCATAGGTTTAGGATGAGAGGGGAAAGATATAAAAGAGACTTAAGAGGCAACTTTTTCATGCAGAGGGTGGTCTGTGTCTGAAATGAGCTGCCAGAGGAAGTGGTGGAGGCTGGTACAATTCCAACATTTAAAAGGCATCTGGATAGGTTTATGAATAGGAAGGGCTTAGAGGGATATGGGCCGGGTGCTGGCAGGTGGGACTAAATTGGATTGGGATATCTGGTCGGCATGGATGAGTTGGACCGAATGATCTGTTTCTGTGCTGTATATCTCTATGACTGTGAGTGAAGCATCATGAGGTTATCTGTGGATTTGTGGTAGAGTGAGGTACTGAGGTGCCCATCCTTGGTAGAGATGCGTGTGTCCAAGAATGAAACAGATACTAAAGAGTAGTCTATGGTAAGAATTAGAACTAGAATTCCTACAGTGTGGAAACAGGCCCTTTGGCCCAACAAGTCCACACTGACCCTCTGAAGAGTCCCACCCAAACTCATTCCACATTACTCTATATTTACCTAATGCACCTAACCTACACATTCCTGAACGCTGTGGGCAATTGAACATGGCCATTTCAACTAACCTGCACATCTTTGGATTGTGGGAAGAAACCGAAGCACCCAAAGGAAACCCACACAGGCACAGGGATAATGTGCATACTCCACACAGACGGTTGCCCAAGGCTGGAATTGACCCCAGGTCCCTCATATTGTAAGGCAGCAGTGCTAAACACTGAGCCACCGTGCCGCCCTACTGATGGTGGGGTGATGGTAAGTCTGATGGATGAAACTTGTTGATATCATTGCGTAATTATTTCAGTGACTCCTCTCCATGGATCCAGAGGGAGAAAATGTTGTCAATATATCTGGTGTACAGTGCTGGTTGGAGGTCCTATGCTGCAAAGAAGTCTCGTTCGAACTTATGCATGAAAATGTTGGCATATTGATGTGCAAATTTGGTCCCCATGGCTATTCCGTGTGTCGGGATGAAGAATTGGTTATCAAAGGTGAAAATGTGATTGAGGATGAAGTAGATGAATTGTAGGATGGTGCTCAGAGATTGACAATTGTTGGTATTGAGTACAGAGGCTGTTGCAGTGATACTGTCATCATAGGAGGTGCTTCTGTAGAGTGCTGAAATTCCATTGTGACAAGGAATGTTCCTGGTTTGACTAGGCCGTGGGTGCTGAGTTTCCTTATGAAATCTGTAGAGTCACGACAGAAGCTGGGGATCCCCTGTACAATGGGTTTCAAGATGCCCTCGACATAGCCAGAGAGGTTCTCACACAGGGTCCCATTGACTGATATAATGGGACGACCAGGTGTGTTGGCTTTATGTATCTTTGGAAGGCAGTAGCAGTCCGCTCAGCAAGAATACATGGGATGAGAGTACGTAGGGAATTGTGAAGGGCTGGATCAAAAGTCTTGACCAAAACTTGATCTCATCACAGCAACAGCCTCTTGCACTCAATGCCAACAACTGCCAATCTCTGAGCACCATCCTACAACTCATCCTCGACTACAGCATTTTCACCTTTGACAACCAGTTCTTCATCCAGACACAAGGAACAGCCATGGGGACCATATTTACAGCCCAATATGCCAACATTTTCATTCACAAGTTCGAACAATACTTCTTTGCTGCACAAGACCTCCAACCAGCACTATACGCCAGGTAAATTGACGACACTTTCTTCCTCTGGACCCATGGTGAGGATTCACTGAAACAACTACGCAGTGATATCAACAACTTTCATCCCACCATCAGACTTACCATGGACTACTCTTTAGTATGTGTCTCATTCTTGGACACATGCACCTCCGTCAAGGATGGGCACCTCAGTACCTCACTTCACCGCAAACCCACAGATAACCCCACGATGCTACACTTCTCCAGCTTCGACCCAAAACATATTAGAACAGCCGTCCCCTATGGACAAGCCCTATGCATACACAGAATCTGTTCACATGAGGAGGACTGTGACAAACATCTGAAGGTACTCAAGGATGCCCTCTTAAGAATAGGGTACAATGTTCAACTCATCAATCTCCAGTTCTGACATGCCACAGCGAGAAACGATAATGACGTCCTCAGGAGATAGACATGGGATGCAACCGACAGGGGACCCTCCGTTGTCTAGTACTTCCCAGGAGTGGAGAAACTACGCCATGTTTTTCTCGACTGAAACAATTATTGATGAGGATGAGCACCTTGCCAACACTTTCTGTATGCCTCCATTTCTTGCCTTTAAACAACAGCCAAACCTTAAACAGACAATTGTTCGCAGCAAACCGCTCAGCCTTTAGGACAACATTGACCACAACACTGTACAATCCTGTCATGGCAACCACTACAAGATATGTCAGTGTCAACATGGATGCCACCATTATACATGGGGACACCACCCACCGTGTACGCGGCAGGTATCTCTGTGACTCGGCCAACATTGTCTATCTCATATGCTGCAGGCAGGGTGTCCCGAGGCATGGTACATTAGTGAGACCAAGCAGCTGCTACAACAACAGATGAATGGACACCGTGTAACAATCACCATACAGGAGTGTTCCCTTCCTGTGGGAACACTTCAGTGAGCAGGGACATTCAGCCTTGGATCTTTGGGTGACCATTCTCCAAGGCAGACCAAGGGATATGCAACAACGCAGAGTGGCTGAGCAGAGGCTGATAGCCAAGTTTGGTACCCATGAGGATGGCCTCAACCAGGATCTTGGGTTCATGTCACACTACAGGTGACCTCCACTATACTACACACATGCACACACACACACTCTCTCTCTCATACACAAACATACACACATCCCACACTCATACCCATGCACACATCCTCTCACAGGCTTATACTCCCTCAAACTCACACACGCGCACTTTACACACTTTACCAAGCATGCATACACGCAAACACACACTCTCTCACACACACTCACACTCACATGCATGCACACACACTCTCTCTCTCTCATGCATGCACACACACATATAAGTGTATGGGGTGAATTTGCATTTGCAGAATTAGATTTGCAGATACATTGTGCTCAAAAGCACACATTCAGCAGGCAGTCAATGCAGGGAATCAATCCATGTAATATTTTATAAATTCTACTTTGGAAGTAGAACCAGTCTAACTCAAGATTGGGATACAGACAGACTCTAATCTCATATCTGTAATGCATTGACTGAGCTACGATTTCACCTTTTTTTATAATACCTTAAGTTATCTCAAGAATGTGACTTAAAAGAAGTTCTGGGATTTACATATTAATGAACCAAAACTTGCAATCCATTCTAAAAGCTGAAAGACTTAACAGCAATCTAGGTTTGTTCAATATATCATTTCAGTTGCATGACACTGTAATCTTTTGCTATAAATTCTATGTCTTATGGTCCTGCTCCACAGCGATCTGATGAAGGAGCAGCGCTCGGAAGCTAGTGCTTCCAAATAAACCTGTTGGACTATAACCTGGTGTTGTGTGATTTTTAACATGATTCCAGGAGTCAGCTCACCACCAATATTTCAAGAGCAACTAAGCTTGGGCAATAAGTGCCGGTGACACTCACACCCCGTGAGTGAATTTTTAAAATGTCGATTAAATGGTGAAATAGAGGAGTAAAACACCTTTGCCACAGAAAGCTTATGAATGGTAAATATTTTACAAAATATATAATCATGTAATTGCAAGGAAATTGTTTGCAAGATGCAGATTTTGGGCTGTTACTTCATGATTAAACTTTAGTTCCCTAAACTATCAGCCCCTTCCAAAATGACAATGAGTGTTGACAGGACTTTGTAGGACATCCACACACTTAAGTTTGAGGCACAGCTTCCCTGGATAATGATCAGAATCATGAAACCTGATGGATTTTTCACTGCCCTAAACCAGTAACACTAAGGACAGTTGCGGTCTCTTTGCTAATCATTCCTGCTAGATTGACCAATGCTGGTCCAGGTTTATGCAGGCTCCATTGTCACAGTAAATAAATTAAAGTGTACAAATGACTAAAATCTAGAATTTTTCTGTTTATTTTGCGAGATACAATTCTGGTTTGTGTAAGGAGATTAATTTGCAGTCACTACAAAAAAATTGCTTAATTAATGCCCCTATTATCACCTTTACAAATGCTAATCCAGTTCACAATCACCCGATGAAGGAGCGGTGCTCTGAAAGCTAATGCTTCCAATTAGACCTGTTGGACTATAACCTGGTGTTGTGTGATTTTTAACTTTGTACACCCCAGTCCAACACCAGCATCTCCAAATTATAATCCATTCATTATTCTGCTAAATGTGTCACTCTAACACATTCACTGGCTCTGCAGCTGGCTAGTGTAAATGTTATAGTTGACCCTCCTCCTCAATTTCTTTAAAATGCCTGAAATTGTCCCTGTTTGTTTAATTCATTTTTTAAAAGAATATAGTAACATGCTAGAAAAGATAAATATAAATATGAAAGTACATCACACATTGAATAGGAGGCAGCATGTGCAATGCTGATGGGACAAAAATATAATGAGGGGAAAACTTCAGCCTGTAACAGTGGAAGATGAGAATTAGAATTAGAGTTATTGTCACATGCACTCACGTGAGTAGAGTAAACAGTTTACAAAGTCACGGCTAATGGCCCCAACTTAAGTACAAAGGTACCTAGGTAGAGATTCTGAGGAATAAGTTAGAAAAATAAAGAAATAAAAAGTCCTGCATCACACACCTTCATGCCATCATAGGTGCAGAAGGTATCTAAGCACAAAATCTTAGGAATAATTAGAACAATCAACAAATTAAAAATCCAAAATGACAGTAATTCCAAACATAGAAGATGAAGTGGACAAGTCCACGCTGGTCTCCAGTCCACGTTGCTCTTCACCTCAAGACCGAGAGTCCGCACTGAGGCCTGGAGTATACTCTGAGGTCAGGTGACCACACCGAGGCCAGTTATCCACACTGAGGCTAGGTATCCGCACTGAGGCTAGGTGTCCACACTGAGACCAGGAGTCCGCACTGAGGCCAGGTGTCCGCACTGAGGCCAGGTGTCCACACGGAGGCCTGGAGTCCACACTGAGGCCAGGTGTCCACATGGAGGCCTGGAGTCCACACTGAGGCCAGGTGTCCGCACTGAGGTCAGGAGTCCGCACTGAGGTCAGGAGTCCGCACTGAGGCCAGGTGTCCACATGGAGGCCTGGAGTCCACACTGAGGCCAGGTGTCTGCACTGAGGCTAGGTATCCGCACTGAGGCTAGGTGTCCACACTGAGACCAGGAGTCCGCACTGAGGTCAGGAGTCCGCACTGAGGCCAGGTGTCTGCACTGAGACCAGGAGTCCGCACTGAGGTCAGGAGTCCGCACTGAGGCCAGGTGTCCACACGGAGGTCTGGAGTCCACACTGAGGCCAGGTGTCTGCACTGAGGCCAGGAGTCTGCACGGAGGCCAGGTGTCCGCACTGAGGACAGGATTCTCCACTGAGGCCAGGAGTCCACACTGAGGCCACGTGTCCGCACTGAGGCTAGGTGTCTGCACTGAGGCCAGCTTTCTGCGCTGAGGCCAGGGGTCCGCACTGAGGCCAGGTGTCCAACTGAGGCCAGGTGTCCAACTGAGGCCAGGTTTCTGCGCTGAGGCCAGGTGCCCGCATTGAGGCCAGGTGTCCGCACTGAGGCCACGAGTCCGCAATGAGGCCAGGAGTCCACAATGAGGCCAGGTGTCCGCACTGAGACCAGGTGTCCGCACTGAGGACAGGAGTCCGCACTGAGGCCAGGTGTCCACACTGAGGCCAGGTATCCGCACTGAGGCCAGGTATCCGCACTGAGGCTAGGTGTCTGCACTGAGGCCTGGAGTCCGCACTGAGGCCTGGAGTCCGCACTGAGGCCAGGTATCTGCACTGAGGCCAGGCGTCCACACTGAGACCAGGGGTCCATACTGAGACCAGGTGACCACACTGAGGCCCGGTGTCCGCACTGACGCCAGGTGTCTGCACTGTGGCCAGGAGTCTGCAATGAGGCCAGGAGTCCGCAATGAGGGCAGGAGTCCGCACTGAGGCCAGGACTCTGCACAGAGGCCAGGTATCCGCACTGAGGTTAGGTGTCCACACTGAGGCTAGGTGTCTGCACTGAGGCCTGGGG
>NC_057726.1:16991324-16993286 GCF_004010195.1 Chiloscyllium plagiosum | reverse complement strand
GAGGCCAGGAGTCTGCACGGAGGCCAGGAGTCTGCACGGAGGCCAGGAGTCTGCACGGAGGCCAGGAGTCTGCACGGAGGCCAGGAGTCTGCACGGAGGCCAGGAGTCTGCACGGAGGCCAGGAGTCTGCACGGAGGCCAGGAGTCTGCACGGAGGCCAGGAGTCTGCACGGAGGCCAGGAGTCTGCACGGAGGCCAGGAGTCTGCACGGAGGCCAGGAGTCCGCATGGAGGCCAGGAGTCGGCACGGAGGCCAGGAGTCGTCACTGAGGCCAGGAGTCGGCACTGAGGCCAGGAGTCGGCACTGAGGCCAGGAGTCGGCACTGAGGCCAGGAGTCGTCACTGAGGCCAGGAGTCGGCACGGAGGCCAGGAGTCCGCGCTGTGGCCAGGAGACTGCGCTGAGGCCAGGTGTCTGTACTGAGGCCAGGTGTCCGCACTGAGGCCAGGCGTCTGCACTGAGGCCAGGACCCCGCACTGAGGGCAGAAGCCCGCACTGAGGCCAGGTTTCTGCACCGAGGCCAGGAGTCCGCACTGAGGCCAGGAGTCCGCACTGAGGTCAGGAGTCCGCACTGAGGCCAGGAGTCCGCACTGAGGCCAGGAGTCCGCACTGAGGCCAGGAGTCCGCACTGATGCCTGGTGTCCGCACTGAGGTCAGGTGTCCGCACTGAGGCCAGCTTTCTGCGCTGAGGCCAGGAGTCCGCAATGAGGGCTGGAGTCCGCACTGAGGCCAGGACTCTGCACAGAGGCCAAGGCGTCCGTGCTGAGGCCAGGAGTCCGCAGTGAGGCCAGGTATCTGCACTGAGGCCAGGTATCCGCACAGAGGCTAGGTGTCCACACTGAGGCCTGGTATCTGCACTGAGGCCAGGTGTCCGAACTGAGGCCAGGTGTCTGTGCTGAGGCCAGGTGTCCGCGCTGAGGCCAGCTGTCTGCACTAAGATCTGGTGTCAGCACTGAGGCCAGGTGTCCGAACCGAGGCCAGGTGTCCGCGCTGAGCTCAGGTGTTCGCAGTGAGGCCAAGTTGTCTGCACTAAGGCCAGGTGTCTGCACTGAGGCCAGGTGTCTGCGCTGAGGCCAGGTGTCTGCGCTGAGGCCAAGGTGTCCGCGCTAAGGCCAGGAGACTGGCTGAGGCCAGGTGTCTGTACTGAGGCCAGGTGTCCACACTGAGGCCAGGTTTCTGCGCTGAGGTCAGGGGTCCGCACTGAGGCCAGGTGTCCGCGCTGAGGCCAGGTGTCTGCGCTGAGGCCAGGTGTCTGCGCTGAAGCCAGGTGTCCGCAATGAGGTCAGGTGTCTGCGCTGAGGCCAGGTTGCCGCAATGACGCCAGGTTTCCGCACTGAGGCCAGGATCTGCACTGAGGCCAGCTTTCTGCCTGAGGCCAGTGGTCCGCACTGAGGCCAGGTGTCTGCACTGAGGCCAGGTGTCCGCACTGAGGCCAGGATTCTGCACTGAGGCCAGGTGTCTGCACTGAGGCCGGGGTTCCGAGCTGAGGCCAGGGGTCTGCACTGTGGCCAGGTATCTGCACTGAGGCCAGGTGTCCGCACTGAGGCCAGGTGTCCGCACTGAGGCCAGGTATCTGCGCTGAGGCTAGGGGTATGCACTGAGGCCAGGTATCCACACTGAGGCCAGGTGTCCGCACTGAGGCCAGGTGCCCGCACTGAGGCCAGGTTTCTGCGCTGAGGCCAGGTTTCTGCGCTGAGGCTAGGTGTCCGCACTGAGGCCAGGTGTCTGCACTGAGGCCAGGTGTCTGCACTGAGGCCAATGTCCGCACTGAGGCCAGGTGTCCGCACTGACGTCAGGTTTCTGCACTGAGGCCAGGAGTCTGCGCTGAGGCCAGTGGTCCATACTGAGGCCAGGTGTCTACACTGAGGCCAGGATTCCGCACTGAGGCCCGGATTCTGCACTGAGGACAGGTGTCTGCACTGAGGCCAGGGGTCCGTGCTGAGGCCAGGGGTCTGCACTGTGGCC
>NC_057726.1:16989135-16991125 GCF_004010195.1 Chiloscyllium plagiosum | reverse complement strand
GGCCAGGAGTCTGCAATGAGGCCAGGTGTTCGCGCTGAGGCCAGGTGTCCTCGCAGGGGCCAGGTGTCCGCGCTGAGGCCAGGTGTCCACGCTGAGGCCAGGTGTCCGCACTGAGGCCAGGAATCCGCACTGAGGCCAGGTGTCCACGCTGAGGCCAGGTGTCCGCACTTTGGCCAGGAGTCTGCAATGAGGCCAGGTGTTCGCGCTGAGGCCAGGTGTCCTCGCAGGGGCCAGGTTGAGGCCAGGTGTCCGCACTGAGGCCAGGTGTTCGCAGTGAGGACAGGAGTCCACGCTGAGTCCAGGTGTCCGCGCTGAGGCCAGGAGTCCTCGCTGAGGACAGGAGACCGCGCTGGGGCCAGCTACCTGCACTGAGGCCAGCTGTCTGCACTAAGATCTGGTGTCCGCACTGAGGCCAGGTGTCCGAACTGAGGCCAGGAGTCGGCACGGAGGCCAGGAGTCGGCACGGAGGCCAGGAGACTGCGCTGAGGCCTGGTGTCTGTACTGAGGCCAGGTGTCCGCACTGAGGCCAGGTGTCTGCACTGAGGCCAGGAGCCCGCAATGAGGGCAGAAACCCGCACTGAGGCCAGGTTTCTGCACCGAGGCCAGCATTCTGCGCTGAGGCCAGGGATCCGCACTGAGGCCAGGTGTCCGCGCTGAGGCCAGGATTCCGCACTGATGCCTGGTGTCCGCACTGAGGCCAGGTGTCCGCACTGAGGTCAGCTTTCTGCGCTGAGGCCAGGGAGCGGCACTGAGGCCAGGTGTCCGCGCTGAGGCCAGGTGTCCGCACTGAGGCCAGGTGTCTGCATTGAGGCCTGGTGTCCGCACTGAGGCCAGGATTCTGCACTGAGGCTAGGGTTCCGCACGGAGGCCAGGTGTCCGCACTGAGGCCAGGGTTCCGCACTGAGGCCAGGTGTGTGCACAGAGGCTAGGTGTCCGCACTGAGGCTAGTTGTCCAAACTGAGACCAGGGGTCCACACTGAGACCAGGTGACCACACTAAGGCCAGGAGTCCACAATGAGGCCAGGAGTCTGCAATGAGGCCAGGTGTCCGCACTGTGGTCAGGAGTCTGCACTGAGGCCAGGTGCCCACACTGAGGCCAGGTATCCGCGCTGAGGCTAGGTGTCCGCACTGAGGCTAGGTGTCCGCACTGAGGCTAGGTGTCCACACTGAGACCAGGTGTCCAAACTGAGGCCAGGAGTCCGCACTGAGGCCAGGTTTCTGCACTGAGGCTAGGCGTCTGTGCTGAGGCCAGGAGTCCGCAGTGAGGCCAGGACTCTGCACTGAGGCCAGGTATCCGGACAGAGGCCAAGTGTCCACACTGAGGCCAGGTATCAGCACTGAGGCCAGGTGTCCAAACTGAGGCCAGGTGTCCGTGCTGAGGCCAGGTGTCCGCGCTGAGGCCAGCTATCTGCACTGAGGCCAGCTGTCTGCACTAAGATCTGGTGTCTGCACTGATGCCAGGTGTCTGAACCAAGGCCAGGTGTCCGCGCTGAGGTCAGGTGTTCGCAATGAGGCCAGGTGTCTGCACTGAGGCCGGGGTTCCGCACTGAGGCCAGGATTCTGCACTGAGGCCAGGTGTCTGCACTGAGGCCGGGGTTCCGGGTTGAGGCCAGGGGTCTGCACTGTGGCCAGGTATCAGCACTGAGGCCAGGATTCTGCACTGAGGCCAGGTGTCTGCACTGAGGCCGGGGTTCCGGGTTGAGGCCAGGGGTATGCACTGAGGTCAGGTATCCGGACTGAGGCCAGGTGCCCGCACTGAGGCCAGGTGTCCAGACTGAGGCCAGGAGTCCACAATGAGGCCAGGAGTCTGCAATGAGGCCAGGTGTCCGCACTGTGGCCAGGAGTCTGCACTGAGGCCAGGTGCCCACACTGAGGCCAGGTATCCGCGCTGAGGCTAGGTGTCCGCACTGAGGCTAGGTGTCCACACTGAGACCAGGTGTCCAAACTGAGGCCAGGAGTCCGCACTGAGGCCAGGTTTCTGCACTGAGGC
>NC_057726.1:16973609-16988289 GCF_004010195.1 Chiloscyllium plagiosum | reverse complement strand
GCTGAGGCCAGGTGTCCGCACTGAGGCCAGGAGTCCTCGCTGAGGACAGGAGTCCGCGCTGAGGCCAGGTGTCCACGCTGAAGCCAGGTGTCCGCACTGAGGCCAGAAGTCCTCGCTGAGGACAGGAGTCCAGGCTGAGGCCAGGTGTCCGCGCTGAGGCCAGGTGTCCGCGCTGAGGCCAGGTGTCCGTGCTGAGGCCAGGTGTTCGCATTGAGGCCAGGTGTCCGCACTGAGGACAGGAGTCCGCGTTGAGGCCAGGTGTCCGCGCTGAGGCCAGGTGTCCGCGCTGAGGCCAGGTGTCCGCGCTGAGGCCAGGAGTCCACGCTGAGGCCAGATGTCTGCGCTGAGGCCAGGTATTCGCAGTGAGGACAGGAGTCCTTGCTGAGGACAGGAGTCCGCGCTGAGGCTAGGTGTCCGCGCTGAGGCCAGGTGTCCGCGCTGAGGCCAGGAGTCCGCGCTGAGGCCAGGTGTCCGCGCTGAGGTCAGGTGTCCGCGCTGAGGCCAGGTGTTCGCAGTGAGGCCAGGTGTCCGCACTGAGGCCAGGTGTCCGTGCTGAGGCTAGGTGTCCGCGCTGGGGCCAGGACTCTGCACTGAGGCCCGGAATCTGCACTGAGGCCAGGTGTCTGCACTGAGGCCAGGTGTCTGCACTGAGGCCAAGTATCCGCACAGAGGCTCGGTGTCCACACTGAGGCTAGGTATCTGCACTGAAGCCAGGTGTCCGTGCTGAGGCCAGGTGTCCGGGCTGGGGCCAGCTATCTGCACTGAGGCCAGCTGTCTGCACTAAGATCTGGTGTCTGCACTGAGGCCAGGTGTCCGAACCGAGGCCAGGTGTCCGCGCTGAGTCCAGGTGTTCGCATTGAGGCCAGTTGTCCGCACTGAGGCCAGGTGTCTGCACTAAGATCTGGTGTCTGCACTGAGGCCAGGTGTCCGAACCGAGGACAGGAGTCGGCACTGAGGCATGGAGTCTGCAATGAAGCCAGGTGTCTACGCTGAGGCCAGGAGTCTGCACTGAGGCCAGGAGTCTGCAATGAGGCCAGGAGTCTGCAATGAAGCCAGGAGTCCGTGCTGAGGCCAGGTGTCCACGCTAATGCCAGTAGTCCGTGCTGAGGCCAGGTGTCCGCGCTGAGGCCAGGTGTCCGCACTGAGGCCAGGAGTCCACAATGAGGCCAGGTGTCCGCGCTGAGGCAAGGAGTCCGCACTGAGGCCAGGAGTCCGCACTGAGGCCAGGTGTCCGCAGTGAGGTCAGGTGTCCGCGCTGAGGCCAGGGGTCCGCACTGAGGCCAGGAGTCTGCAATGAGGCCAGGTGTCTGCGCTGAGGCAAGGAGTCTGCACTGAGGCCAGGAGTCTGCAATGAAGCCAGGTGTCTGCGCTGAGGCAAGGAGTCCGCACTGAGGCCAGGCGTCTGCACTGAGGCCAATGTCTGCACTGAGGCCAGGTGTCCGCGCTGAGGCCAGGAGTCCGCACTGAGGCCAGGTGTCCGCGCTGAGGCCAGGTGTCTGCGCTGAGGCCAGGTATCCGCATTGAGGCCAGTTGTCCGAACTGAGGCCAGGTGACTGCACTGAGGCCAGGCGTCCACACTGAAGCCAGGTGTCCGCGCTGAGGCTAGGTATCCGCATTGAGGCCAGTTGTCCGAACTGAGGCCAGGTGTCTGCACTGTGGCCAGGTATTCGCACTGAGGCCTGGACTCCGCACTGAGACCTGGTGTCTGCACTGAACCCCAAAACGTCTATTCTCCTGCTCCTTGGATGCTGCCTGACCTGCTGTGCTTTCCCAGCAACACACCCTTGACATAAAATATGAGTTTCCTGTTTGGGCCAGGTATAAGATTTGCAGGTTGATGAGCACTTTAGTGATAGTGATGACAATTCAGTTCTGTTTATTTTAGTGATGGAAAGGAATAAGTATATATTGCAGGGCAAGAGTTATAGCTGGGGGAAAGGCAATTACGATGCGATCAGGCAGGATTACGATGCATAGGATATTGATGAGCACTTTAGTGATAGTGATGACAATTCAGTTCTGTTTATTTTAGTGATGGAAAGGAATAAGTATATATTGCAGGGCAAGGGGAAAGGCAATTACGATGGGATCAGGCAGGATTACGATGCATAGGATAGGGAATTCAACTGCAGGGGATGAGCACAATTAAAATGTGGAGCTTTTTCAAGGAACAGCTACTGTGGATCCTTGATAAGTATGTACCTGTCAGGCAGGGAGGAAGTTGTTGAGCGCAGGAGCCATGGTTTAATCAGGAAGATGAATCTCTTGTCAAGAAGAAGAAGACTTATGTTAGGATAAGATGTGATGACTCAGTTAGGGAGCTTGAGAGTTACAAGTTACCCAGGAAAGACCTAAACAGAGAGAGAGAAACCCACACTGGTAACTGACACAGCAGTGTATCTGTGCAGTTACTGCCATTGCTGTTTGAATTCAGGTATCGCTGAACAGCGGAGAGTTTCTAGAAAAACTTAACGAACAGCGAAATTCACAACTAATCTTTGAGGAACCTGTTTGGGACAGGTCACAGCACGGAAACAGATAAATTAATAGTTTTAAGCATAGCCTTGCTGTAAATCTACAATAGTGAGTAGATTGGCTTCTTTCTTGATCATATGTTTTTATTGGGATCTGTCTCTTGATTAAATTATTAAAATATAAGCCATAAGTATTAAGTTAACCTGGAGCAGTGTTTTGTGGAGTAAGAAGACAGTGCTATTTTCTGGGTCTGTAGATTGGAAGGAGCAAAATGGCCTTTAGTAGAGTGACGTGCTCTTCTTTTCGGATGTAGGAGTTTCGGGAGAATTTAAGGGTTGCTGAGGATTATACCTGCAATAAAAATCCTTGGTTGCAAACTCTATCAGATCAAATGGATAGGTTGGAGCAACAGTTAGAAGCAATAAGAGCAGTGGGGTGTGATGGATGGCAGTTACAGGAAGGGAAAAAGGCCGCAGATACAGTCAAGTAGATGGGTTAACTCCAAGAAAGGTAGGAGAGGTAGGCAGGTAGTGCGGGAGTCTTCTGTGGCTATTTAAAACAAGTATGCTGTTTTGGAAAATGTAGGGGGTGATGGACTTTCAGGGGAACAGCCAAGTTTCTGGTATCAAGACTGGTTCTAATGTAAAGAGACTACATCAGTTTCCAAGTGATCGATTATGTTAGGGGAATGTCTAGTCAGGGGCACTGACAGGCATTTCTACGGCAGCAGCAAAACATCTGAATGATGTTTGCCTCCCTGGTGCCTCAGGAAGCCTCAGAGAGGGTGCAGAATTTTCTCAAAGAGGAGAGGGACCAGCAGGAGACCATTTTACATATTGGTATCAATGAGATAGGAAGGGGGAATGTAAAAAGTTAGGCAGGAATCTAATAAGGAGGTCCTCAAGGGTAGTGATATCTGGATTAATCCCAGTGCTACGAGCTGGTGAGAGCAGGAATAGGATGATAGAGCAGATGAATACATGGCTGGAGAGCTGGTGTATTGGGGAAGGATTCACATTCTTGGATCACTGGAATCTTTTCTGGGGAATAAGAAACCTGTACAAAAAGGATGGATTGCACCTGAATTTGAAGGGGACTAATATACTGGCAGGGAGATTTGTTAGACCTGCTCGGGAGGATTTAAACTAGTAAGGGAGGTGCAGTTGGACCCAGGGAGATAGTGAGACAACAGAACAATCTGAGACTGGTACAGCTGAGAAAAGAAGCGAGTCAAACAATCCGAGCAGGCAGGAACAAAGCAGAGAACAAGGTAGAACTGATAAATTAATTTATTTCAATGCAAGAGGTCTAACAGGGAAGGCAGATGAACTCAGGGCATGTTTAGGAACACCGGACTGGGATATCAAAGCAATTGTGGGTGGCACGGTGGCACAGTGGTTAGCACTGCTGCCTCACAACGCTAGAGACCCAGGTTCAATTTCCCGCCTCAGGCGACTCTCTGTGTGGAGTTTGCACATTCTCCGAGTTAAAGGTGTAGACGGAGAGGAAATTCTTAAGTGTGTACAAGACCATTTTCTGATTCAGTATGTGGATGTACCTACTAGAGAAGGTGCAAAACTTGACCTACTCTTGGGAAATAAGGCAGGGCAGGTGACTGAGGTGTCAGTGGGGGAGCACTTTGGGGCCAGTGACCATAATTCTATTAGTTTTAAACTAGATCTAACAGTTGAAGTTCTAAATTGGAGAAAGGCTAATTTTGACAGTATTAGGCAAGAACGTTCAAAAGCTGATTGGGTACATGTTCGCAGGTAAAGGGACGGCTGGAAAATGGGAAGCCTTCAGAAATGAGATAACGAGAGTCCAGCGACAGTATATTCCTGTTAAGGTGAAAGGAAAGGCTGGGGGGGTGTAGGGATTGCTGGATGACTAGAGAAATTAAGGGTTTGGTTAAGAAAAAGAAGGAAGCATATGTCAGGCATAGACAAGATAGATCGAGTGAATCCTTAGAAGAGTATAAAGGTAGTAGGTGTCTACTTAAGCGGGAAATCATGAGGGCAAAAAGGGGACATGAGATAGCTTTGGCAAATAGAATTAAGGAAACTCCAAAGGTTTTTTACAAATAAATTAAGGACAAAAGGGTAATGAGGGAGCAAATAGGACCCCTCAAAGATCAGCAAGGCGGCTTTTGTGTGAAGCGAGAGGCTGAATAGGCTGGGGCTGTTTTCCTGGGAGCATCGAAGGCTGAGGGGTGACCTCATGGAGGTTTATAAAATCATGGAAAGGATAAGTAGACAAGGTCTTTTCCCTGGGGTGTGGGAGTCCAGAACTAGAGGGCATATGTTTAGGGTGAGAGGGGAAAGATATAAAAGAGACCTCGGGGCAACCCTTTCACTCAGAGGGTGGTACGTGTATGGAATGAGCTGCCAGAGGAAGTGATGGAGGGGGTAACAATTGCAACATTTAAAAGGCATTTGAATGGATATATGAATAGGAATGGTTTAAAGGGATATGGGCCAAGTGCTGGCAAATGGGACTAGATTAAGTTGGGATATCTGGTCAGCATGGATGGGTTGGACCGAAGGGTCTATTTACGTGCTGTACATCTCTATGACTCTATGACTCTAGGAGCCAGGAGGGGACATGAGAAGTCATTGGTGAATGAGATCAAGGAAAACTATAGGTAGATCAGGAATAACTAGACTAGACTAAAATTAGGGCCAATCAAGGATAGTAGTGGGAAGTTGTGCGAAGAGTCTGAGGAGAAAGGGGAAGTGGTTAAATGAATACTTTTAATCAGCATTCACACTAGAAAAAGTAAATGTTGTAGAGGAGAATACTGAGATACAGGCTACTAGACTAGATAGGATTGAGGTTCACAAGGAGAAGCTGTTGGCATTTCTGGAAAGTGTAAAATACGTAGGTCCCCTAGGCCAGATGCGATTTGTCCTAGGATTCTCTGGGAAGCTGGGAGGAGATTGTTAAGCCTTTGGCTTTGATTTTTATGTTATCATTGTCTATAGGAATAGTGCCAGAAGACTGGAGGAAAGCAAATGTTGTTCCCTTGATCAAGAAGGGGAGTAGAGACAACCCTGGTAATTATAGACCAGTGAGCCTTAATTCGGTTGTAGGTAAAGTGTCAGAAAGGATTATGAGAGACAGGATTTATCATCATCTAGAAGAAAGTAAGTTGATTTGGGATTGTCAATATGGTTTTGTGAAGGGTATATTTTGCCTCACAAACCTTATTGAGTTCTTTGAGAAGGTGGATGACAGTAAATTGATTGATGTGTATATGGATTTCAGTAAAGCATTTGAGAAGGTTCTCCACAGTAGACTATTGCACAAAATACAGAGGCATGGGATTGAGGGTGATTTAGCAGTTTGGATCAGAAATTGGCTAGCTGAAAGAAGACAGAGGGTGGTGTTTGATGGGAAATATTTATCCTGGAGTTCAATTACTAGTGGTGTACCGCAAGGATCTGTTTTGGATCCATTATTGTTTGTCATTTTTAGAAATTACCTGGATGAGGGCATAGAAGGATGGTTATTAAATTTGCAGATGACACTAAAGTCGGTACAGTTGTGGATAGTGACAAAGGATGCTGTAGATGATGAGGGACATAGATAAGCTGCAGAGCTGGGCTGAGAGGTGGCAAATGAAGTTTAATGCGGAAAAGTGTGAGGTTTTTTAGATTAGATTAGATTACTTACAGTGTGGAAACAGGCCCTTCGGCCCAACAAGTCCACACCGACCTGCCGAAGCGCAACCCACCCATTCCCCTACATTTACCCCTTTACCTAACACTAACAAGATGATTCACTTTGGAAGGAATAACAGGAATGCAGAGTCTAATGCAGAGGCTAATGATAAGATTCTTGGTAGTGTGGATGAGCAGGGAGATCTTGGTGTCCATGTACATAGATCCTTGAAAGTTGCCACCAAGGTTAATAGGGTTGTCAAGAAGGCATACGGCGTATTAACTTTTATTGGTAGAGGGTTTGAGTTTTGGAACCATGAGGTCATGCTGCAGCTGTACAAAACTCTGGTGCGACTGCACTTGGAGTATTGCATACAGCTCTGGTCACCGCATTATAGGAAGGATGTGAAAACTTTGGAAAGCGTTCAGAGGAGATTTACTTGGATGTTGCCTAGTATGGAGGGAAGATCTAATGAGGAAAGGCTGAGGGATTGAGGCTATTTTAATTAGGTTGAGAGGTGATTTAATTGAGACATATAAGATAATCAGGGGGTTCGATAGGGTAGAAAGTCAGCCATTTTCCTCAGATGGTGATGGCTAGCACGAGGGGACATAGCTTTAAATTGAGGGGTGATAGATATAGGACAGATATTAGAGATAGTTTCTTTACTCAGAGAGTAGTAGGGGCGTGGAATGCCCTGCCTACAACAATAGTAGACTCACCAACTTTACAGGCATTTAAATGATAATTGGATAGACATAAGGATGAGAACAGAATAGTGTAGGTTAGATGGGCTTCAGATTGGTTCCACAGGTCGGTGCAACATCATGGGCTGAAGGGCCTGTACTACGCATGTAATGTTCTATGTTCTAGTCTGGGAGTCAGGGAACCCTGGCTGATAGACATGAACAGGAGTGTCAGATGTTCTGTTCACTCTGAGAGCTGGCTCTGAGGAAGCCAGACCAGTGTCAAGGACTCTCAATGTTTTAATAAAGTGTGACTTGGTGGCAGGATACTGGCCTCTGTGGAGTTATTTCAAATGCCCCCTTGAATCCATCAGTTGAACCACCTCCACCAGTTTTCCAGGTAGTGCATTTCATACCCCAACTACTCTCTTTGTGTGAAACCATTTTTCCTCACTTCGCCCTTGCTTCTTTTTCAGATAACTTTCAAAAAGTTAATTGGGAACGTGTGGTTAGTGGGGTCAACAGAGAGTGCAGGGAAGAAAGGAACATGTAGGTTTGGAAATTTGGGAGAGGCTGAGTCAGTGACTCTTCCTATGAGGCATGACTTGTGTTTCCAATCTCGTCTGAATCGTAAATGTGCATTGGAAATGGAAAACTGGCTGCCATCACACCCAGAGTGGACGGAGTCAGAGTTAATCATTCTCTGAGGTCATGACCTCCACCTGTGGTCACATGAGGCCCTTAAAAGGGCAATCATATGATCCAGACACTTATAACAAACAGTTTCAAGACTTAACCATAGGATCCTGAATGTGAAAAACCTACAGTGTCTAACTTTGTGAGATATGAATCCTGGCCACAAGCAATCTTAACCATGCCACTCATCATTACAAATTGACTGTAGTCTTGAAGTAACCACAGGTGATCTTTAAAATATCACCTGCAGACCACTATTCACAAAGACAATCCAATGTCTCATAAGCTACACACTGGTCTCCTGGCCGTGCCCTTCAAGATGGTAGAGATGGAAGGTGCTGCCAAAAGAACCTTTTTGAGGTGCTGCAGTGTATCTTTTAGACGGTGCGCACTTGTATCACTTTGCATTGGTGGTTGAGGCAGTGAATGTTGAAGGTGACTGATGGGGTGCTAATCAAGTTGGTTTGTTTCATCTTAGATGATGTACAGTTTCTTAAGTGCTATTGGAGTTGCAGTCATCCAAGTAAAGTGGAGACTAACCCATCACACTCCTATCTTACGACCTTTTGCTTAAACTTCACAGAAAGCCTGTTCAATCGTAGAGTCTCTCCAGTGTGGAAAAAGGCCATTCGGCCCATCAAGCCCACACTGACGATCTGAAGAGCGTCCCAAACAGACATCAACCCCCAACCCTGTCCCTGTAACCCTGCATTTCCCATGGCCAATCCACCTAACCTACACATCCTTGAACACTATGGGCAATTTAGCATGACCTAACCTCATATCTTTGGACTGTGGGAGGAAATCCAAACACCCAGTGGAAACACATGCAGACACAGGGAGGATGTTCAAACTCCATACAAACAGTTGTCCGAGGCTGACCACCGTGCTGCCTCATGCTCCTGCCAATTATTTTAAATGAAATGATCAAAAAATTTAAATACTCCTTCCCAAAATATATGTTGTTGCGGACAGTCGAGACATTAGAAGAATGAGGAGAAAGTTACTCCATCATCTGTCCCTATCCATAACACCGCACAAAACTGGAGCTATAGCAATAACATGAGCAGTAATTGTGCCAAATAATGCTCATGTTAATGAAATGCATTCAGACCCAAAAAGCTACTTAACTCCTTTCATTTATACAATTTGCAGCTAATGGGAAGAGATCATTTTTCAGTCTAGGCTATTTTTAATGTCAAGTTCCAGAGGTGAACATTCCATTACTCCCTTGCCCCCAAGAAATGATGTGCCAACCATGACTCAGTTGGTAAAGCTCATGCCTCTGAATCAAATGATTGAAATTTCAATTTCCAGTCCAAAGATTTGAACACATAATTGAGGCTGACATAATTAATGGAATTCTGCATTGTTCCAGCGGCTGGTTTGCAGATGAATTGTTGAACTCAGAATCCTCCAGATGGATGGTAAAAATTCCAAAGCACTGTTGCAAAGAAAAGTATGTGAATTCTCTGCTCTACCATCCTGACAATTGTTGCAAGTTATGCTACCAACCACTGGCAGCTTGTCATTGGGGTCGAGGGCTGCCACCCCTCCCAGGTCCAAGTTACGTTCATTTGTTATACAAAATTGCAAAGACTATCAAGAGCCACAGGTGATGTGTCAACCTCCATCGGGACCTTGTGGTACACTCTCCAGTTCAACAATATTAACCCTTTTGGAACAAGTAGTTCATACAACAACCATGACACCAAAAGAAGATTATCAGATTAATATATCTTGTGGCTCTTTTGCCATAAAATTGTTTGCCACGTTTGCTTCATTACATCATGGCTCACTTTAAAAGTACTTCATTTGTCAAACATTTTGAAACATTGTGAGGTCATGAAATCATGCTATGAATCCAAATCTTTATTTTTTAAAAGATTACTCCTCTCTTGCTAAACAATGTTTGACATTGTTAGTCCAGCAATGTTTTCAGTGCTTCCTTTTCCAAAATAAAAATCAATGCATATTTCATGAAATAGCACTTCACTTGGAAAATACGTTTCCCATTTAAACCCTTAGATCAAAGCAATTCCCAATTAAAAATGAATTTTTGAGAAGGTTTAAGACCAGACCTTTTTGCCTGAACAATGACACCCCCTACTGGCAAAAAAAAATAGTTTTTGGAAGCGAAGACATTGTCATTTTGGGATTTTGTTGATTCCTTAGCACCCCAGAAGTGAACATTGACATTATTTGAATTGTAGCTCCTTATTATTCTGTCTTATTCTTCTTGCCTCTTCTTCATTTTTACTGGCTTAAAAACACATATGTTGTTTCAGTCCCGATAAAAGATCATTGACCTAAAACCATGGGTGGAGTCTTATAGAGATCTGAACAATGTGGGCTATGGTTTGTTTTGTGGCAAAATAAGGTGAGAAGTCTGGCGAGGCCTATCTCAACACGGGAGAAACTCACTGTATCTTTTATGCATTGACTGAGCAGTGGGGCAAATTTCTCACTAGACACCAATGAATTGTGAATTAAAATAATTCCATATGGAAGGATAAGGACTGCAGATATATGGGAACACCACACAGGTTTCCCTACACACCTTTCGCCACCCTGTCTTGGAAATATATCGCTGTTCCTGTGGATAGGTCAAAATCCTGGATTTTCCTTCCTAAGGGCCTAAAGGGTCAACCCACAGCACAAGAACTGCAGCAATTCAAAAAAGAAGCCCACCTTCACCTTCTCAAGGCCATCTGAGGAAGGCAATAAATGCTGACCAGCCAGCAACACCCATATCCCAAGAGTGAATAAAAAAAGTATTAAATCTTGTTAAACACCTTATTAATGGCACAACTATTAGCTTCATTTCTTAGCAAATGTGCTAACATATAGAATTCCTGATGTGAAATTCGGAACAAGTACCTGGTGACTTCAGCTTGTCGCTGGCTCCAAAGAGCGTCTATGTTGCACAGAACCAAACAGCATCTCAGTGTATGTTCCCTGGGTGCCAGCACAGGCAACCTTTGCCCACTGACATTGGCATCCAACAATTGTCACCTCCTTACAATCATTGTTGTACCTCTCAGATCCACTTTCAGGGAATTGGGCACTTGAAGGGTACTCCAGCAACTAGCATTGAAAGGTTGCTGCAAGGACAGTCTCCACACAAGGACAGGCACGCAGCTCATGGACTGGACCAAGCCACATCTCAGGGCTGTTTACTTGCTCTCTTCAAGCTTGCTCACTTTGCAACCACCAGCATTCTCACAGTATCCTGGCTATGCCATGCTTGTTAGCATATTGGCACTTCATCCAAAGCCCAGTACTGCCGTATTGATGTGCTGTTTTGCACAATCAAACAGACAGGCTTCTTGCCATTAGGAAACTGTCTGTGGGGGTGGACATCTTGTCATACTGCTCACTGAGATGTCAATCTTACACCTACAACATTAGCCCATGTGGCAAGTACACTGCACATTTATTGAATCATATGGCCATGTTGGAAAGTGGGTGGGGTCCACCCTCAGTCCAGTTAATGGGGCCCCATTGGTAGTTCCAGCGACACAGACTGAACACAATCCAGGGATTTGGCTATGGTGCGTCATCTGCTCAGGCTGCGCATGGCCAGGGGATACATCAAATATCATTCAGGAAGTTGGCAGTGGTCATTTCTGTCGTTCAATCACAAATAAGCAGGAGAATCACTTATCATCTGTTCAATCACAAATAAGCAGGAGAATCACTTATCATCTGTTAAAAAGCTATAAGCACTGATGTCTGCAGTCTGGTCAGTCATGTTTAGTGGCTTCTCATCAAAATCAGTCAGAGGTCTGGGGTGAATACAGCCCTGGAGAGTCCATCCATTGATCATTGATGGACTCATGCAGGCAGCAGAGGGAAAGGGGTGGGGGAATGGATCAGTAGGGGACTGCAGAGGCACAGGTAGAGGTGGGACAAGGATGGTAATGGAGAAAAAGTTCAACGTAGTGGGTCTCCATGTTGCGTGGATGTTAAGAAATGAACCGTTGCGATAAAGCGAGGTAACAGGGAACATGGAAACGTTTGGGGATCTAGCTAGCAACCAAGTGGATCCCAGTGCTAATGGTGTTCACCGTAAGCTGCGTTCCTCAGAAGGCAATTGGAAAACAGTTGGGACAATGCCCAGAGTGGGCTGAGTCAGTATAATTTTGAGGAGCAAAAGTGCAGGATCCATGTCTGCTGGGTGCTAGAATATTAAGGAGGCAAATACATGAAGCAGGGGTTGGCAAATTCCAGCTACATTCCATTTGTAATCATTTATGAGGTGATGTGCTAATTGCTGAAGAACTGGGAGAATGGGGGCAGTTTTCTAAAGAGGAGGAGAGGTTATTGCAGAAGTGCAAGCATGTCAAAAATCAGTTGCTTTGGGCATTACAAAGCAGACAGGATTTGATGAACTCACAATTGCAGTAGATGGGTGCAACAGACCATCATAGACTATAGAATAGCCGTTGGTCATGATGCCAGCATTTGGTTTGCATTATGGAGGTGTGATAAAGCCTTTATTAATTTCATTTGTATTCATTTTGCTGGCGTAAATAAAGGCTCATGTTTGAAATTGTCTGATTACTTGTCTGTGGGAGGTTCCTCTACTGGACAATGGCAAGCTGCAAGTGGGCATTGTGGGCAGAGTAGCAATATCTTAGAGAGGGTTTATAGATGGGATTAAGCTAAAAACAGGTAAACTGTATGGTTATGCAAAGACGTGTGTGAGCAAACGGGATTATATACGAAGGAGTGCAAGCCCTACCAGCTATGTGATGTGCAGTGTGGCTTTGTGGCTACTGTGTTATAATGTTATCAATGAGGGGTAATGCTGGATTGACAACACTTGTCCTGGGACACATTGGCCTTTCAAAGATGGTACAGTCATGAGGTATGCCCAGCTTTTATTGGATATTGTTGTTCTAGGAATGGTAATTGGTAAAATGGGAATAGAATCAAATGAGAGTCACCATGGGGCTGGGTAGGTAGTTAATGAGATGAGTTTGCAAAGACAAAGCCAAATATCTAAGTAGGCCCCATAGTCAAAAGCCCTTCAAAAAAACTTGTTGCAACTAGCAATTAGCCAAAAAAACATAAACTTCAGCCCAATAACTCTATTTCCCTCCACAGATACTGCTCAACATGCTGTGTTTTTCCAGCTTTTTTAGTTCTTGTATTATAGAAGCACTCTCATTGACAATGAGTCACTATCTCCAGAGATACGTGTCTGTACTATTATCATTATGTGTGTACCTTTGGCCATAATGGATGATGTATGAGCTCAATAGATTTCTAGAAGCATGGCATTCCAACTGGAACTCTCTCAACAAACACAGTGACTTAGACCCCATTAACCATACTTTGAGAAAAAGAATAGGAAATGACATCACCAATCCAAGGAAACCTAAAAACATAAATAGAAAGCAGTCACTATTGCCAGTACTTTACCAGAGGCTCACTGGTGATGTTACCTAGTAGGGTGACAAAATGTCTAAAAATGAACCTTCCAGCTCAGTGAGCAAACTTACATCAAGAATCTCAACCTGAGCTATAAATCTTCTCAAAACTTACTGAACAGATTTCAGTATGTTTTCTGTGCACTCTGCCATTCGTGAGCAGTGTATTAGGAGGCTTTTGCCCTCTGAGGGAAATTTTTCATAACATTATTTCAATACCCTTGGCAATGCTAGTGAGTCCAACTACAACACATGGTCTGGATAAAAGACTGGCCTGTTTTGCCAAGGCTCATAATAGCTCCCAAACTGATATAAACCAAATCACTTTCCTGCCTCACTCTGAGAGAGACAGAAGGACAGAGCTCTGAAGGAAAACACACACACAAGATCGAAAGATCATTTTGGGCATCTCTGCCAAGTACTTTGGCTTGTGTTCCTGTACCCTCTGTGAGTTTCAATTGCTCCTCTGGATGAATTCTGGGCACTGAAGTTTTCCCATTTATTCCTGATGAGAATCTCCAAATGGTTCAGATTTTACAGGCAATTTACCTCCCCATATGCTATGTGACCTTGTGATACTCTGGAAGCACCTTCAGAATGTTCCAATATTTCTATAGGCCAGCACTCTGCATCTTGTAACATGTTTTGCAGCTTCACTGTTGCAGGTATTGCTTCAGAAATAATTGTGAATGATATAGTGAGGGTAAATGTAGCCCAAAAGGAAAAGCAAGAAATGACTGAGCCCTGATTACCTGGACTCTTATTATCCAAGCTCTATTTTGTCAATGACCTGAACCTGCAGAGGAAAAATAGGACTGTTGGTAAAGATGGAGTATGGTAGAAAGGGGTGGTGGAGGGAGGTGTAGTGAATGGGGCTTGTGTGGCAAGGCTCCTGGTCAGATTCCACCTATCAACAGCTGACCTCCAAGGATTCACATTCCTGATGAAGAGCTTAGGCCTGAAAGGCCTGCTCCTCGGATGCTGCCTGACCTGTTGCGCTTTTCCAGCACCACACTTTTTGACTAGGATAGAATGCTGTCTTTTGGACAAATTCTACTGGGATAAAACACCCTACACCAACTCTTTTTGACCAGGCTTTGCCAAGGATTCAGTTCAGATCATATTTCACTCTTTGCTGAGCCTTTTGTTTATCATGAGGGCCTTAACAATTTGTATTGTGGTCAAACCTTTCTAGTTGGACTGAATTACAGCTGAATTATCAGTCATAATGGCTTATAGCCTCTGTCATAGTGAATAGTCAAGATTCCACCTTACTTCAAAAATATTCAGAAATATCCTGAAACTGTGGCAGGACAGAACCTCTGCTCATACTTTTGCCTTAACCTGAATGCCCTTGCTGCTCTGTCAAGAAATTGGTCATTCAGACTGAAACTGCAAGTCTTTAGCTGTAAGTTGCTCACTCGCTGGCCTGCTCCTGTCCCTATGTTATTTAAACTAAATTGTTGACTGACCATTAGCATAACTCTGACTACTATGTTTTAGCCTTATGTACTAAGTGTTGTAGAGAACCTCCTTGTCATCATTGAACATAGAACATAGAACATAGAACAATACAGCACAGAACAGGCCCTTCGGCCCACGATGTTGTGCCGAACATTTGTCCTAGCTTAAGCACCCATCCATGTACCTATCCAATTGCCGCTTAAAGGTCACCAAAGATTCTGACTCTACCACTCCCACAGGCAGCGCATTCCATGCCCCCAC
>NC_057726.1:16850417-16970318 GCF_004010195.1 Chiloscyllium plagiosum | reverse complement strand
TCTCAGTCCCAACCCTTGGACTCAGCACCACCTTCTTGACCTGCAATCTTCTTCCCGACCTCTCCACCCCCACCTCCTCTCTGGCCTATCACCCTCATCTTAACCGCCTTCCACCTATCGCATTCTCAACGCCCTTCCCCCAAGTCCCTTCTCCCTACCTTTTATCTTAGCCTGCTTGGCACACCTTCCTCATTCCTGAAGAAGGGCTTACGCCCAAAACGTTGACTCTCCTGCTCCTTGGATGCTGCCTGACCTGCTGCGCTTTTCCAGCAACACATTTTTCAGCTCTGATCTCCAGCATCTGCAGTCCTCACTTTCTCATTTCAGGTGGACAGCATCTGCAGTTTTTTTGTTTTATAAAAGGTTAAAGTACATTTCTTGTATGAATTTGAGTTTTGAGATCACATACCAACAATGGTATCTATCATTAACTATTTACAGATACAATTTTCTACATCTGGTTTACCAATTTAACACGTGTGGTTATGGCTAACATTTGGATGACACTGCAATACCCTAACCCCATTGCTTTGACTTTAATGAATGGAAAACACTATAGTGTAGTCCATTTTACACGGACACAATTACAGCTCGCATTAAAATAGACAAAAAGGGTAGGACCTCTGAAGTTGGTAGAATTTCTGAGGGAGCTCCCAGACTCTTATCAGCGCAACCGTCAAAATTGAAATCATGATCATGGGAAGCAGGTAAAGGAAAGAATACCTTTCCAAAAAGAATTGTTTCGTCCAAATATTTGTACTCCAACACGCAAGTCACAGTCAGGATTCAAGTTGAGTCTGAATGTTTCTTTTGCTGTGTTGAATTTGTATTGCACTTCTCCGAAATAAAACTGATGAGCTTTTAATAATGTATAGATTAAGCATGGACAAGCTGGACATTTTGTTTTGAACAGTGATAGGCAAAGGCCAGTGTTTGTTTTGAAGATTTGGAGGGATAAAAGGAATGCAGTTGTTGTGTTATGTCTCACAGTTAGTGTCTCAGGGACATGCTCATGATATCATCACTGTATCATGACATAAGACCTGAGAATGTTTGGGTTTCATAAGCCTTCTTACTTGGGATCACATGCAGCATGACATGCCATAGGGAAGCATGCTGCTCTTTCTAACCTCATAGTTTAACATCAGACTAGACACTTCAGTGTCTGTGAATGTAATATCTGTGCTTAACAGCTAGTTGTAATAGTTATGCAGTGCAGAAGAAGCCCTTCAGCTCTTCAAGTCTGTGCTGACCTATCTGTACTAATCCCATTTTCCAGCACTTAGCCCATAGCCTTGAATATTACAACATTTAAAGTGCTCATCCATATATGTTTCAAAGGTTATTGCCTTCTCTGGTAGTGCATTCCAGATTCCCACTACCTCTCTGAGTGAAAAGAGTTTTCCTCAAATCCCCTCTAAATCTCCTGCTTTTCACTCTAAATGTCTGTTGTATTCTTCAATATCATGAAATCAACATCTAGTTTCTTATGTTAAAAGGAATAACATACATATTGTCACAAAAGGTAAAAAAAAAAGGTTGGATGCATCATGGCAAGCAGCAGTGGCTATCTAGAAAGTGACCCAAAAATTCCTGTGGTAGATATTTGGACATCAAATTGAAGTCCAAACAGATAACATCTTTGGAAGGAGAAGAATTGTTTGTTTAGTGTATGGATTCTTCTGTGGATGAAGAACAGTAGAGGTCCTTTGCAGGTCTGTGAGCAGGTCTCAGCCCCCACCCCAGTCTGACCTATCACCCTCACCTTGACCTCTTTCCACCTATCACATTTCCGACGCCCCTCCCCCAAGTCCCTCCTCCCTACCTTTTATCTTAGCCTGCTGGACAAACTTTCCTCAGCACTTTTCCAGCAACACATTTTCAGCTCAGATAACAGCTTTGAACAACAGAGAATTTGGACAGTTTCTGTCACCAGTTTCTGTGAGTAACGATAGCTGTATAAATATTTCAATCGGGCATTGACCAGCAACAAGTTAGAATATAATTTGTTTTAATTGGAATATATGTTCTTTCAAGATAAAATACATTTCTAAGTATGTCTGAATTAATCATTAAAAGAATCTGCAATCCACTTTTGAGTTGAGACATAAAGGAAGAAGTCTAATAATTTCTGTTCTTCACAGTGATACAAAAGTAATAAACTATTGAACAATAGTTGCAAAGTCTTCCATTAGAAAGGGAGGAGCATTGTTACACCAATATAAAGCTGGGAACATACAGTCTTAAAGGTACAGTCCAATGTTTGTCGGGTGTAATGATGAATTGTTTATGAACTGGGTACCCAGTGACATCTCTCCTGAATTACAGCATGCAAACAATGGATGAAGTTCTGAGGGTCGGTGTGGACTGGTTGGGCCAAAGGGCCTGTTTCCACACTGTAGGAAATTTAATAATCTAATCTAATAATAGATGATACCAAGAATAGAGATCAGAAAATCATTCCAGCCATTGACATGGAGGGATTTCACTAAATTAAAGCACTTGTTTTTTTCTGTAGATGACCAAAAGGTTCCAGAAAAGATCTAGCAAATTCTTGAAGACCAGTCAAGAGTCTATTGACCAGTTTGGTGGGAGATGCTGCAGCTAAGGACATGAATGTGACTTTTCTGAAGAGTTAGTAATTGCTTCTACATCAATTAATGTCTTTAGGAAGAATCTTTTAGGCAAGAAAAAGCGTTATGTCAATGACATATAATTTGAGGATGGATGTAAATACAAGATTATAATGGCAGGCCAACAACAATACATGCTTTAGGTGCAGCCAACACTATTGTTATGGTCAGTGAAGTGCACCAAACCAACAAGGTGTGTAACAGATGTGATTGGTTGTACCTACCGAAAAGCTGATCCAGACTTACTGAATATCTTAAAGCATGTGGCACCAAGGGAGATTGGGTACACATATCCAGGAAATCTGATTCTAAAGGCCAAGCCAGAGTCCAGAACAATGGAAAGCTAATCAACAAGATGGTCCAACACTACAACACTGGCAGTATGGAAGTTCAATGAAGTTCAGAATCAACGAAGCAAAAGACAAAGTTCAGAGGCTGACAAAGCTTTCCATATTATAAGTCTCACATACAATCTCAACAGTCTAAGACAATCAAAAGGTTTTACAAATATAAATGTTACACATCCTAAGAAGGCAAGGCGGCAATCACTAAAAGTTAAGATCAATTCAGGAGCTGGGGCCAACATATTGCCCCTACACGTCCTGAATGATGTGCCTCAGCAAGTGGCACCCAAGGGTAGGGCCATTTCATAATGTGTAACAGACCACCAATTCAGTGCATTAGCAGAATCACACCACAGTGCCAGTAAACATTCTCTTGTTGGCTTCCTGAAATTTTTTACTAGGTAATGGCAATAATCCAGCAGTAGCAGGATTATCAGTATGGACAGTATGTCACAATCCATGAGATAGTCAAACCATACCCACTGAACGGTATAGGCCACACTTGATGAAATCATAACTTTCAAAATTTTCTCCAGGGATATGACTTTGAACTGAGATATAAGCCAGGTACCAGGATGATTACATCTGACAAATGGGACAGGCTACCCCAACCACACAATGACCAAAATATTCTTCTTGATGTACCATCAATGCTCTTGATAAGAAAGTTGAAGATGTTTTCGAAGTTGGTTTGTTACTCCTTGTCCAGAACCTAGTGTGAAAAAATGCCAATTAGCATCTGCTAGAGATGAACAATGACAAGATTGAAAAAGCTCTTGAACCAGAGAAGGCCCAATGGTATTAAAGAAATACCTAAGAAGATTCATTCATCTTGGCCAGAGAGAGATGAATTTAGTACATCACAATAAGTCATTTTAAAGAGCAAACCAGTCCTAATACCAAAAGCATTATGTTAGGGTATCACAGCTATTTCAAACCAGGGGCACATGGGTACTGAATGCACAAGACAATGAGCATATGAGACTACATACTGAGTAAAGATGGATCAGGATATTCAGCAACAAATGAATGCATGTGAGGTATACCAGAGGTATCAATCCCAGTTGCTCTGGGACTTTCTACAAGCACACAACATTCCCCAGAATTTCTTGAACAAGAGTAGCAACAGACCTGTACACAACACACAGGGCAGGTTACATCCTTGTGATGGATTACTTCTCAAATTTCCCATTGTTTGATGATGTAGCAACACAATGAATGCAGCCATCACTGATACATTGTCAGTCTATTCAGTAGACGTGTACTAAGTGGAGAATGCCCTCCATCACATCAGCACAGTGCTGTCCATGCTGAAATGTATCTAGAAGAGCAAATGTATCTAGCATACCAACCAATCAACTTTGAAGTGTCAAAGAACAAAGCAAGTTTCTCATACTGCATTGCTGCATTTTCATGCAACACTAATGCAGACCAATATATGGCACACAAGTCATGCAGAAAGTGAGAAAGAGCATTCCAATAATGATAATTGTGTGTGATATTGCTTGAAAGAAGCCAGCAGGAAGGCAACAAAATTGTCAAGCAAGTGCAATGTTGAGCAACATGGACCTTGTCACGCAAGTGTATGATCAACATGATGAACATTAGTATCGTAAACTCTAATTTATCAATTTGTAGGATTATCGAACTGCCAACACATACCAATTTATGTATTTTTTTAGAATTATGTTTTATCTTTGCAAAAAACAGGATGCGCTGTTGTGTCTCCTGATCAATATGTAAGTGGAGCTTTACAGGACATGCTCATGAATGGCATCACTGTAACATAGAATAACTGTAACATGCGATCTGATGGTATAACGGTCTCATAAGCCCTTGGGATCACTTGAAGTAGGGCACACTAGTAGAAGCATATTTCTCATTGTAACTTCACAGCATAGCATTAGCCTAGATGCTTATATGCCTGTGAATGTAATGCCTGCAAAAAACAGCTAATTACAATGAATGTCTGTTGGATTCTTCAGTTCCATAATATCCATGTCCAGCTTCTTATTTCACAAGGGATAAAATAACTATTGCCTCATCAGGTAAAATACCTTGTTGGAGGCAAACCCCATATCAGTAGTAGTTACAATGTTTATGAATTTTGGGAAAGCAATTGAAAATGTCTCAGAAAGCTTGCCAGAAATATTCCAGTGCATGACTTAAGAGGAAATGTAACAATGTTAAAACTTGGTTGACAGACAGGAAACAAGAGTATATGGAAGTTACACAGACTGGAGATGGATTAAAACTGGTGTATCAGATAACATTCCACCCCCCACCCCCAGCCCCCACCACCAATCTAGCTCAATAGAAGCAATCTTATTCCTACTGTAGCTACGATCAGCCATCTCAACACAGATTTTCAACTGAATTTAGGCCTTTCCGAGTGTGTATGACTCAATAGTTTAGCATCTGGAGCATTTACCTTCGAGACATTGAGTCAGTTGGCTGGGGAATTCAATAATGAGTTACATTATCGAGAATCAGAAATAAAGGCAGACTTGAGAGATTCAGTTAATAGTATTTACAAAAGTGAGCCATACAAACTGCAAGATGAGATATCCCTTTTTGCAGTATTTGAGGAGCAGTTTTATTTCGATAGGGTTAGGTATTGAAAATCAAAGTGTCCCACTCATTTCTGCTTAAACTTAGCCTGCATTCGCACTGCTATACTGAGATTCAAGGACATAGTTATTCATACATGATACATACAAATTTATAATAATAGGCAATATAGTTCAATATTATTATCTTTAATTTCCTATATCTCTTCAAATTGATTTTCTGAAGGCAGGAAAGAAGCTGGCAATCTGTTTGTTCAGTTTATGCTCTTTGCGATTCACATTTTGTCAAAATAAAACGGGAAGACGTAACCTTTGCTCTGCACTTTCCCACCATATGAAAAGCAGTCAGAACGGGACTTTAATTTGAATGGCGAGGCACTGTTGTTCTCAGCATTCTAATTTAGTAACTGTGCATAGTTACTCAACGACTAAGGGCCTGAAGGAAGCAGCTCCTAACTGTGGCTGCACGCAATGAACAAATTGATGGTTAAATGTTTTTTTCCTGTTCAGTGTGACGCCCTCCATCACTCTGTCAAGAACTTCCAGAGATCTAATAATGAATGTGCATACATCTGTTTACAGACAATTATGTGCTAACTTATTTTTTTTCTGGTGCCTGTTCCTAAAATCTGAATGGACATTCTGCAATGGCAGTAATAGCTTGCACAAGCAATACACTTTAATCTTCCAAAAATGACATTTCAGAGGATAAAAACTTATTGTCTATTTTTTCTTTAAGTCACTGGTTTCCCACTCAATATCAATGAACATTTTAATATTTTTCAGTATCTGGATTGGGACACCTATTATGTTTTGTCATCACAAAATTGAGACAGGGAAAAGTGGAAGTATTATATAATAGTGTTTTGTTAGAAAATTAAGGTTACTTAAAATTCAAGGAAAGGGAAAGCAAAGTGTAAAACTGCAAGAAGAGAGGATATGTCATGGGCGGCAGTAAGATATGATGAATATCTTCACATGCAAACAGAACGGATAAGTCGCTGCCTCTTGCCAATCTTGTAAGTGGAGATATTTATAACTTGCTGCTTGTCATCACATGTTTTGTTTGTGCCTTTTCTTTTAATCACCATCTTCATGAAATTCAGAACACACAAGATGGTTGTGAGCCAATCATATAATGAAATGGGACTTACAGCTGGCAAAATTTGTGATTCAAGAATTGGATCGTGAGCACACATGGCTAGAACTTTGTAGGCATGAGTGCAATCACACAATGATTACAACACAAATGGAGGCCATTTGACCCATTGTGTCTATGCCAGCTCTCTGAAATTGTATTTCACCAAGTGGCACACGTTTTCCCAATTGACCTGCAATTCTTTCCATTTCAGTTAAAGATCTTATACTGTTTTGGAAACTACAATTCATTCTACATTCACCACACTCTCAAGCAATGCTTTCCAAAACCTAACCCATTGTTACATGGAAATATAACTTCATGTTTTCGGTGCTTCCATTGCCAATTAACGTAAGTCTGGGCCCTCTGTTTGTTACAACTTGCAATTAAAGAAATCGTTTCTCCCTGTCTATTCTGTCTAGACCCCCTCATGGTTTTCAATATCTCTATCAAATCTTCTTGCAATCTTCTCTTCTCCAAGGAGAGTAGTCCCAATTTCTTCAGCCTATATACGCAACTGAAGTTCCTCATCCCTGGAACTATTCTTTGTCAATCTTTTCTTTGTCCTCTCTAATTACCTTCACATACTTCCTAAAGTGTGACATCTAAATATGAACACAATACTCAAGCCAGCATTTTATAAAAGTTTAACATATATCCAAACTCAAATGATAAAGGTCAGATGCATTATCAAGCAATCTGTCCTGCCACCTTCAATGATTTCAATAATAGTCTTTATGTTCCTGCTTGCAGTTCGAGTAATATCTTTTATTTTGTTTCTCATTTTTTTTCTACCTATATGTTAACATCAATAGGTCAATTTCAAATTACTTTGTTTCTTACACTATTTTCGGCTTACCAACCCACATATCTAAACAGCTGAGGCAACATGGTAAAGGTGAAAATTATCTTTTGCTATTTACCCAACTAATACACATTCTGACAACATTTTGCTACATTAAAGCTCACAATTCCAATCAAAAGAACAAATGTAAATAGATTTTTCAAGAGTATCAACCCTGCTGTTAACACTATGCTGTAACATTCAATTTTTAAAAATTCATGTTATAGGTTTCATGCTAATTAAACAATTGGACATATTTCAGGAAATTATGCAACATATTATTTATGAGTACTAAAAAAGCATTGGATTTCATAAAACTTTAGAATATACAATGCTTTGTGTCATTGGGATTAGGCACCATAGTGTAGATATTGTTACATCCTTGAATCATGTGAATCTTTTCCATGTCTGCACTTTTTAAGTTTCTGTTTCTTTTTGCTAGCCCTGCTTCTTCGGGAATAGGTTTATCTTTTAATTATTTATGTTTTTCTCAAAATAATTAATATTTTTTCACTTGACTTTTCTTTTAAGACAGAGGGTCCTGTGGAATGCACTGCCAGAATTAATGACTGAGGCAAAGGACCAGTTCAAGATTTAAGAATAGAATCTGTCGATGGTTGACGGAGAAGGTGATACAGGTATGTAAGATATGGGGTAGGTACAGCAAAACTGCCCCTCTGGTGAGTAAATACTAACACACATACTGGACACAAAATGTCAATTCTTGTTTTTCTCATCACCAACCTGCTGAATTGCTCTAGCACTTTCTGTTTTTATTTCACACCTCCAGCATCTACAACTTTATTTGAGTTTAATAACTGTACATTTTAATGGGCTGTAATACAAATCTATTGGGGATGTGGATCTTTCAGTATCACATTATCCATGCTTACTTTCTTATGTTACAAGGAATAACATAACCTGTTCTACAGGAGATAAAGTACCCTGCAAATCCCATATGAAGGGAGTGAGTGGAGTTGGCAAAGGAGGGCAGTTCCCCCAAGGGGGTCCCTAAGGGCGTGGCAGCTGAGATGGAAGAAGTTCAGTGACCTTACATGGTTAGTCAGTGCATCTTCACATGGCTTTGTCTACCATAGTACAACCAATATCTCATAATATTCAATGCACCACACCTCAACACTAATCCAATTCCTCATATTCAGAATTCACACTGAGCATTCTGATGCTGTGCCTCAGCAACATTAATCTTCTGGTGATGTCAGTCTAAAACTAACACGTCCCTGCCTTTGCCTACCTCCAGTTATTCTACTATGGCAGCCATATCATACAAACACAATGTAACACAATCAAAGATAGTTTAGATTAGATTAGATTAGATTAGATTAGATTACTTACAGTGTGGAAACAGGCCATTCGGCCCAACAAATCCACACCGACCCGCCGAAGCGCAACCTACCCATTCCCCTACATTTAGTCCTTTACCTAACACTACGGGCAATTTAGCATGGCCAATTCACCTGACCTGCACATCTTTGGACTGTGGGAGGAAACCGGAGCACCCGGAGGAAACCCACGCAGACACGGGGAGAACGTGCATACTCCACACAGTCAGTCGCCTGAGTCAGGAATTGAACCCGGATCTCTGGCGCTGTGAGGCAGCAGTGCTAACCACTGTGCCACCGTGCCGCCCTTTGATCCAAGACATTCTGCCATTTATCGAACAGGACAAGGATGCCCATACCAAATGGGAGTAGCAGAGAATTGGTAGGGGATTGACACAACTTCATCCACTCAGACCACTCGTGAAGGTGGTGTTGTGCATTAAGGTGTGGGTTGTGACAGAGCTATAGTGTCCTGCATTGCTAAAGTCACCCAAGACGATGTTATGTTACTACTGTATACCCTTCTCAACTCCCTCCTTACCCTTGTCTGACATGCACTCTAAACTGCAGATGGTGTGATAATGGTCCTCTTGCTTTGTACCCTCACCCTGCTTTCGCTTCACCTCCACCCTCCCTTTCTGTTTCTGTGTCTTCAGATAGTAAAGATAGCTATCTGCTCAGCCACAGATCTCTCGGGAAGAGGAGAGAGAGTGATCTTACTCGAGTGAAGAAGAAGCCAGCAACTGTGGACAGAACAAAGGAGTTAACATGACTAATGTTCACATTCTAGGAGAAAGTGAGGACTGCAGATGCTGGAGATCAGAGCTGAAAATGTGTTGCTGGAAAAGCGCAGCAGGTCAGGCAGCATCCAAGGAGCAGGAGAATTGACGTTTCGGGCATGAGCCCTTCTTCAGTGTGTGTCAGTAGGAACTCTCTTGATCTCTCCTACGCAGACACCATTTCAATTACTGACACTGCAGAAACTTCAGGAAACCAGAGGAGGGTAATGTATTGGGATCTGCAGGTGGAGACTTACTGGGCTTAAACCAGTTATAGGCAGGGAAGTAGAAAGGCAATTTGTATACCTGCTCCTCATGAGAGTGAGATCTCAGTAGAATGCCGCTACAGGAGATTCAGATGAGGATACACTTCAGAGCAACAGTGGTGTACAGTGTACAGTAGTGGTCTTTGTACATATGGAAGGATGTCAATGCATTGGAAGCAGTTCAGAAAAGATATATGAGACCAACACCTGGAGTGAACAGATTGCCTTATGTTGAAAGGCTAGATAGGCTCGGTCTGTATCTTCTAGAGTTTAGAAGAGTCAGAGGTGACTTAATTGAAGCATATACGATCCCGAGGAGAATTTATCAGGTGGACATTAGATGTTTCCTCTTGCAGGAGAATCTAAACCTGGGGTCGCAGGGGAAAATAAAAGCTCATCCTTTTAAGACACAAATAAGATAAAACAAAGTCTCTCAGAGAGTTGAAAGTCTTTGGAATTCCCTTCCTCAAAAGACAGTGGATGTAAAATCTTTAAAAATTTTAGGGCAGAAGTATATAGATTCTCGAATACCAAGGGGTGAAAGATTATCTGGGGGGGGGGGGTAGGGAGGGAGTGTGTGCGGGGGGAAGGGTGTGGAGGGTATGCAGGGATGTAGAATTGAGGTCACAATCAGATCAGCCAAGGTCCCAATGAATGGCAGAGCAGTCTCAAAGGGCCGAATGGCCTACCATTGTTTCTGTGCTCAAGTTCAACTGTGGCAGGTAGGGAAGGAAGTGGGGAGGCAATGAGGCCTATTGGAGAACAGTACTGAAACTTTATGCCAAGGCAGGCAGCCTTCTCCCAAAATCCCGGGGATGATCCAGGAATGAGGTAATGTCTGCTGGCCTGCCTCTAATTCCTGTGCAGCAAGTGGGAGCCACCACTGCCTCAGTGTGCAGTGGAAGTTCAGATAACGTTTATGAAACTCAGCTATCATCCTGCAGGCACTGGCTGCCACCATCATGGTTGAGGATCTCAGTGTCCAAAGGGGCATTTTGGCTTTCACCACAGTCAAACAGTCATTGCTCCAGAGGATTAGGAAAATGCTGAGACACCAGCCTAGAGGAGGAGTAGTGTCACCATGAAGCACATGATTGTGGGCTCCCACCAATACCACTCTGCCAGTGCCTCTGCTGTTATCTCTCAGACAGCTAGTCAGCCTAGGCTGCTGCTGCCCTGGTTATGGTAGCACAGTCAACAAAGATGGGCTGTCAAGGCCCAAAGTTGCTCAATGACTATCTGTAAGACCAGCACCAGTATTGTCCCCTGAAAGTTAGCAGCCTTCCATCAGTCACTGCGATAGAAACTGCATATCAGCAATAGGCAGAAACAGCCACAGGACAGGAACCAAGAGGATGAACAGGGTTGAATAGTTCATTTCTGTTTGTATCATTCAATGTGTTGTCAGATAAAGATACTAATGAGAAGAATGTTCTGGAGGCTTTTGTTGTTGGATGGTAGCCAACAGGACTCTGTGATGGGGTGTCTCAGAGTCAGGTGGAGATAGTAGGAAACATACATCAGAAAAATCATTGGTGGGACATTTTGTGGAGAGCTCTCTTCCTCTGAGTTTACAGAGTCCTTCAGACAATACCCCTGAGTGGCCTCGTTCTAATTTTAATTTTATGTTCCTTTTGTTCTGGACTCATTCACCAGAAGAAATTGTTTTTTCTCTATCCACCCTAACAAATGTTTTAATTGTCTTAAACATTGCAATTAAATTACCCCTTAATGTGTTACACACAATAACACATATAGGCTGTCCTGATATTCTAGACCTTCAGGTCCCAGTATGACCCCGGTGAACCTATTCTTCCAGCCAATGTGTCCTTTTGACTGAACTCTGGTTAAAACACTGTGCACACTCACACATACTGAATTAGCTGGAGGGCCTCACCATCCAGAACAGGGCCCAGTACATGGCTTAGAATATGAACCGTAAGGGTTTGAATACTAAATAGGTTCTCAAACACCAGTTTGTGATTGCAATTGCAACAAAAGCACATTCTTACAAAATGATACACTAACCAGAATTGGTCTCCTCAGTCAATCAAATGGCCAGTGTTTGATAAAAGCAGCCACTAATGTAAAATAAAGTGCAATCATATGGTTCATTTGACTGATGCAATTGACAGGAAAATAAAGAAAAAAATTAATGCATAACATATGTATTTGAGTCCAGCTTGAGCACTGGTTTTAAGACTGAATGCTGAATGCACAGTACCAGTTAATAAAGCAAGTAACAATTTTTTGTTCTTCTCTGAAAGGAAATATTGCATGCAAAGAAAACATTTATTCTTAAAGGGAAGTGCCCCTGTAAAGGAGGAAGTGTTAGTGGCATTCCTTAGTTTTAGGAGTAAACTAGTTAGTAGGTGTGTTTACTACAGGGACACATTCAAAATCAGGAGTAGACAATTCAGACACTCAAGCCTGTCCATCACTCTAATTGCTCATACCCGATTTACAGTTTAACTCCATTTGCTCCCTTTCTACATCTCTTCATACCCTTACCTTACAAAACTTTTGTCTACTTAAGCATTGAAAATTTTAACTGACCACTCCCCACCTCAGCACTTTTACAGAGGAGAGAGTTTCAGACTTTCCCTTCCTTTCCTCATCAAAACAGAAGAGTCCTGATTTCACTCCTAAATGGTCAAATCCTAACTGTACAACTGTGGAGTAGATCAAAAGACAAGATTTTCATCACATCACACTTGCGCATTAGGATGCAGGGCTAACATATTTTCACAGTGTGGAGGTTTCATGGTTGTAATTTATCATTTTGCAGTGCGTTCTGAGCTTTTCAAAACTGCCCACGGGGACAATTATTCAAAGTGGAGACGGCTGGCTTGTGAAATGTTAAAAGAAGAGTGAGGAAAATGCTGAAGAAAAACATACACTCTGTGAGCTGGAACTTATTGTCCATGATTGCTGTTGACAGCCCTTGTGATAATATAAAATTGGCAAGAAGAGGTTGCGAAGACATACCCGGAGACTGATGGCAAGACTTTCACTGGCAACGTGCAGCAGTAGAACTTCTGATTTTGTTTTTGTTATTCCTCTTCGTTTTGTACAAAAAGAAAACAAACCTTTGAGCAGAATATCTGGAATTAAGGTTTTCCACTCTGCCTCCAGCAATCCTTAATAGAGGAATTGTAAGGTACTAATAATGATTCCTCTCATGAAAGTAGTAGATGAAAGTTTACATGAATATGATTTTAAATCCACATTAAGATTAGCAAACTACTCTGATCAGAACTGTACATTTGCTTTTTGCTGTGCTCCAGACTACACCGCAGGATAACTTGTTACCTTTTCATTAACTACATGTCATCCCATCCATTATTATGGGCATATTTCTACATGTTACACAACACTTCAGCAATTGTCAGGATAAGGCTGCAAAGGTATCTCTGCCTCTCTCTGCTGCTTATTGTGGCTTTACTCCTGAGGTGCCTGCAACCCTCCAGTACAGAGGGGAACAGATTGGAAGGTGGGGTTGAGTCAGGCAAACAGCCGTGATCATATTAAATTGATAAACAGCATTGGAGGACCATAAGGTCAACTCCCGTGCCAATTTCTTACATTCTTAAGAATGAGCTCCACAAATGTCAGAAACTATTTGTTAAGCTAGTTTATTCAATCTAGCAGTGCACTTGGTGTGTGGCTTTAAACAAAGTATACTAGGCTTTGTGGGATGGTGTCAAACAGATAGTAGTGACATAGCAAACCATCAACATCTCTTGATTTTGGTTTCCATTGTAAAGTACAAAGAAATAGTCAATCACTGTACATTTTATACCATCAGACAAAGTCAATTTATGACATTGTGCTTTTAAAATTAAGTACAGTAAACCAATATTGCATTCTAATCCAATATTTATTTTTAGGATCTATTTCAACTCATTGGATACCTGTTTGCACTAAATTTACCATATCATTAGGCAATTTTGTTACCAGAGAGATATTGCTGGGACCTTCAATTCAGCTAAAAGGATATTGTTGTCATCTGTTGTTTCACACTCGTCAAAGGCACAGCCTAAAGATCATAACAAATAGCAGCAGCAGTAGGCCATTTAGTCTATTGAGCCACTTTCATCATCAATAAGATCATGGATAATCTGATCATGGCCTGAACTCCATTTTCCTGCCTGTAGCACCATCCCTGCCCCACCAAACTTTTAATTTCTTTTGTAGATTAAAAGTCAGCCTTGAGTGTATTCAATGACCAGGCCTCCAGTGCTTTTGGTCAACAGAGACTGACAATGCTTGAGAGAAGAAGATCCTCCTTATCTCCATCTTTGATGGGAGATCCTTCAGTCCTGGATTCCCCCAAGAGGGGAAACAACCTATCAGCAATTAACTTGTCAAGTGCCTAAAAATCTTATGTTTCTATAAAATTAACCCTCATTCTTCTAAACTCCAATTAATATGGGCCAAAATGGTTCATGTTTTCCTCATAAGACAATCCTTTTCTCCCAAGAATCAGTTAAGTGAAACTTCTCTGAAATGATTCCAATACAGATTCCTCTTCCCAAGTAAAGCAGTATGGTACAAACTCATCAATGATCTGTACAGTCAAAGCAAGACTTTAAGTGTATTGAATGGCTTTAAATAGGATAGAGTACCTTTAAATGGTGCTCCAGATGTTCAGGCATTCGAGAAAGCAGTTAGTGCTGCAGCCATGTAAATGAATAGGCAGCAGGAAATTTACAGTCTGGCTGTATCCAATGCAATAGGTTAATTGTGCTTTGGGATCTCTGTTTTAAAAGCTATCAAATTTAGACTTACATCAACAATCCGGGACTTGGAGGAACAGGGAACAGGTGGAAAATTGCACTCTGAGTCCCACCAGTATTTTCAAATCTTATAACATAGAACTTAAAACGTTACAGCACAGCACAGGCCCTTCGGCCCTCGATTTTGCGCCGACCTGTGAAATTAATCTGGTGCCTGTCAAACCTACACCGTTCCATTAGTATCCATATGTATGTCCAATGCCTTCTGAATTTATATTCTTCACCTTGTCATTTTAAAATGGAGGCTTCCGTGAACCTCTCAAAAAAAGAATATGCATGAAAGGCATTACTGGAGAATGGCCATTGGTACAATCCTTTATGACGATCTCTGCATCAGTGTCACTTCAACCATGATTACTTAGTGGTTGTCAAAGGCATGTGAGGGGAGGAGTAAATAAACCAAAGAAGAAATGGTAAAACACAAGTGAAGAAATTCAAAAAGAAGAAATAGTCAACAGTAAATTAAATGACAAGAGAAAATTAACATAATTCAGAGAAAGAAAAATAGAATCTGAAAAGAATTAAATAACCATGAAGTGGAAATGCAGGAAGAAAGCTATGACAAATTAACAAACTGAAATGATAAATAAAACTTTTTTTTTGTAATGTTTAGGCACTGGTGAGACTACAGAGCCAAGCAATTGAAAGTAAAGAGCGTTGAATTTATTTACAGTAAAGTGATCTTATCCTGAGCATTAAATCACGTGAATTAGGTTGTATTCAGGATCTTTATATTGACTTTTAATGGAAACAATTAGTCAGTGATGCCAATAAAAACAATTTGACTGCCAGTAAATTCACAAGAAAAGTCCATTTGATTTACTCAGATGAACACTTTCCTCGCAATGCATTGCCATACCTCATAAACTTCTTTACTTTGGATCAGTGGTAGTGCTGCAGGTAATTGATTCCATCTTTTGACCTTTTACTTGGCGGTCATTGCAGTTAATAAATCACATAAAGACACCAGCTTTGACAATGCAGCACTCTTTCAGTACTGCATTGGAGTGTCAGCCTAGCTTATTTCCAGAATTTATAAGCTCCTGGCTCAGGTGAGAACACAGTCAACTAAAACCAAACTGACATCTCACTTTATCTGTTCAACTTTCTTCAAAAAAGCAGCATAATGGGTTTTGGCAACTGCATAAAAAATTCAAAGAGCAATTTTAAAATATGATACTTATTTTAGTTTGTAGATTGCAAATACTAAGGACCCAATGTATTTTTTATATGTTCAGAATATCTCTGAAATATAGATGTATGGTAGCAATTTTTGATAGATATTTGTCAATCTTAATGCAATATTTAAAACTGTATCAATCCACATGCACGGAATCAAGTCTCCACCACTACTCTGATGTTAACCTTGCTGTCTCTGGCCATCTACACTGCTCTAATGAGATTCACTGAAAACTTGAGGAACAGAATTTCATTTTATCAATACGCAATTTACAGCCTTTTGAATGGAACATTGAGTTCAGCAACTTCAGTCCATGTAAACAGCACTTCCATTTTCATTGACAGCAGATTTTAATAATGATTCTGTTCTTTTTTTCCCAATTTACAGCCAGCTTCTGTTTTTACTTATCTCAGTAGAATCCCTCCAGCCCCTCAACCCAACAAGTCCACACCAATCCTCCAAAGAGTAAACCAACCAAACCCGTTTCCCTACCCTATTATCCTATATTTACCCCTGACTAATGCACCTAACCTACACACTCCCGAACACTATGGGCGATTTAGCATAGCCAATTCACCTGGCCTGCACATCTTTGGATTGTGGGAGGAAGCCCACACAGACATAGGGAGAATGTGCAAACTCCACACAGACAGTCACCCAAGGCTGGAATTGAACCCAGGTTTCTGATGCTGTGAGGCAGCAGTGCTAACCACCGAGCCACCATGCCATCTCATTGAGTCATATAGTCACAGCAGTTTACAGCATGGAAGCAAGCCCTTCAGCCCAATTTGTCCTTGCTGCTCAGCTTTTTCAATTAATTTAGTCCAATTTGCCTCCATTTGATCTGTATCCTTCCCTACCTAGCCTGTCCTTGTATCTGTCCAAATGTTTCTTAAATGACAAAATTGTACTCACCTCAATTATTTCTGGCAGCCTGGTCCAGACACTCACTACCCTCTCTGTGAAAAAATTGCTCCTCTGGATCCTTTTATATCTCCCTTCACTCATCTTAAATCTATGTCCTCTAGTTTTAGATGGCCCTACCATGGGGAAAAGCTGTTGGCTATCTACCTTATCTATGCCTCTCATGATTTTATAGACCTCTATAAGGTCACTATGCCCCAGGGAAAAAAGTCCCAGCCTATCCAGCTTCTCCTAATAACTCAAAACTTCCAGTCAGGTAGCATCTTAGTAAATCTTTTCTGCACTCTGTCTAGTTTAGTTATATCCTTTCTATAACAGAGTGACCAAACTGCATGCAGTACTCCAAATGTGGCCTTACCAACATCTTGTACAGCTGCAACAAGATGTCCCAACTCCTATACTTATATTGCTATTCTCCATTCCCTTGCACCCACATCTTTTTGACCATTTAATCTCTCCTTCCTTTCACCCCAGAACAAACCTCCATTGTAGTTCTTAAATTCCACTCGCCTCCTCCCTGCATCTGTACTTGAATCAAACCTCTGCATCTCTGAATGTTTCCACTTCTGACCATCATTGGTGTGAAAAATTGTATTTTTCTGCACAGATTTTGCTTGACCAGCTGAGCATTTCCAACCTTTCCGATCTTAACTGCAGATTTCCACCAACTGCATTATCTTGCTTTTGATTGACTTGGCATTTTATTCTGGTAAGTAGTCAGCATTTGGTGTAACAATCCTTGTTGCTAAAAAAAAAGCTGTGATTAACCAGTTTGACAGCCTGCAAACAATCCAAAAGTAAATACTGCCAATGCTGAAAATCTGAAATAATTTAGAAACTGTTAGAAACGGGTGACAGGTCTGACAGCCTCTGTGGAAGGAGGAGGGGGGTTGGATTTCACAGACACTCTCACTCTAGCCTTTTGATCTAAAGAGTCCTGTAGGAACCCATCCAGGACATAGCACATCGAACAATACAACACAGAACAGGCCCTTTGGCCCTCGATGTTGCACTCAACTGTGAACTAATCTAAGCCCATCCCCCTAAGCTATCCTAACATCATCCATGTGCTTATCCAAGGATTGTTTAAATCTCCCTAATGTGGCTTAATTAACTACATTGGCAGGCAGGGCATTCCAAGCCCTTACCACTTTCTGAGTAAAGAACCTGCCTCTGACATCTGTCTTAAATATATCACCCTTCAATTTGTAGCTATGCCCCCTCATATAAGCTGACGTCATCATCCTAGGAAAAAGACTTCCACTGTCTACTCTATCTAATCCTCTGATCATCTAGTATGTCTCTAGATGATGTCTGCCTTGCTTCAATTCAGCACTGGAAGCAGAATTATTTGCTCAATGGTTTTATTGGGAAAGCTGCCACCTATCCATCAGTCAGTATTTCTATCATCCCATCTGATCTAACAGAAGCCACTGTTCAGGGTACAAGCTGTCCCACAACAGTTAAGGTTGACCCTGAAGATCATGGCAAGGGTTGTGAGTGTGGGATTGTGTGGTGCTGGTGGAAATAGTATGTTCAAGTTGTCAAAGAGGAGGTTTAAAGAAGGCCATGGCCTTTAGGTGGTACCTCTCATTAGGCCACCAAAGGAGGATTCCACCGCCCACATCTCCTTGCCTGATACCAGCCTACAAGACTAAAGATGCTAGGCTTCCAGAATATCTTGGACCCCTGTGCCACAACTGATTAGATTACTTACAGTGTGGAAACAGGCCCTTCGGCCCAACAAGTCCACATCGACCCGCCGAAGCGCAACCCACCCAGACCCATTCCCCTACATTTACCTCTTCAACTAACACTACGGGCAATTTAGTATGGCCAATTCACCTAACCTGCACATTTTTGGATTGTGGGAGGAAACCGGAGCACCTGGAGGAAACCCACGCAGACACGGGGAGAATGTGCAAACTCCACACAGAGAGTCGCCAGAGGCGGGAATTGAACCCAGGTCTCTGGCGCTGTGAGGCAGCAGTGCTAACCACTGTGCCACCGTGCTGCCCACAAGTAAAATACTTGCAACAGACAGGATGGAGCCTTTAACTAACTGTTAGTTGGCTACTTCTGGACCTCAATAAATCCAGTGAAGACCAGACTACCTGACACTTCAGTTGCCTCTCATTTCATACAGGTTGGAAATAGGTAAATAACGAGAAGGATAGCTACCCTTTAAATTTTACATTAATGCTGCCTTCACATCAGCCCATGGGGAAAGATATAACCTTTTTATTGAGATAAGGAGAAACCTCTTCAGCCAGAGAGTAGTGAATCTATGGAATTCATTGCAGCAGGAGGCTGTGGAGGCCAGTTCATTGAGTATGTTTAAGATGGAGTTAGATAGGTTCTTGATTGTCAAGGGGATCAAGGATTATGGGGAGATAGTGGGAGAATGGGGTTGAGAAACTTATCATCCATGATTGAATGACAGTAGACAGGCAAGAGGCTGGAAGAACACAGCAAGCCAGGCAACATCAGGAGGTGGAGAAGTCAACATTTTGGGTACAACCCTTCTTCAGGACTCAAGGGTTACATCTGAAACATCAACTTCTCCACCTCCTGATGCTGCCTGGCTTGCTGTGTTTTTCTGGCCTCCTGCTTGTCTATTTTGGATTGCAGCATCTGCAGTTTTTTTTTGTCTCTAACCTTGATTGAATGATGGAGCCAACTCAATGGGCTGAATGGCCTAACTTCTGCTCCTATGTCTTATGGTCTTATGTCCCTATGGATCTCACCCACATAGCTAATAAATACCTGGAAATAAAATTTGAGTATGGCTATTTGTTCAATTCACTTGATGCCTCTTTCCTCTAGCAAGAATATACTTTGCCTGGCACATTAATAGGAAGAGTTGCATTTTATTGGTACATTCTCAATAGATAATTAAACGAGCTTGAGCACCCTTTCATTTTTTTGAATTGGATCATTGATTTTTTTTTGCATAAATTACCAACAATGTTTCTTATTATTAAGATCACTGTCAGACTTACACTTCCAACCTGTATTGTATTCCATTTCCAATCTACCATCTTGAGGTGTCCAAAATAGGAGTAAATTAAATTATCTTCTCCACTCAAAAGGAAGGATTCAACTATAATGTTCATGATCAAGTGACCCAATTGAAAACAGCATAATTAATCCACTGGACAAATATTAATTGAAGTGTAATTCAAAAGTATAATTTGGAAGTAAATTCCTAGCATTGGTATTCACGATTCCAGAGTCAGAGTTCTTGTCTTTACTTGGATTTTAACATTGACCTGTATGCTTGAAATCATCAAACACATTTCTAAATTTTTTCTGGTTTTAAGTTTTTTACTATCAGGGTTACTGTATCTCAGGTCAGGTATGGTTTAGCTAGAATTGATGATATAAATGTTGATAGAATACAGAGGTTAGTCTGTGATGCTGATGCAAAGTGAAAGCAGAAGTATATGTTAAATAAAAAGGATGGCTAGCCCATTACTGTGCTCCCCACCATTTCTCTTTACAATGGATCAGAAAAGAAATTGGGACAAATTGGTGATTTTTGGCATTTTGTTTGGGTCCATAACAGTACTCCTTGAAATTACTATTGTGCCTCCAATGATCTCAATCATTCTCATATTGCCTCCAGCCATACCTTGTTCCCTCTGATTCAATTGTCACTCTTCCTAGGATCATTATTATTGTGTCTGCCACATCCTCAATTACCAGACAGTTGTTCTGAGTTGAGAGTGACAGAAATGGCATCTGTCTCCAAATTCTTGCCCTTGTCTACCAAATACCTTGCTTGTCCCAGTTTACCACTTTTACAGAGGATATGTGACATAGAAACAATGCAATTGTCTCACACATTCCACATCTTTGTTTATATTCCATTCAACCCTGCTCATATTTTTCTTATCAAAATATGTGAATGGAACCCAATTTTCCCTCCTCTTTCATATTCATGTATGCAACAATCCTTCTACTGTTCTTTTCCACTGTGTCGGGCGAAATCCGTGTGTGGCAGTGGCTCCTGGAAGCTGAAGCCAATACATTGGAACACCAATGGGAGTGCATGGAACATCTTTGTGGAGAGGGAATGTTGATTATTTGCCTTGTATTTAAATGCACCTCTATTATTTGCTTCGAATGTTCACTGTGGAAGGAAGTTTCATATTCTCAGCTCATTTTGGGTAAAATTGTTTCTTCTAAACTCCTTATAGTATTGGAATGCTTAATGATGTCTTTCTATCTTTGGTTCCTAATTATGCTCTTCCTCACAAAAGAAAACATTCTCTCTGCATGCACTTTCTACATAACCTTTCATAATTCAAAATACATCAATGATTTACCCCTCACCCTTTGTATTTTAAAGAGAAAGGAGATACCCAGCCTGTCAGTCGCTTCCAGACATATGCATGCTCCCCCAATCTCGCATCACTGCTCTTTGAACAATCCCCTCTGATGTACTCTGGGCTGGACAACCTTCCTCCCCCAACCTATTAATGGCAGAACCATCAGCTATGAAAGCACTTTTTCTCTGGAATTCTCTCCCTAAACCCTTTCACCCTACTATATCTCTTCATAAATCTGCTCAAAAACCCTTTAGCTTCATGAACAATGACCTCCTGTAAATCTTACAATTCTTAGTCACTGTTTTTTCTGAAATTTTTTCCAGTTTTAAAGCAACTTGTTATACTTCACTACATTAAAGATATTGTTTGCACAATTTATTGCTGTCGTCAATCTCAACACCATCTCACCAAAGTACCTTAAAAGGTGTGAAACTGGTTGTAAAGAATCATAGAATCCTGATGCAATGAAGGAGGCCAGTTGGTTCATGGTGCTTGTGCTGGTTCTTTGACTGAATTATCCAATTTCTGTCACTCATTCCACGTTCATGTGAAAAGCCTCCAGGATGTAATTCTCTTTCCAAAGCTGTTACTGACTCTGCATACACCACCCTTTCGCACACTGCACTTCTGATCATAACAACTCACGGTACAAAAAAACTCAACTCCCTTTGCCAATTGCATTAACACTCTGCCCTCTGGTGACAGACCCTCCTGCCTGTAGAAAAAAGTTTCTCGCTATCTGCTCTATCAGAATTCCTCATAAATTTTTAGATATACTTGAAGTATATTTTGAAAATCTGTTAAATTGGAGCAATTACAAAGCAAAAAAAAAACATAAGGAAAAATTAGGTCTTTAATGGGACTGGAAAAAAAAATGTCTCCTACTTAAAATAATGTCGCTCCTGTTGGTTGATTAGAGCTGACACCAACTTTATCTATTTTTGTAACTGTTGGAGGCTAAATGGATAGAAGAAATTTAAGAGAGAGTTTTGTGGCATGCTTAAACTATGTATGTAAATGCATAACATTAAATAAGTAATTCAATGTTCTATTCACTCCTGGGTATATTTAACGTCTGTTTTGATTGTCCTCACCAGACCTTTAATTGAAATAACATTTCACTGTAATTGCAACCTCTGTGTTCCTGTCTTTTCGCAAATAACGCCATTAATTTGCTGGGGCATCGATAGCAGACTGGAGCCAAAGGTTGACTCTGGGGTGTGGTGTGGGGGGACACATTAGCTTGATATTGCTCAGCAGGTCACAGCAACAGGATGCTGATAACATCCTGCAAGCTTCCTCCCAGTGCCTCTGTAGAAAAAAATTACTGCCCTAAGGCATACAACGGTCATCCATGCATTGCAAAAGCTACTACTGGGAGACATATGTTTAATTGTGTCTTGGGAAAACTGTCATTATTCCACATAGCTGGCCACTTGCAGTTTTACCATTGAATGTACCAGTCCACTTATTGTGATCAGCAGTATTTAATGACAGAAATGAATGGTACATTTTAAGAAAATCATCCCTGCTTTAATTTTTCTTTTAAAAGGTGTTAATATTTTGACACCCTTAAATGTGTTCAGACTCTTTATCTTGACAATTGTTTGTATGAATACATGTAGATAAAATGAAACCTACTTTTGAATGAAGATTAATTTTGAAATCAGTTTCCCTGGTGGTGTGTTTGTCCAGTATTCCACAAGGCCTTACAGATTGAACACACGTGTTCTTTTCGAACCAATGTATATCCTTGATGCAGTATATCAGGAGCCTGGAAAATACTGATTTCCTTCATTGAGGCAAAGACCAGTAGGTAAGGTGCATTGTTCCTGACATTACCCAAATCTGTTTGTCGAGTCATAGAGTTTTACAACAAGGGCCTTCAGCCCATCGTATTCCTGCTGGTCATCAAGCACCTATCCACTCTGATCCCATTTTTCTGTATTTGACCCATAGCTGAGTAGTTTATGTCATTTCAAATGTTCATCTAAGTACTTCTTAAATGCTGTGATGTTCCCTGCCTCTACCATCCTTTCTGACCTTGGGTTCCAGGTATTCCCACCCTCCAAGTGAAAATATTTTTCCACAAACACCCTCTATTCCTCCAGCCACTTTCCTCAAATCTGTGCATCCTGATTATTGATCCCTCTTCTAAGGGGAAACTTTAAGCACTGTCTACCCAAAACATAGCCCAAAATAACTTTGTATACCTCAATTAGGTTCGTCCCTCAATCTTTTCTGCTGTAAGGAAAACCTTCACCTATCTAGTCTCTCTTTATATCTGACTCAATCAACATCCTAGTCAATGTTTTCTTTTTTCCTCAACTGAGGACTCACCCACTAAGGTCAGTAGGGCACTTAGATATGTCCAACACACTTCCCATATTTCTGTCCTCACCCCTTCTCTCCCAGAATAACAATTTGTCCTCACTTCCTACCCTACCAATCTGTACATTCAAATGGTCATCCTCTATCATTTCCACTCCCTTCCAGGATGCCACCACCAAACAAATCTTCTCTGTCCTTGTCACCAGTCTACAAGGAACGTTCCCTTCATGGCACCATGTCCACCCCAATACAGCATCCTACCACTCTCCAATTGCATAAACCCCTGTGTTCCCTCCCCTCCAATAGTCCAAGGCCAGGTCTCTGTACATTAACACACTCAATAACCCCAGGATGAAAATGACAAAGGAATCAATATCTTAGTACTGAGTAGTTACAGGATGGGCAGTGGACTGGCCAAACATCAAGTGAATGGCCACCTTATGAAGCTGTCAATGAGATGCTGAAGTAGAGATATCTTATGGTCTCTCAGGTGGACATAAAGATCCTGTGACACAATTCAGGAAAGAACAGGGGAGTTCTTCCCAGCTTTCTGATCGATTATCTGTCCATGATCACATTTCTATTGTGCAACCTTTCTGCATATTCTAACTGCTGTGTTTCCTACTTGAAATCAGAGACTATACTTCTAAATTGATCGTAAAGCATTTCAGAACATCTTAAGGTCATGGCATGACCTATATCAATGCAAAAAGACTTTTAAGATAAAAGACTTTGTTAAATATAAGGCTTTTAATGACCAGTGGATGTTATAAAGTGACTTTCAGTTAATGAAGTCCTTTTGAAGTGTAGTCGTGTACTGTAGAGAATGTGGCAGCTAAATTGCACCCAGGAATCTCCCATTGTCTCAGGAATATGACAATGACAGATAATGGCTGGAATTTTGTGGACTGCTTCATTGCTCCACCATCATCAGGATTGGGTAAATGGTTGGGTCGGAGGGCTGAGTGTCAAACCAGGTTCCATGGTGTGGTCACTATGTCTGCCAACTATTCACCTTCATTTGCACAACTGTAAATGGTTATCATCCCAGATGTTCAACCTGGGGCAGCAATGGTACCTACAACGATAGCAGAGACAGAGGATGCTCAGTTTTACCAGAACGATATCAGTGAGATGTCACTGACATGATGACCTTGAAGAGAATCAAGTGATTGGAAGTAGGGTGTACTGTGGAATTGAGATAAAAGATATTTCGATTGACTTATTTATTGTAATAATTACATGTATTTATTGCAGTAAGTTGCAGTGTTTTGTAATGTCTCTGCTATCCACTGTCAACTTAAAAATACTGAAAATAAACAAAGGTAGAGAATATAAAGGTAAAAAATAAAAAAATCAACATTACAGTGCTTCTTGTTCAGTGCTTTAGGCAGGGGCCTGGGTCCGGGCTCTTCCACACCGATGCTTGGTCCAACACCAGCACAAAGCAGTCAGCCAGCCTCAAGTCCCTTCACTGTGCTGCCACCGCTGAAACTGTGTCATCATTCTTCGGTTCCAGCTTGCCTCCACCTACATCATCAATAACACGAGTCTGCACTGCAGCGATCTCAGCAATGCAGCTGAAGCTGCGAAGTCAAACCCAGCACTTGGGCCTACCACACCAAATCAGTGCTGCCAATGTTGCCGGGTCCTGCACCGGGCGCTGGGCCCAAGCTATAAGGATATAATGATGTAATGTTATTAAATGGCAGAGCAAGTTTAATGGACAATATGGTCTAATGCAGTCCTTTTTTGTCACTAATATCCAGGGAACTATTTTAGAGTGCCCAATATTGCCAATGAATGTCATCATTGTCTTCAATCAGTGCTTTCACAGGCAATCACAAGAACAGCTTTTGAGTCATTGGTCCTAATTTTCCAAGAGTACTTGCATTTTTTTTTACACATGCCTAATTTCATCTCCGTTTAATCCAAACATTTTTCATTTTCACTGCATTTAAGTTAGGTGAGATAACAACTGGACATGGAACTTGGACAAATGAGAGGAAATAAATTGTTTGTTGTTACAATCCTAAAGGTCTGAAGCAGTATGACGTTCCAAAATATCATATTTTTACTTACTGTCAAAAGCATGAGACCATTGACTTTGTCCACTGGAACATTTAAAATAATTAAAACTTTCTCTCATCTGAAGGGAGAGGTCTTCAGCCGTTGGTGCCTCATTTATGTAGCAGAACTCCCCATAAATGAATTTTTATACCATTAAAATGTTCCTTTCTGTTTTCAATGTAATGTGTGGTCCAAGGCATCAATAACACAGCATATACAAATCAAACCCAAATGGGAAAGCAGCCAATGATACAAGTCCTTGCCCAAGTGCCAGGAGTGGTGTGAGGAAGAGAAAAGCATCCCAACCATTTTGGTTAGTATCTCGGCTGTTGACATTGTTACAATCAGATTCTGTTCCCCAAGTTATTACAGTTTCAGAATGGAAATCCCAAATTGGCAAGCTCCCTGGTGAGAACTGATGAACTGGCATCCTTTCATTATTCACCAACCTCCTTCACTTGATCACACAAGGGTTAATTTACAGAGAATTGCCTTCCTTGTGGATACCTTTCTCCCAGACCAAACAAATTTATGTTTTAAGATTAGATTCCCTACAGTGTGGAAACAGGCCCTTCGCTCCAACATGACCACACCGACCTTCTGAAGAGTAACACACCCAGATTCATTTCCCTCTGACTACTGAACCTAACACTATGGACAATTTAACTTGGCCAATTCGCCTAAACTGCACATCTTTGGACTGTGGGAGGAAACCGGAGCACCCAGAGGAAACCCACACAGACACAGGGAGAATGTGTAAACTCCACACAGACAGACACCCAAGGCCAGAATCAAACATGTGTCCCTGGAGCTGTGAGGCAGCAGTGCTAACCACTGAGCCACCGTGCTGCCCAACAGTTTTTGTTGTGGTGTCACCACAGTCTTACCAGTCATTAGTGAGAAGTGACTGGTGATGATTTAACCTGAGGACCACCAGCAAGGGAAGATGTTGAGAAGGAGAGTCCTTCATGGCAACCTCAAACCGGTGATGGGAATTGAACCCACGCTGTTGGTATCACACTGCTCTGTAAGCCAACAATCTGGCCAACTGAGCTAAACCGATTCCCTGAGCTAAACCAATTCCCTGAGCTTTTAAAATAAGCCAGTTTCACCAGACTTCTTAAGTGAACAAGAAAGTGAGATTTAGTTACTAAATGTGAGAAATAACACCGCAGCTCAGTTACACGGAGAGAAATGAGAAGCAGCAAACAAAAGCAAATGAAGTTGAAAGATATATGGTAAGTGTCTTTAGGTCATGAAGAGTAGACAGTGGAATTTTGATAGTTAAATGGTCAATTTATTTTATTCACTCATGAGATGTGGACATTGTTGGCTGGATCAGCAATTAATTGCCCCTTCCTTTTGCCCTTGAAGATGGTGGTGAGCTGCCTTCTTCAACTGCTGCAGTCAATTTGATGTGGGTAGACCCACAATGCTGTTAAAGAGAGATTTCCAAAATTTTGGCTCAGCAACACTGAAGGAACAGTAAGATATTTCCAACTCAAGATGGTGAGTGACTGGGAGGGGATCTTGCAGGTGGTGGCATTTCCATATGTTTGCTGCTCAGGTCCTTTGAGATGGGAGAGATTGTGGGTTTGGATGGTCCTGTCTAAGGAGTTATGATGATTTTCTGTAGTGCATTGTGTAGATGTTACACACTGCTACCTCTGAGTATTGGTGGTGGAGGGAATGAATCTTTGTGCCTGCAGTACCAATCAAACGGGCTGCTTTGTCCTCAATGGTGACATGCACCTTGAGTGTTGTTAGAGCTGCACCCATCCTGGCAAGTGGGGAGTATTCCATCATACTCCTAGCTTGCGTCTTGTAGATGGTAGACAGCCTTTGAGACATCAGGAAGTAAGTTACTCACTGCAGGATTCCTAGCTACGGTACTTATATAACTAGTCCAGTTCAATTTCTCATCAATGGTAACACCCAGGGTTTTGATAATGCAGAATTCAGCAATTATGTTACCATTGAATGTCAAATGGCAGTGGTTATATTTTCTCTTGTTGGAAATGGCCATCACCTGGTGCGTGAGTGGTGTGAATATTACTTGTCACTTGTTAGCCCAAGTCTGAATATTATGCAGATCTTGTTGCATTTGAACATGGACATGGGCTTGAAGAGTCATAAATGGTGCTGAACATTGTACAATCATCAGCAAATATTCCCACCTCTGATCTTTGGATGGACAGAATGTCATTAATGAAGCAGCTGAAGGTGGTTGGACTTAGGACACCAACCTGAGGATGTCCTGCAGAGATGACCTGGAGCTGGCCTCCAACAACCACAATCATCTTCCTAAGTGCCAGACTTAACTCCAAGTTAAACTCTTTCCAATGGGCCTCCTCCATCGCCAAACCCTTACCACCCAATGCCTGGAGGAAGAATGCCTCATCTTCCACCTTGGGACCCTGCAACCACAGGGGAATTAATGTGGATTTCAACAGTTTCCTCATTTCCCCTTGACCCACATTATCCCAGTCCCAAGCCTCCAACTCAGCACCACCCTCCTGACCTGTCCATCACCTTTGCCATCTATCTGCTCCCCTACCTCTCTGACTTATCACCTTCTCCCCCACTTTCATCTAACTATTGCATTCTCAGCTACCTTCCCCCAACCCCAGTTACTTAATTGTTCACCAGCATTCATGGCTGGATGTGGCAGAATTCCAGAGCTTAGATCTGATTTGTTCCTTGTGGATTCACCTAACTCTGTCCATCACTAGCTGCTAATGGAGGTTGGTACTCATGTAAACCAGTTTTGTAGTTTCACTGGTTAACACCTCATTTTTCAATATGCATGCATCCCAGCACTCATCATTTAACCAAGGTTGATCCCCTGGCTTGATGGTTTGGGTAGACTGGGGGATATGTTGTGTAATGAGGTTACAGATTGTGTTGGGCTACAATTTGACTGCTGCTGATGCTGACGGTGTCTCATGGATGCCCAGGTTTGAGTAGCTAGATTTTTTTGAAGTCTGTCACATTTAGCATTGTCATACTGCCATAAAACACAGTGGAGAGTATCTTCAATGTGAAATCGGATCTTCAACTCCATAATGACTGTGGGATGATTACTGTCATGAATCTGTGGCGGGCAGACTGTTGAGAATGAGGACAAGTATGTTTTGCCCTGTTGTTGGTTTCCTCACCATCTACTGCAAACCCAGTTTAGCAGATCTTTAGTGCTTGAATGTCTTAGTCGTTAGTGTTGCTGTTTAACAATTCCTGGTGATAGATATTAAAATTGCCTATCCTAGGCATTTGACTTTGCCACTATCAGTGCTTCCTTCAATTTCAGGACTCTTGGCTTAATTTTTCAATGTATAATTTCAGTTACATCACACTGTAAATTTTTGCTATAGTGTGTTAGGATTGAGCCCTACATAATCACCTGATGAAGGAGCGTCACTCCGAAAGCTAGTGTGCTTCCAATTAAACCTGTTGGACTATAACCTGGTGTTGTGTGATTTTTAACTCTCCAGGAAGCCACTGAATTTACATTCACCATCATTTGTTTGAGAGTAGCAGTCCCCTTTTAAAAAACACATGTTGGACTTAGAAGTTCAATCAGTGCACAGGTAAGCTTGGGTTATGATCCTTGTCTATGAAAATAATCTCCTGTTGTATAATGAGAGTGATAAACAAATGCATTTTGTGTGAGGGAAATAGCGTATGCATTTATTTTATTTTTCTGCTGCTTTTGATTCTTACATGCCAGAGATTTCTCCATACATTAATTGGAAGCTGCCTTCTGCCTGAAGCAATTTTCTTTGTTAAAGTGCTGATCCAAACTTGGGTAGATATACCAGCTGTTACTATCTAAGGAACAGACAGATATACATGCTTAGATCCTGCCAACATTTATTGACAGATGTTACTTATATCATGACATGAAATGTCATATGGAATAATAAATGGTGCAAATTGAATTACAAGCATATGTAAGGTCCTATTCAGTTTGCACTCGTATGCCAACCCAACCAGAAATGTACCCCACATGTTTCACATTAATCCACTGAAACACTTGTTAGTTCACATAATGCATATGCCATTTTTCTTTGGCCTCCTTTCACAAATAGAAGAAGTACCAAATGAACAACAACACAATGCAATTTAGATATGGAGCATGCTAATTGAATAACAAAGCAAAAGGAATACATATTAGATGAACATTTGAGAAACATTGGAGTTGCCTGGAGTGATTCTGAAAGAGCAGATTGCTTGTCCATTGCACAGCCCACTTATTTGTATATGGCATTGAAATCAATGGAACAGAACTCTAACAGATTCTACAAATAACAAGTGTCAGTCACTTGTATTCTGCTCTTTGATTACATAGAAATTTCAAGTGTAGCAATAGGGTATTCAGTTCAACTGGTCCAAACCATTGTCTATGCTCTACATGACCTCCTGCCACAGTACTTTGTTTAACACTGTCAGCATATCCTCTTATGCTTGCTCCCTCATGTAGGTATCCAATCTCCCTTAGTTACATCTATTCCATTTACCTTACTTATTCCATGTGATAACAAGTTCCAAAGCCCCAACATGCTGTCAGTAAAGGATTTCTCCCAAGTCCCCTATTGGATTTATTTTTGATGACCATATATTTATGTGGTCTAGTTTGAAAACCCCACAAGCAGAAGGCTCTTCTCTACTTAAGCATTCGCAAATTTCTCCAATATTGCAAAGTCTGTCATGTGACAAATAAATGAGCTGTCAGAATGTTGTATTGTTTTGCTGGGTTATGTGGTTGGATGGAAAAACATCATAACATTCAAATTCAAATAGTGGCATATTGTTCCTGATATTTACATTTCATTATATGACATGACAACTTCTTGTGTGGTTACCCAAATAATTTTTTTCAAAATGCAGTGTTTCCACCACACATTAAGAATTTTTAACTTTATACAGGGCCTCCTGTTATGTCAACCCCTAGCCTTTGGCCTGTTAGTTTCCACAGTAACTCAATCATCTTGTCTGATCTTCAGTGCCCTTACCTCCTTGCTCTGTGTGCAATGACTAACTGTTACAATGGAAATCAAGCATAACTTCAGCTAAAACTATCATATACTATAATGTTAACACCAATAACATTAGTCCTATGGCTCTCTACTTAGAGTTCTACATCCTGTTTAATATTTTATGAGGAAATCTGTGATAGGATTAATACTACTGAGTTATTGACAGCTGTGCACACCTCACCCATGATTGGGACCTGATAATGTATTATCCCACAGTTAACAAATAAACCTTGCTGTGTCTCACAGAAATTCCTTTGCACGAAAAGGTAAGATTTGCTGATGTCCAAATTATGCAAAATGACCTGATGAAGAAATGGTATTTGGTGAAATTTGCTACAATACATTCATCTCACTCTCCACAATATCGAATTTCGCAGATTTATTCACCTTCTAAGAGAGAACCTTCCTCCATTCTCTGTCCTAATTGGACAGAGTGACCCCTTACTCTGAGATTATGTCCTCTGGTCCTAGAATACTCAACAAGGGGAAACAACTTCTCTGCATCTAACCTGCCATCTCCCTTAAGAGTCTTATATGTTTCAATAAGTTCTCCTCTCATTCTTCTGAATTTGAATGAGTACAGGCCCAACCTACTCAACCTTTTCCTTCTTGGTCAATCCAGGTAACACTCTCTAAACTATCTTAAATAGCAATATATCTTTCCTTAGATAAGGGGACCAAAGCTGTTCACAATATTATAGTTGTGGCCTGACTAGTGACTTATATATTTTAGCGAGACATCCTTATTTTTAAACTTTTAAATAAAAAAAACACATTCTACTTACCTTCCCTATTACATGGCGAAGTTGTAATTTTTTGTAATTTATGCACAAGGACTCCCATATACCTCTGTGCTTGAGATTTCTGCAATCTTTCTCTTTCTCAATAATATTCAGACTTTCTATTTTTCTTGCCTAAGTGCATAACCTCACATTTCCTCTGGTAAGATCCATCTGTCAAGCTTTTCCAACGTATTTATCCAGTCTATATCCCCAAGCAGATTCTTTGTGTAATCTTCACAATTCACCTTCCCACAAATTTTGTATTACCCATAAAATTGGTTATTTTCATTCACCTGTCTACCTCATCCCAAGTATACATTGTAAACAATTGTGGCCCGAGCACCAATCCCTGTAGCACTCCACTAGTTACAAGTTACCATCCTGAAAATGTCTCTTTCTTCCAACTCTTTGTTTTCTGTTGGTTAGCTAATCTTTTATCCATTCTAATACATTACCTCCAATGTCATAGGCTCTTATTAAGTAGCCTAACACATGGTACCATATCAAATACTTCAAGGAAATGCAATATATTACATACACTGCTTTATCTTTATCAATTCTGCTTGTTACCTCTGCAATGAATTCTAATGAATTTGTCAAGCATGATTTCCCTTTTGTGTATCCATACTGATCAGCTTGATTTCTGATCTCTGACATTAAGTTTGTAAATAGTCTGGTTCAGTCTCATACAATTGTCAGGCAATAACTTCGATGTTTCAAACATTTCACTGGAATTGATTTTGATAATAATACCCCACAGAGTTTCTTAAACAACAAAGAGAGGTGTTACAATGAGGCACCTGCCTTGACCAGGGTGGTTATTTATGGGACCATTTGGGTCAAAGAAAAGGGTGCTTTTTTTTCTGGCATACAAATATGGAGCAGCTTTAAGCTCTAGCTCAGGTGGCTGCAAAGCTGTATCCTGATTTGCCATTCCAGTTTTTTTATCTGCTAAGACCTGTTCATTAACATTTTCAGGTGGCTGGCCCTCTCTTCTCTTGAGGCACAGCCATGTAGAGTTGAGTATGGAATGACCATTAGCACGTAGTTAACTCCCCTGACCCACCTTAAGTAAAGGGACAATCCATTCCAGAATAACAGAACACATCAAATCCCTTCATCCTGAATTATCTGTGCCAATTATGATAAGCCAGTTGAATACATTGGCAGGAAATTGGCATACCTTTTCCAGTCTGACTAAAATCCTCACGAATAACACACAAAACATAAATGGATATTCTCCTTTAATAAAATAATTAACAAAATATACAGGAGTCAACCTTATCTTACCTGTAACTATGTGTCCTTTAGGTGGCTCACATAACTTAAATTCTCCATTCTATTGTTTCTCAAAGACATCATTCTAGGATTGCAAAAGTTGATTGACTGTTCATGTTAGAAAAGGTTTGAAAGCCTAAGATGGTCCTCTATGCATAGCGACTTGCTGTGGGTGGATAGTAACTTGTGACATCATCTCTGGGTCATCCTGGTGTTACTTTTATGATGCCACTGGCAAACTGTGCTGAAGGGGAATGCTCATTAACATGCACGTGCTGTGAATCTAAGAAACAGCAGTCTCAGGAGGTCAATTCCATCCATTGCCATTCCACTATGCATTAATTCTGTGCCTCCAATGACCAATAAAATGGATAGTCTGATGACAATCATTATATAAGCATGAAGAGACGTGTGATCGGTATCCAAGTCATTAGAGTCTGAAAACCAGTACACAGGATATGGCCGAATTTCTCCTGTGAACAGTTATGTACTAGTTTCACTCACACCAAGATTTTAAAAAAACCAAGGTGAAGAATAGAAATTTGACTCCTGTGTTCCAATAGCATTCCACAGCAGATAGTAAGAGACAACTGGTGTCACCACCTTGTAGTGGAAAAACAAAATTTGTTCTAAAGTTTTAATTGCTCCAATGGCACCCAAGGTTTTATTACAGAGATTTCCTGGTTTCTTCCTGAAATGATGCAGAAGGATAAAGGTTAAATGTAGGTAAACAAGATTTTCACAGACTTTTAGCTTAAACAATGACTATAGTTGCAGAGCCCTGTGCAATGGTTGACCCAGCTTACTTATTTGGTGAAGAACACATTATTAACTTGTATCTGCTTAATAATATATGGTTACAGTTGTGAGGATAACAACATTAGTATACTCTGGGGTTCGAGCTCTAAAATAGAGTAACTGAAAGTGATGTGACAGGAAGCTTGGGTTGTTTGATTGTTCCAGATCAAAGGGAGATTTATATTGTTTTATGAAGAAGAAGGTGATGGAAATGGACACAACAGTGCTACTCGCAATAACCTGCTCACAGACACTCAGTCTAGATTCAGCCAGGACCTCAGCTCTTGACCTCAGCACAGCGTTGGATCAAACACAAACAGCTGAATTTCCAAGGTGGGTTAAGAGCACCTGGATATCAAGGTTGCATTTGATTAAGTGTGACACCAAGGAGCCCGAGCAAAACTAGAGTTAGTGAGATTCAAGGGAAGAATTCTTAACTATTTGGACTCATATCTGGCACAAAGGAAGACGTAATGGTTGCTACAGGTCAATCTTCTCAGCTCCAGCACATGTCTATGTGAGGTCCTCAGAATAACATCGAAGGCCCAATCGACCTCAGCTGCTTTACTAATAACCTTCCCTCCAGCATAAGGTTGAAAGTGGGGATGCTCACTGATGATTGCATGATTCGTGACACCTCGGATACTGTAATAATCTAAATGCAGGAGGACCTGGATATGCCCAGGTTTGATTGGACAACTGGCAACATAACATTCACACCTCACAAATTCCAAGCAATGACCATTTCCAATGAAAAAATGTATTTAAATATCATCCTTTGACATTCAATGGCATTACTTTCGCTGGATCCCTCTATCAACATTCTGGGGATAACCACCATTGACAGAAACTCAGTTAGACTCACCATATAAATACTGTAGATACAAGAACAAGTCAGAGTTTAGGAATTTTACAATAAGTACCTTACCTCCTAACTCCCCAGAGCCTGTCTACCATCTACTAGGCATAAGTCAGGAGTGTGATGGAATATTCCTTACTTGCCTGGATGAATGCAGTTCCAACAACATTTAAGAAGCTTGATACCATTCAGGGCAGAGCAACCTGCTTGACTGATGCTACAAACATTGTCTCACTTCGCCAATGAAACTCAGTAGCAGCAGTGTGTACTGTCTACAAGATGAACTGCTGAAATTCACCAAGATTCCTTGGTCAGCACTTTCCAAACACACAACCAGTACCACGAAGAAGGACAAGAGCAGCAGATATCTGGGAACATCAGCATCTGCAAGTTCCCCACCAAACCCCATCTCACCATCCGGACCTGGAAACGTATCATCGTTGTTACTCAGTCAAGATTCTGGAGCAACCTCCCTCCCAGCATTCTGGGTTTACCTAAACCACATGGTCTGCAACAGTTCAAGAAAGCAGCCCATCTGTACCTTCTCAAGGGCAACTAGGAATGGATTTTAAATGCTGACCAAGCCAGTATGCCCACATTCCCCATGGAATGCAGCTTCTGCAATATGTGGGAAATCAGGGACATTTCCAGTGTCCATGGTGACCACATTGGCAGGAAGTGTGTTAAATTGCAGCTCCTGATCTATCACGTAGAGTGGCTGAAGCTGTGGATGGACTGACAATGGAGCATCCATGATACTGAGGACAACATGGATAGCATGCTTAGTGAGCAGGTCACAGGTCACAGCGTTAACTACACTGGTAAAAAAAATTGGGTGACCACCAAGAAGAAAAGTAAGTGTGGGCAAGTAGTGCAGGAATTCCTTGTAGCTATCTCCCTCTCAGATACTGTTGTATACTGTTGAGGGAGGGAATGACCACTCAAGGGAAAGCCAAGTTGGTGGCCCCACTGTTGACTGTGCTATGTAGTAGGGGAGGAAAAAGACTGGAGAGCTTGAGAAATAGGGGACTTGATTGTAAAAAGGACTGACAAGCAGTACTGTTGCTGGAAATGAGACTCTCAAATGGTACAATGCTTCCCTGGTGGCAGAGTTGGGGATGTCTCACAGCAGCTGTAGGGTACTCTGAAGGGGGAATGTGAACATCTGGTAGTTGTGGTACATGTCAGTACCAACAATGCAGCCAAAAAAAAAATGACATCTTTCAACAAGAATTTAAAGAGTTCAGTAGTGGTTTTAAGAGGAAGGACTGCAAAGATAGTAATCTCCTGATTACTTCCAGTGCTACGCTCTACTGAATAGAGGAATAAGAATATAGGTCAGATGAATACATGGCTAAAGGGGTGGTGTAGGAGGATGGGTTTCAGATTTTTGGATCATTGGGACGGCTGCTGGAGTAGCTGGGACCTGTCCAAGCTGGACAGGTTTCACCTGAACCGGAAAGGTTTCAATGTCCTTGCTTGGAGGTTTACTCATGCTTTTGGGAGGTTTTAAACTAAATTGACAGGGGTACAGGGCACAGGGTAGATGTAAAGTCATGAGCAAGATCCAATCAGATAGAAAAGGAACACTAGAACAGTCCAGCAGGTAAAGAAGACATTGGCACGATAAGGCACATGGAAGTTCCGAGAAACTAAATTGTATCTATTTTAATGCAAAAGGTCTGACTGGTAAGGCAGATGAAGTTAGACCATTGATCAACTCTGGGAATATGTTATTGTTGCAATCACTCAGACATGGTTGAAGGAAGGGCAGGTCTAGCAGCTCAACACGCCAGGATATTGAAGTTTCAGGCAGGATAGAGGGATGTAAGGGAGGGGGAGCACTGCATTATTGATCAAGGAAACTATCACTGCGGTAATGAGGGAAGATACTGGATTAGTGGTGCTGGAAGAGCACAGCAGTTCAGGCAGCAACCAAGGAGCTTCGAAATCAACGTTTCAGGCAAAAGCCCTTCATCAGGAATAAAGGCAGTGAGCCTGAAGCATGGAGAGATAAGCTAGAGGAGGGTGGGGGTGGGGAGAAAGTAGCATAGAGTACAATGCTGACAATGAGGGAAGATATCCTAGAAGTCTCCTCAAGTAAGATCATCAGGGTACAGCTTAGAAATACAAATGAGTTTATACTACAGGCCTACAAACATTTCACATTACCAAAAGGATGTGGACACTTTGGAGAGGGTGCAGAGAAGGTTTACGAGGATGCTGCCTGGTATGGAAGGTGCTAGCTATGAAGAGAGGTTGAGTAGGTTAGGTTTATTTTCATTGGAAAGAAGGAGAGTGAGGGGGGACCTGATTGAGGTCTACAAAATCTTGAAGGGTATAGACAGGGTAGATAAAGATAAGCTTTTTCCCAGGGTGGAGGATTCAATAACGAGAGGTCACGCTTTCAAGGTGAGAGGTGAATGTTTAAGGGGAATACACGTGGCAAGTACTTTACACAGAGGGTGGTATGTGTTTGGAATATATTGCCAGCAGGGGTGGTAGAGGCAGACATGGTAGATTCATTTAAGATGCACCTGGACAGATGCATGAGTAGGTGGGGAGCAGAGGGATACAGATGCTTAGGAATTGGGCGACAGGCTTAGACAGTAGCTTTGGTCAGCTCAGGCTTGGAGGGCTGAAGGGCCTATTCCTGGGCTGTAAATTTTCTTTGTGCTTTGTTCTGTTCAAATAGTCAGAGGGAGAGAGAGAGATAGAGGTAGAGATTTGTCGGCAAATCACAAAAAGGTGTGACAGAAACAGGGTTATACTTGTAGGGGATTTTAACTTTGCTCACATTAACTGGGATTGACATAGTGTGAAATTATTAGATGGGATGGAATTTTTAAAGTGCTTCAAGGAGAGCTGGTCGTGCCAGTACATAGATAGTCCTACTAGAAATGGGGCAGTGCGAGACTTAATGATAAGGAATGAAGCCGGTCAAATGGTTGAAGTTTCAGGGGCAATCATTTTGTAGATAGTGACCATAACTTTGAACGTTTCAAAGTCATTATGAAAGGAATAAGGATAGTGCAGAAGTTAATTGACTAAACTGAGGGGACCAAACTCATGCCTGAAACGTCGATTCTCCTGCTCCTTGGATGCTGCCTGACCTGCTGCAGCAACACATTTCCAGCTCAAACTGAGGGGAGGCCAATTTCAATATCACTAGATACTGGCAAACATAGATGGAGCAGTGACTTGTAAGTAAGTCGACATTTGGAAAGTGGGAGCCTTTCAAAAGTAGTATTGTCAGAATTCAGGGCCTGCATGTTCCTCTTTAGTGAAAGACAAGAGCAGCAGGTCCAGGGAACCCAGAATGTCAAGGGATATCAAGAGTTTTATAAAGGAAAAGAAGGAAGCTTTTATCAAGTACAGTGTATTAAAACAGGCAATATTTCAAAAGTATGGATAATGTACGGGATTGCTTAAAAAGAGGGGCCACAAAATATCTTTGACATATGGGATCAAAGAAACCCCAAGGCTTTGTCTAAGTATATTAAGAGTAAGGGGATTAACAGGGAAAGAATGAAACCAAAGGAGCTACCTGTGTGCATGGAGTCAGTCTATGGGTGAGGTCTCAGTTTAATATTTCTCAGCTGTATTCACAAAGGAGAAATATATTGTAAATGGAGATTTCAGTTGGAATGGTGAGGTTCTGGAGCATGTTAAGATTAATGAAGAGGTGCTAGATGTTTTAGCATGCATAAAGGTGCATACATCTCCAGGGCCTAATGAGATGTATCTCAAGCTCCTATGAGAGACAAGAAAGGAAATTACTGGGGCCCTAGTGGAGACATTTAATACCTTACCTGCCACAGATGAAGTGCTACATGGCTGGAGGATAGTTAATGTGGTTCCATGTTCAAGAAGGGCAGCAGGGATAGGCCAAGTCATTACCGATGAATTAGTCTAACAGCAGTGGTAGGGAAATTATTGAAAGAAATTCTGAAGGACAGGAGTGATCAATACAAGAAAAGACAGGGAATAATTAGGAATAGTCAGCATAGATTTGTTACAGAGAGATCCTATCTGACTAATTTAATTGAGTTTTTTGAAAAGTGACCAAAGATATTGATGAGAATGGTGTGTTTTAATATGGTTTGCATGAACTTCAATAAGACCTTTCATGAGATCCCACATGGAAGGCTGGTAAAAGCCCATGAGATCCAAGGCAAGTTGGCAAACTGCATCCAAAATTGACTTGAAATTAGGAGACAAAGGATGATGGTGGGAGGGTTGTTTTTGTACTTAGAAGCCTGTGACCAATGGTGGATCAGGGGTCAGTGCTGGGACCCTTGCTTTTTTTATGTATATTAACAACTTGCATGGGAATGTAGAAGGTATAATTATTAATAGGTTTGCAGATGATACAAAACTTTTAGATAGTGAGGAGGATGATCTCCGGCTACAATCTAATATTGATCAGCTCGTAAATTGGGCAGAACAATGGCAGAGGTCATAGAGTCATAGAGTCATAGAAATGTACAGCATGGAAACAGACCCTTCGGTCCAACCTGTCCACACCGACCAGATATCCCATCCCAATCTATTTCCACCAGCCAGCACCCGGCCCATATCCCTCCAAACCCTTCCTATTCATATACCCATCCAAATGCTTCTTAAATGTTGCAATTGTACCAGCCTCCCCCACATCCTCTGACAGCTTATTCCATCCATGTACCACCCTCTGCGTGAAAAAGTTGCCCCTTAGGTCTCTTTTATATCTTTCCCCTCTCACCCTAAACCTATGCCCTCTAGTTCTGGACTCCCCGATCCCAGGACCTCTCCCTATAGCTCAAATCCTCCAACCCTGGCAACATCCTTGTAAATCTTTTCTGAACCCTTTCAAGTTTCACAACATCTTTCTGATAGGAAGGAGATCAGAATTGCACGCAATATTCTAACATTGGCCTAACCAATGTCCTGTACAGCTGCAACATGACCGCCTAACTTCTGTACTCAACACTCTGACCAATAAAGGAAAGCATACCAAACGCCTTCTTCACTATCCTATCTACCTGCGACTCCACTTTCAAAGAGCTATGAACCTGTACTCCAAGGTCTCTTTGTTCAGCAACACTCCCTAAGACCTTATGGGCGGCAAGGTGGCACAGTGGTTAGCATTGCTGCCTCACAGCACCAGGGACCAGGGTTCAATTCCCGCCTCAGGTGACTGTCTGTGTGGAGTTTACACATTCTCCCCGTGTCTATGTGGGTTTCCTCCGGGTGCTCCGGTTTCCCTCCCACAGTCCAAAAATATGCAGGTTAGGTGAATCGGCCATGCTAATTTGCCTGTACTGTTAGGGGAAGGGGTAAATGTAGGGGAATGGGTCTGGGTGGGTTCCACTGGTCACAGGTGATGCATGTCTGGAGGTCTAATAAAGGAGAGATATACAAGATGAATGGTAGATCCTTAGGGAGTACAGATTAACATAGGGACCTTGGTTCACAAGTCCATAGATCACTGAAGGTGTCAGCACAGATCGACAGGGTTGTGACGATGGATTACAAGATGCTTGCTTTCATTAATGGGGGTGTAGCATATAGGGACAAGGCTGTCTTGTCACAAATTTATAAAACAATGTTTGTGTCACAGCTAGAATACTGTGTGCAGTTATGTTGCCACAGTATTGGGTGGATGTGATTGCGCTGGACAGGAGATTCACTAGGATGTTGTCTGAGATGAAAAATCTCAGTTATGAGGAGAGACTGGAGAGGCTGGGTTGGGTTTCCTTGAAGCAGAGGAGGCTGAGGGAGGATCGATTTAAGGTGCATTAGTTTAAGGCGAAAAGCAAGTGGTTCAAATGAGATCTGAGAACTTTATTTTCACACAGATGGTGGTAGAAATATAAAATATGCTGCCTTAGAGGATGGTGAAGGCGGGTACTGTCACAACATCTAAGAAGAATCTGAATGAGCACTTAAAATTCCAGGATATTGTATGTTATGGACCAATTGCAAGTAAATGGGATTAGTGTAATTTAATGTATGTTGGTTGCATAGACATGGTAGACTGAATGGTGTTTCTATGCTGTACACTTTATGACTCTCTATGATTCTAAAGAGAGAATAATAGCAATCTCTTACTTACAATGAGTGGACTTTGAGTCTCCCAAATTTCCAAAAACATGCTGTTGATATCAGGTTGTAAACAATTGTGTTTTAATCTGTTACTTTACTCCTAAATTAAACAGGAGTTGGAGCTAATAATAGGTAATTAGCATTTCTACCAGAATGCAGGCTAATGGATTTGTGACTATAGGAAAGAAGATAGAGGAAGCCTTTTTGAGATCACGCCATAGCCTTTCATACAAAATTAACGAGTATCACAGACAAAAGTTTGATTTTGGCAAAATGGAGTTTGGCTTCAAGAACTTCCACAACTCAATGCAAGTGGAAAAAGGTATCCAATCAAAGCGATAAGGACATAACGACTTAAGAACTAGGAGCAGGAGTAGGCATTTGATAAGATCATGGCTGATATTATCTCAGCCTCAACTCCACTTTCCTGCCAACTCCCTAGAATCCTTCATCTCATTATTAATTTAAAAATTGCCTATGTCCTCCTTAAATTTACTCAACGTCCTGGCATCCACCACACTCTTGGATAGTGAATTCCACAAATTGATGATCCATTGAGAGAAGTAATTTCTCCACATTTCTGTTTTAAATCTGCTAACCTCTATGCTGTAGCCTTCCCTGGATTGTCGGAGATTCATGATGACATAGCTGAGGGGAAAGAATCATTAAAACAAACTCTTCTGATGATGCTATCAGCGAGAAACTCTCTGAAAACTCAGGAAGCACATTGAAATTGCTTTGCAGCATTATCACTAAGCAGAATGGGCATACAGAAGCTCATTGGAAGCTGAAAGCAACAATGGACTCTTTAGGACTGTACTTCCATGAGTCTAATGTGTATAAACTGCGAACCTTCCTCTATATGTTAAAGAATAAGTTGTCTACAAATAAAACTGTTTAGTAAATAGTGTTTTAATCATTTGTTACAATAAAAGTTTTTAACTGTGAAGTTTTGCCATTTAATTCTTTCAGCTGAAAATTTAAGTTCAAACCTCTTTGTGAAAGTTGGTAGTCTTTGCAGAGATTGTAACAATATTTATAGAATGTGTGCTATCAATATATCTTTGAACATTGTTTCTTCCTTATATACTGTCTCAGTCCTTTCCTTTATACTTTACTCCAAGAAAATACTCTCAACTTATAAAGTACATTCGCAATGAATGCCATACTCCCTTCCAAGAAATATGCATTGTGTCGGGAGTCAAAACTGTCTTTCATTCTCACAACAGGTCAGAAGCAAATCTGAAGTCAAATGGAACACAGAATCACAATCCCAAAAATTGCAGATTGGGGTCATTCGGCCTATCAAGTTTACACTAACGCATCCCACCCAAATCTATCCTATCCTTATACCACACATTTAGCATGGCCAACTCACCTAGCTTGCACACCATGGGGTAATTTAGCATGGCCAATCCACCTAAATTGTCCATCTTTGGACTGTAGAAGAAAACCAGAGCATCCAATAGAAACAGGGGGGATGTGCAACCTCCACACAATCATCCAAGGCTGGAACTGAACCCAAGTCCCTAGCACTGTGGAGTAACCACTGAGCCACTGTGCAGCCCCAAGCTGTTAGCAGTCAACCACCACTGCTTAGCTCTGCTTGGCCTCAAAATCTCCTCAGCTGATCTTGCCAACAGCTGAATCATGTATTTCTCAGTCAGTTTTAAGCTTAGTGCATGGCGAGCACAAAGAGAAAAAATTCAGAGCTGAAAAAAACCACCAGCTCCTCATTTCATTATATACACCTCAACTTTGGAGGGACTCAACTGGGGAATCATATGGATAGTTTAAGTACTCAAAATCTTTTTGAGGTGGCAGAACAGTGGAGGCAGTTTAAGGTTCTGGAACTTGTTATTACAGTGAGGTTGCCCTGATTTTAGGCCCCAGAAACACCAAACCACTGTGGAATTTCAGATCCCCAGTGTATAAGACAGGTTAGACCCTGAGAGCACATCTCTGCAAGCAGCATGTGACCGTAACCCAAGAAAGTTTGTGAACTTTGCTAAAATCAGCAACAATTTTTAAAAATCTAACCTAACGTAATAAATGTTAAAACATTCGTTTACTTTAAAGTAAAAATAATAAATTTTTGGAGAAAGGATTGGGCTAGAATCCTATCCGCTCTGAAGAAACGATGTGGGTGAGTAGGAAGTGTTAAATATCCAAGCAGTGAGTCATAATTTTGTGCAGATGTACAGTAAAAACTTTTCGGTTACAGTAATTTGATAGATGAAAATGTTTGGCTTGGCAATAAGAAATGTTTTAAATCTTTAATTTCATACAACTAGCTTTTTCAGTGACTGTAGAGTGTAGCCATTGGTTCAGTAAAGCAATTCATGAAAAATATAGGCGAGGTTAATAAATTTATAACATGATAGTATTGAGCAATAAACCAGAATGTTTCATTTACACCTCTATCAGTATAATGAAATTTTTCATTGCTTTAAATATGGAGCTAGTCTGTGACATCAAATGTGTTCTTATAGAACCAAGTTTTGATCCCCGGTTGGAGAATTGATACCCAAACACATCTGGAAAGCAAGGTTCAGATGTGACTATGGAAACAAATTACCTTAGCTCATGCATCAAGCAAGTCACTTGGATTGAGAACTGGATGACTATTAAAGCATCAGTGATGAAACCATATCCTGGTAACAGTCAGATTCTTCAGGAGAGGTGGGATGTCTTTATGACATGGTAATTGAATGTATCATAGTAAAGTAGAGCAATTTTATCAGCTTTTAAACTGCTATGTTAATTTCTGTGCTTTACATATACCATTCTGCCTATTTGCTGGCCATACAATAGCTTAATATTTTTCACCTATATCAAATTTAGCAGATATTTTCCCAGAAGTATAAGGTTCCTTTTCTCTTTTTTTATTCATTCATTGGAAGTGGACATCACTGGCTGATCAGCATTTATTACCGTCCCTTGTTGCCCTTGAGAATGTGGTGGTGAACTGCTTCCTTGAACCGCTGCAGAACATGTGCTGTCGGTTGACCCACAATACTCGGAGGGAGAGAATTCCAGAATTTTGACCCAGCTGCAATGAAGAAATGGTGATATATTTCTGAGTTAGGATGGTGAGTGACTTTGAGAGAAACTTGCAGTGGTGGTGTTCCTATATATCTGCCATCCTTGCAGGTTGAAGTGGATTTGGGTTTATAAGGTGCTGTCTGAGGATCTTTGGTGAATTTCTGTAGTGCATCTTATGGTGGTTGTTGTGGTGGTGGTGGCAACTCTGATCTGCCTTCGAAATAGCCTAGCAAGTAAACAGGCTTATCACTACCCTATCAAACCCTAATCTCTGACTTTATAAATTCAGAAGCTTGACCATCTGTCCTTATCAGCATGTGTTGGGTTGGGATGAGCTGTGTTTGAAGACTGCTGATTTGGATGTTGATCTTGTGTGAAAGTTGGTAGTGGCTGAACTATTTATTGGTATCATTCATCAGGTTCATCCCATTGCAGTACGGATGGGTGTGGTTATTTAGTGGGACAAAATGTCGATGATTCTAATGTACCATTCTTTCCAATGTGTCTATTGCTGATTTGCTATCTACTGCATGTCTGCACCTTTCCGGTTCAGATCCTTGATCTGTATTGTTTGACCTTGTTTCAGACTTGTTGAGATGTCGCTGTGGAACCATCTGTTATATTAATATGCTGTGGGTGACCGAAGTTCTGACAAGTGCTAGCAAATCCATAGGGCTTATTTGCGGAGCCAATTGCTATCTAAGGATAGGGAGCTAAGTTTTTTTCATTTTCTCTACATAAATAATTCCAATGGTAGAAAACCACATCAGGGAGCCCCAGGACAGTGTTTTCAGAGTTGTAAAGAACACAGACATGTCCTTCTTCTAGAGACTTTTGATAGTTTAGATGCAATGTCACCAGCTTTAGGACTTGAACAAAGATACCTTGGTGGATATTGAATTTCCTTGATGCTGTTTGTTGAGGCAGTCCTCTGAGATCAATGTTTTGTTGATCATTTGTCTCCATTGGAGGGTCTTTATTTTCCTTAAACCATGTTAGAGAAAATACTTGAGTTTCTGAAAGAAATAAACATTTCCCTTTGATGCTGTATCGTGATCCTTCCATTCTTGATTCTATTCTTTTTGACAACATCACTACCCTATCAGGTTCAATCATACAGAGTAAAGCTGACTGTTTTAGTTTTGTACTGCTTCTTCTAATCAGCTGAATTTCTGTTTTAAGAGTCTATCATGAACTTGTAGTGCCAAGAATATACAATGTTCAGATTCTCCTTCAGTTGGAAAATAATTGAATAATTCCTCCCAATCTGTGAAATCAGTTGTGTCTTCTTATCTCTTCATGGTGAAAAGTTGTCACATATCAATCTAATTAATGGCAAGTGGGGCATCGTTTTCCTTAGCTTCAGTGAATATTCTTCTGAGACCTAAGAACGCTTCTTTTTACTGAATAGAGTTGTGCTGATCTGAACTGGCTTCTAAATTGGCTGACATTCATCCAGAAACTATAAAATTTTAAGAGAGAAGTATGCATTTATGTTCCGATCTGGAAATAAATGTTTGCAGAGATCTGGTTGCAAAGTGACAAAGGGTATTTGACATTTTGAAAGGATAAAAAGAAAGGAATTGACACAGTTGTACTAATAAAGGATGGGATCAGTACAGTTGTGAGAAAATATCTTTCTTACTTCATGACAATCTTAAAATGTGTCCAAGCTTAATCAAACAAAAGTCAGGTTTGCAGACAGAAAGACTGCAGGCCAGTAAGGGTGGTGAAGAAATGTAAGAAGGACAATGTGGAGGGAAGTGATAGGTAACAATGAAATTGGTGCAGAACTCTGATCAACAATTAGTTCCAATTACAAACACATCCTGACCTTGACTTTGATTGTCTAATGAGATCATATTTACGGCAGGCCTTCAGAACATAGTATTCATTATTTTTCTGTTTTAGCTGAAGTGATCATTTTCAGCCCCACCCCAAAGCATAAAGCCTTCGATTAACACACCCATCCATGCTAGGGTGAATAACATAATGAAGAATTTTGATTAGATTACTTACAGTGTGGAAACAGACCCTTCGGCCCAACAAGTCCACACCAACCCGCCAAAGCGCAATCCACCCAGACCCATTCCCCTACATTTACACCTACACCTCACGCTATGGGCAATTTAGCATGGCCAATTCACCTAATCTGCACATTCTTGGACTGTGGGTGGAAACCGGAGCACCCGGAGGATACCTACGCAGACATGGGGAGAATGTGCAAACTCCACACAGTCAGTCACCTGAGGCGGGAATTGAACTGGGTCTCTGGTGCTGTGAGGCAGCAGTGCTAGCCACCCAATTTTATCCCATTTATTTGGAAATGGTTCTATGTTTTATGCCTGTGCACCCATCTTGCCACCCCCCTCCCTGCCCCTTTGGTGACCTGATAAACTGTACTAAGAAAAGCAGTTCCAGAGTGGAAATGACAATTCTGGTGCCTGTTTGCATTGAATCATGTTGTTTTGTCCAAATGATGATGGCCTTATACCTTTATGACCATCTCTACAATAGTTGAAGTTATATCTGATTTTATTTCTCAATTCAGTTCAAGACCTGGTTGGTGTATGTCAATGCAATGCTGCCTTTGGAATATATCAGCTCATGAAACACTTTAACTGCAATTCTGTAGTTGGAGACACTATCTGGATGGCCAGTAAGGAATAGTGCATTAGGTCTGTCTGCAGCCTGCTACCACTACTGTTTCCAAATGATCTGCCAATCTTTCAATTCTGGGTGCTATGATCACAATATTATCAGCATTGGAATAGCTGAAGATGTGCTGTACAAGGTTCCTTCCATGTCACTCTACTGCAGAAGGCCATGAAGACGTCACTTACTGTATGGCACTTTGCATTTCCCACAGGCCTGGATGAATGTTAAAATGTTCTGCAGCTGTAGCTAAAACAAGTGTTATTTTAACTCATGTATCAAGGAAGCTTGGTGAGATGCTAATGTAAATGTACGTTTACAAATCTTTCTACATTTGTGAAGTCTGATCTCCCCGAGAGAATAGGGGCACAGAAACACAAGTTCAAATCCCACCATCCAGGATTCTCAATTCAACAACTTAATAAAATTGGAATACATGCTTATCAGTAACATGGGAGAATCTGCTGGATTGCCATATGAAACCAATCTGGTTCACGAGCCATTTCAAGGGAGGAAATCTGCTGTCTTCATCTGGCATGGCCTTTGTGACTCCAAATAATTGCCCTGTGAAATGGCTTGGCAAATCAATCAGTTGCAAGAATTAGAGATTAGTTTTAATTTGATTTATTATTGTCACATGTACCAAGATACAGTGAAAAGTATTGTTTTGTACCCTAACCAGACAAATCAGACCTTGCAAAAGTTCATCAGGGTAATAAAGCAAAATTCAGTATATAGTGTTATAGCTACAGAGAAGTTGCAGAGAAATATTAACTCTAAGATATGAGAGGTCTGCTAATAGGTCCAATAACAGCACAGAAGAAGCTGTTCTTAAATCAGTTGGCATGTGTTTTCAAACTTTTGTATCTTCTGCCCAAGGGTGGAAGGCATTTTTTATTATGTTGGATGTTTACCAGAAGCAGTGGTAAGTGTGGATGACGTTAAAAGAAGGAAGGCTGGTTTTTGTGATGGACTGGCCTGCGTTCACAACTCTCTGTAATTTGCTGTAGTCATGGTCAGAGCAGTTGCCATACCATACTGTGATGCATTCAGATAGGATGCTTTATATAGTGCATCTATAAAAATTGGTAAGTGTCATGTGGACATGCGGAATTTTTTTAGCATTCTGAGGATGTAGAGGTGTTCGTGTGCTTGACTGTTGCATTGACATGGATAGATCATTGATGATATTTACTGCTCGGAACTTGAAGCTCTTGACCACCTCCACCTCACCACCAGAGCGGGGTGGGCCCTCCACTCTGCTCCCTGAAATTAAAGACACTCCTTCATGTTACTGACATTGAGGGAGAAATTGTTATCTTTGCAACATGCAGCTAAACTGTCCATCTCTTTCCTGTACTCTGTCTTATTGTTGTTGGAGATCTGATCCACTATGGTGGTGTCATCAGCAAATGGAGCGTAAATGGAGTTAGAGGTGACTTTGGCCATGCAGTCATGAGTATTTAAGGAGTATAGGAAGAGGCTGAGTATGCTGCCTTGTGGTGCACCAATGTTGAGGATTATTGTGGAAGGGGTGTCCTCATCTATCCTTATTGGTTGCAGTCTGTGGATCAGGAAGTCAAAGATCCAGTTGCAGAGGGGGAAGCAGAGTCGAAGTCTCAAAATTTAGAGATGGGTTTTGTTGAAACTATGGTGTTGAAGGTGGAGTTAAAGCCAATAAATATAAGTGCTGGTCTTGACAATAATACTCACATCTCAAGAGCAAATAACCAAACCAACAAATCTCACTGCTCAATCTCACCCAGAAGTGCTCCAGTGCATTAGTAGCTGTGATAGTGCTGAGGGCAAGGGGGGTGCTAATGCAGCTTGCTGTTTTGTCCATCCATTGTGTCACTTTCTCCAACATTCATCCCATAAGAACCTATAATGAGAGAAAAAAGAAAACATATTGCTCAGCATCAAAATGGTATCTTCAGTGAGCTTCTATGCAACACGTTCTATGCAACATTAAGAAGTTTAAAAGGTTTAACTAGCAGGGAGAACTATGTAAATGAAGTCAGTCTGATTCCATACCTCTGTACTCACCTTTCTCAATCCTTTTCCCTCTGCCTCTCTCTCCCTCTCTCTCTCTAAGGTTGTCCACAATCCTGGTTTCCGGGTATTGTATATTATATAGACAATAGCAGCATCCAAGAACCAAAGAAAGACTCAGAGGCCTGATGACCTTCTATGGTCTGGACACTGCATTTTAGACACTGAAGTCTGAGTGCTGGCAGTATTCGTTGGACTTGGAAAAGCAAGATATACATTTTCCTCATTCAGGCTATATTTCCACAACCACCTTCAATTTGGATAATGAATAAAAACACTTCCCTTGGACACCCACCTCAGAATTGCATTGCATCTGGCCATAAGTGATGTTCGCATCTTAACCAGCGATGTCCTAAAATATTGTTTCCTGAGAACAAAATACATTTTTTTATTTTTCCGTAAATATCTTCCCTTCCCTCTGCTCACCTGAAGGTGTTAAATAGTGTTGGGGTAGAGTTACATTGATACTGGTCATGAGCAGAACCTTAGACAGTTCTTACCAGTGCAGGTACAATGTGTGTGGCCTCCTTCTGTACCATACTAATTGTGTGATTCTGTGATTCGAAATGTCTGAGCTAAAAACAGTGGCTGTGAACTATTTATTCCATTGTCATATGATCATAGACAAATCAGGTTTTATTATTACCCAACGTTGACATTTAAACATCTTTTAGCAGGAATCACTGAATACCGTGAGAGTATAGGATCCATAGGCAACAATATTCTCCCTTAGTCCAAGCGTGCTGACACTAATTGCAATATTTATACATTTGTACCTATTTATGTTGGGCAAGTTTATTAAGGATTGTGGAACCAAGGTGGGTAGATATAATTAATATGTAGATCAGTATTGATCTAATTGAATAGCAATGGATTGAATGCTCTTCTCCTGTTCCTGCTTTCCCAGTACCGCATCAAATGAAACCAAACATCATTTGGTTTGTATAATGTGGCATCGTACCAAGTGGTGGCTTCAAGCTTTGGGTCATGTTTTAGATACATACAAATGTATCCCTTTCACCTAAGCTCCTTGAGAAAACTAATGAAGATCAGATGCCAAGACAGGATTCCTGGCATCAATGTTCTTTAAATGTTGACCTTGCCAAGTGATGCTACATCATGAATAAAGGACGGGGTTGCCATGGTCTGGTCAAGTGTTGTGTATATCTGATGAGGCACAATACCAAAGTTATTTTACAATGCATGGAAGCGCATTTGTGGCAGATACCAAAGAGTTGAGAAGTTGAACTTTACTTTTTTGGGGGTGGATATCACCTGTCCCTTATTTAAATGGGCACCTTGCACCTGGATGAGCACTGGCATTCCAAAGATGCCCTGCTCAGTGACGGACATTCAGTCAGAAGATTTTGAGTGGTAAAGAGGTCCTGTGTTTCTCCAGCAGCCATATGGAATTCCAGTAGGAGGGGGTGGGGGTCATGCAGAGGAAGATCAGAGGATCCGCAGTGCCAGAGCCTGGCAATCTGGTCAGAGGGTACTAACTGCATCAGGTGCACTGTCCATGGAATGGCCAGCAGTCCCTCAAGAAGTTCAATGGCATCTCAGCTCTGCCAGGTCACATGCCACACTTTTCTCTGCCATCTACTACCTCTGACTCATACTACCTCTGCGACATCACCCAGCTTCCAGCAAGGATCATGCTCTGCCACTGTCACCATTGCATGCAGCATCTTTCCTCATTTACTCTCATTGCCCTCCAACCTCCCATGCAACTAAGCTCACATTGTCACTACACTGGTAAGGTATGGGTGCTGCCAGCATGCAGGTAAGCACTAAGAGACTGAGTAGGCCTGAGACGGAGCCTTGTCCAATCCGTAACCTAGACGCCTGTCCACGTGTGCAAGTATCCTTGCAACAGCCTTTCAATGCTAATTGCCTTTGTGCCCTACAATGCAGTTCAGTACTTCCTAAGCATCCTGTGAACGGATTGTGGAATGTCATAAGCGGTTGGTAAATCTCAGACACTAATCTCCATGGACCAGGAGTGTATGCAGCTGTGCCCATAGACCATGCTCAGAATTGCTGTCACGTGCTGAGTAGCACAAAGTCTCTTCACAACAAGCAATGGGCTGATGTTGCCAGGTGTCCGTTCTGACTTCTGTGCAGAGACTTGTTGACATCTAGCTTGTTCAGTACATTGAGTAAGATAGGAAGCTGTGTGTTAGTGAAACAAGAAGTGCAGTTAATAAGGCTTTTAGAAGCAAAACAAACCCTTAATTGGCAATTCTGTGCTGCCTGGCATGTAATTCACACCAGCATATGCATAAAGGGTGCAGCAAGTTGCTCCAGACTGTGAGATTGGCCGTCGTTCGACTTAAGTGATTCTGCAACAAATCTTGCTGTAACTGACATCACTCGGGTGCCCAGACCATTTTTACTGCTTAAAGGCAAATTCTGAGTACAAAATAGAATTCCATAAGTGGGAACAACTAACTCAAGTTAAGATTAAGTGCTGTGAAAATACTTACGGTGTTGGGCATTGTTACATCACTGGTGCTGGATATATAACTCTCCAGTGACAATGTCTCATTTTAAAAATTCAAGGTTCTAAACTTGGTACATCCTGTGTCAATTCCAAAGCTCTAAGTCACATCAGTCATCAAAGAACTTGCTGCAGAACATGAGGAAATGCCCTTGCCATTTTCTGAGATACCGAAGAACAAACAAACAGCAATGATACAAGATATTGTGACTAATTGTACTCCAGGAATTAAGGCAAAAAGCATGATAAACTGATTTTTGTTTTACAAATGAAGAACAAAGTGTTGATAGAACCAATGAGAAAGAGCTATTTTTCATAGTCAGTGAAATACACTAATTGATTTCATTGGCATAGGGAAAAGCTTAGGAATTTGTTTTCTATGAAGATGGTTGCAGGAGCATAGAATAGGTGAGAAGGGCTTATGCCCGAAACGTCGATTCTCCTGTTCCCTGGATGCTGCCTGACCTGCTGCGCTTTTCCAGCAACACATTTCCAGCTCTGATCTCCAGCATCTGCAGACCTCACTTTCTCCTCATAGAATAGGTGAGACAGGTTGCATCACTTAAAGAAAATTTAGATAAATATTTTACACAGAGGCTATGGGAAGAGCATGGAGCAATGGAATGAGTTTGAAATTATCTAAAAACATAAAAACTAGGAGCAGAAATAGGCCATTCAGCCCTTCAAGTCTGATCCACCATTCAATTTGATCATGGTGAATCTCAGTGTCATACTGCTGCTTTCTTTATGTCTAAAAAAAATCTATAAATTTATCTATGTCTTTCTTGAGTATATTCAATGATTTGTCCTCAGCATCCTTCTGTGCTGGATAATTGCACTGGATCATTCCACTTTGAATGAAGATATTTTTCTTCATTTCAGTCTGAAATAGCCTACCCCATATCCTGAGACTGTGTCCCCTGACTCTAGACTCTCCAACCAGGGAAATTGTCTTCTCTCCAGCGAGTGTGACAAGCCCTGCAAGAATTTTGTGCATTTCAATCAGAACTCCTCTAATTCTTCTAAACTACAATGAATATGGACCCAGGCAGACCCAAGAAGTCACAGACCAAATCAGCTAAATTGTTTTTTTTCTGTGCTGTAACTGTCTATGATTCACATGTAATAAAGGGACAACAGTCCTCCTGTCCTTTTCAGGCCATTTGATTGTTATTCCTTCCTCCTGGATTCAAAAGGAGTAAAGAGTCATCGCTAATCGATATTATCTATTTATAGATTTCAGAACTGTAATATGTAATGGTCCTATGTAAGGATGATGATTTTTTTCCATATTTGTCGTAGATCCTCAGGTTTTAGTGGAGGATCTCAGTCAGTTTTTTGCCCACTGGGACAAGAAGCAGGAACTCATATTAAACAGCAAGAACGCTGTACCATACTTTAAGGGAAATGTCAAAGTATTATCGATTGCTTGTTTAGATTAGAACTCTGCACTGCCAAAAAATAACATTAAAAAATAGTCATTTCTCCAATGCAGTGTTAGCTATGGCTGAGTGTGCCTGGATGGATGTATTATGCATGTCAGATCTGTCAACAGTTTGTATTTCTGGGACTTTTTTGGAAAGTTATACACCCAGTGCTGAAAGGTTCCACAAGAACTTCAATCAAAGGAGGTTTTTCTGTTGAATTAAGAACAGAAAGCACAGTTTTAAGGAATGCTGCAATAATGAATACATACATCACATACATGGAATAATATATTTAATTTTATTAAATCACACCATCCGCAAATCAAAACAACAGCCACAGGTTGAGTTATTGGCAACGTTATTGTATTGTTAGTGGGCATGCTGCATTTAGGAATGCAGGTGGACATTCAAAGAGTGGCAGAAGAAGTAGGCTGGATAAGAAATGGTGGACAGAGAGGGAATCATGTGCAATGATGATGCATGTCAGTACAAAAGCTATCTGTTATCTGCATTTTTGCTCTTTTCATCGCCTCTCACGGTGTTTGCTATAAAATGCCATTTGGTAAAATAGAACAAAGTGCTCTACAGTCATTTTCCTCAGCGCTACCAATGCTATTCCAGAACATCTTGTTCTTGCCTCGCACTTCATTAACAACCAAGCCAGCAACAGATGAAACAACTAGTGTACTGTGAATAGGCATGAGTGATTAGAAATTAAGCACTAAATTTATCTGGATTGAAATTATTTTCAACAGCAGCAGAGGCATGGGGTGGCTGCTTTCAGTGCTTTTATTTTCTTAACCCAAGCCCTTCTTCCCCATACAACCCCTAGAACACAACTCATGAATCAGAAACTATGTCAAAAAATAGATTTAGACCATTTGAACATTACTAATGTGAAAATATTACTGTAGCTCACAGTACCTTCAGTGATACAGCAAATTCATTTGTCATCCACATAGTTAAGGATTACGATTAAAGATAGCATAGAGCTCACTGTATCAGGGACAGTACAGCACTCACAGTATCAGAGACTGTACAGCACTCTGTGTCAGGGCCAGTACAGCATTCACTGTGTCAGGGACTGTATAGCACTCACAGTATCAGAGAGATAACAGCACTCACTGTGTCAGGGACAGTACAACACATCACTGCATCAGGTACAGTACAGCATTTATGGTGTTAGGGACAGTACAGCACTCACTGTGTCAGAGAGGTTACAGTACTCAATGTGTCAGAGAGGTTACAGTACTCAATGTGTCAGAGACAGTACAGCACTGACTGTATCAGGAAGGTTACAGCATTCTCTATATCAGGGACAATAGGATGCTCACCGTATCAGGGAGATTACAGCACTCTCTGTATCAGGGACAATACAGTACTCACTGTATCAGGGGCAGTACAGCACTCACTGCATCAAGAGATAACAGCACTCACTGTTTCAGAGACCATACAACACACTGTATCAGGGACAGTACAGCACTCACTGTGTCAGGGACAGTACAACACACTGTATCAGGGACAGTACAGCACTCACTGGATGAGGGACAGTATACCACTCACTGAATCAGGGAAAGTACAGCACTCACTGTATCAGGGATGAGATGACAGCACTCACTGTATCAGGGACAATGCAGCGCTCACTATATCAGAGAGATTACAGCGCTCACTGTGTCAGGGACAGTACAACACTCACTGTGTCAGGGTCTGTACAGAGCTCACTGTATCAGAGAGATTACAGCGCTCACTGTGTCAGGGACAGTACAACACACTGTATCAGGGGCAGTACGGCACTCACTGTGTCAGGGTCTGTACAGAGCTCACTGTATCAGAGAGATAACAGTTCACACTGTGTCAGGGACAGTACAACACACTTTATCAGGGACAGTATGGCACTCACTGTATCAGGGAGATTACAGCACTCACTGTATCAGGGATAGTACAGCATTCACTGTATCAAGAGATAATAGCACTCACTGTATCAGGGACAGTACACCATACTGTATCATGGAGATTACAACACTCACTGTATCAGAGAGATTACTGCAATCACTGTAGCAGAGAAAGCACAGCACTCACTGTGTCAGGGACAGTACAACACACTGTATCAGGGACAGTACGGCACTCACTGTGTCAGGGTCTGTAGGGACAGTACAGCACTCACTGTGTCAGAGAGGTTACAGTACTCAATGTGTCAGAGACAGTACAGCACTGACTGTATCAGGAAGGTTACAGCATTCTCTATATCAGGGACAATAGGGTGCTCACCGTATCAGGGAGATTACAGCACTCTCTGTATCAGGGACAATACAGTACTCACTGTATCAGGGGCAGTACAGCACTCACTGCATCAAGAGATAACAGCACTCACTGTTTCAGAGACCATACAACACACTGTATCAGGGACAGTACAGCACTCACTGTGTCAGGGACAGTACAACACACTGTATCAGGGACAGTACGGCACTCACTGTGTCAGGGTCTGTACAGAGCTCACTGTATCAGAGAGATTACAGCGCTCACTGTGTCAGGGACAGTACAACACACTGTATCAGGGACAGTACGGCACTCACTGTGTCAGGGTCTGTACAGAGCTCACTGTATCAGAGAGATTACAGCGCTCACTGTGTCAGGGACAGTACAACACACTGTATCAGGGACAGTACGGCACTCACTGTGTCAGGGTCTGTACAGAGCTCACTGTATCAGAGAGATTACAGCGCTCACTGTGTCAGGGACAGTACAACACACTGTATCAGGGACAGTACGGCACTCACTGTGTCAGGGTCTGTACAGAGCTCACTGTATCAGAGAGATTACAGCGCTCACTGTGTCAGGGACAGTACAACACACTGTATCAGGGACAGTACGGCACTCACTGTGTCAGGGTCTGTACAGAGCTCACTGTATCAGAGAGATTACAGCGCTCACTGTGTCAGGGACAGTACAACACACTGTATCAGGGACAGTACGGCACTCACTGTGTCAGGGTCTGTACAGAGCTCACTGTATCAGAGAGATTACAGCGCTCACTGTGTCAGGGACAGTACAACACATTGTATCAGGGAGATTACAGCACTCACTGTATGAGGGAGATTACTGTACTCACTGTATTAGGGAGATTGCAACATTCACTGTATCAGAGAGATCACAGCACTCACTGTATCAGGGAGATTACAGCACTCACTGTATGAGGGAGATTACTGTACTCACTGTATTAGGGAGATTGCAACATTCACTGTATCAGAGAGATCACAGCACTCACTGTATCAGGGAGATTACAGCACTCACTGTATGAGGGAGATTACTGTACTCACTGTATTAGGGAGATTGCAACATTCACTGTATCAGAGAGATCACAGCACTCACTGTATCAGGGAGATTACAGCACTCACTGTATGAGGGAGATTACTGTACTCACTGTATTAGGGAGATTGCAACATTCACTGTATCAGAGAGATCACAGCACTCACTGTATCAGGGAGATTACAGCACTCACTGTATCAGGGAGATTACAGCACTCACTGTATCAGGGAGATTACAGCACTCACTGTATCAGGGAGATTACAGCACTCACTGTATGAGGGAGATTACTGTACTCACTGTATTAGGGAGATTGCAACATTCACTGTATCAGAGAGATCACAGCACTCACTGTATCATGGAGATTACAGCACTCACTGCATCAAGGAGATTACAGCACTCACTGTATCAGGGAGATTGCAGCATTCACTGTATCAGAGCGAGCACAGCACTCACTGTGTCAGGGACAGTACAACACACTGTATCAGGGAGAGCACAGCACTCACTGTATCAGGGAGATTACAGCACTCACTGTATCAGGGATAGTACAACACACTGTATCAGGGAGATTACAGCACTCACTGTATCAGGGAGATTACAGCACTCACTGTATCAGGGAGATTACAGCATTCACTGTATCAGAGAGAGCACAGCACTCACTGTATCAGGGACTGTACAACACTCACTGTCTCAGGGATAGTACAGTGTTCACTGTATCAGAGAAATAACAGCACTCACTGCATCAGGGACAGTACAGCACTCACTGTCTCAGGGATAGTGCAGCACTCACTGTACCAGGGAGATTACAGCACTCACTGTATCAGGGACAGTACAGCGCTTACTGTATCAGGGAGATTACAGCACTCATGTATCAGGGACAGTACAGCACTTACTGTATCTGGTTTATTACAGCAATCATTGTATTAGGGTTCAGTACATGACTTACTGTATCTGGTTTATTACAACACTCCCTGTATCAGGATTCAGTACAGGACTTACTGTATCAGGGATACTACAACGCTCACTGTATCAGAGAGATTGCAGCACTCACTGCATCAGGGAGATTACAGCACTCATGACATCAAGAGATAGTGCAGCAGTTTCTGTACCAGTGGATAATATGACTCTCACTACATCAGGGACTGTACACTATTTGGCTTCCTTGGGAATATTACACTAGTCAATTTACCAGGAACTGTAGTGTCATTCACTATAATATAGAGAGTTGTCAGGCATTCACTGTATCATTGGGTAGTGCAGCACTCACTATATCAGGGATTTTACTAACTCTTCATACCAGGGGATAGTGTAGCACTTACCCGTGTGAGTTCAGGGCATTATATAACTCTGTCTACAGCAAAGGCATAGAACAGAATGGCTCCACAACCGTAGGAATAGAATAAAACGGCTCTCAGCCAGGAGATCATACAACAGCCCCCTATATCCACAGATGGGAAAGCATTCTGGACTGCTGATCCCAGAACTGGTCAAGGCAGTTCCACTATGAGAACTCCCATTTTAAAATTTTCTTAAATAATACATTACCCTTGCAGCTTTTCACCAGAATATTCACTGGCTGAATCTTAGCTTTTTTGGCCAAGTGAGAGTTGTGAAGGTTTTTGGAGGGTTTTTCCACAGTGAGGCTGAGTAAGTTTTATCACCATATTTTAGCAAACACACCTCAATAACTATCTACCATTCTCCTACAGTGTCCCTCTCATTCAATTCCAGCCCAGTCTCTGAGAGAATAATTGCTATGATGGTGAATAAACAGTCCAGATATGCACGCTGGTCTGGTCCATGAACTGGGTGTGGCCCAGAGCACACAGAGTCGTTGCTGCAGCATTAAAACGATAGTTGCCAGAGCAGCCCACCTGCAGTATTGAAATGCAGGGGTATGCAGAGATGTGTCATACAGGCTGGAACACATCAAAATCCAAAGTCTGTGGATGTGTCATACATGTGGCTGGTACCCATGGACTGTGGTCTGACAGGTTAATACCCAGTGTCCAACATCAAGGTCCTTCTGAGTAAATGGCGAGCCGAAGATGCCTGGTATTTGCTCTTATTTCCATGTCGAGAAAACTTAATGTCAAGCATGTTTGGTGCATTTAGTAAGATAGGAAACTGAATACTAATGAAGTGAGTTGTGCCATGAACAAAATGTTTAATAAACCCCTAGCCTTGTGACCTAAACTTCTCACTGAGACAATTACAATTACAACATGTAAAAGGCATCCAGATGGGTGTATGAATAGGAAGAGTTTGGAAGGATATGGGCCAGGTGCTGCAGGTGGGATTAGATTGGGTTGGGATATCTGGTTGACATGGATGAGTTGGATTGAAGGGTCTGTTTCCATGCTGTACATCTCTATAACTCTATAATTCCCCCAAGCTGAAGCTAACTAAGTTAATTTCCAATAATTTATTTTAAAAACTGTTAATCTCAAAACTGCCTGTAAAGAAAACACATTTGAATGTCTGTGTTTTTGCCGAGGTATTTGGTCTTCCTCCAACTTCATTCTTTTATGTATTTGGTGAGAGATCTACAGCTTACCCATTGTTGAATAGTTCTTTCTGAAGGCATTTTGAGATCTGATAATGGTCTTCAGTTGCGAATGTTACCATTATGATATATTGCTTTTCAATTAATGAGTAATTCAGTTGCAGAGTAGAAGTTTCTTTTTAGTATTTGTTTCAGTTTTGTGAATACTTTGCTCACATTTCACTGTAAATCTTATTCTAGGGTTCTTGATTGATGCAGAGTTTAACTTTCATTTCACTTTAAGGACAAGAGAAAACTGAGGAATATAAATATCAGCCAAATAGTCAAACCAGTACCATTATCCTGACTGTCTTGGAAAAACATTCACCACTAAAATAAACTCCAGTGAATTAATAGAACAATTATACAGCCTTGATGTTTCTTTCTATTTACAGATTTTTCATAAAGGTAAGGAATTAATATTGCTTTCTTTGTTTTCTTGGAACAATAGTCGACTTTAGTATGGTATCAAGGATAGAGCATTGAGATTCCTTCTCTTGAGTGCTATTATATTTGATGTAATGTCATATTTTATTTAATGTACTGTAATGTTATGTCACTAATCACCACACTACCGGAAGAACATGGAGGTTTTGGAAAGGTTACAGAATTAGTTTACTATGATGTTGCCTGTTTTGGACAGTATGAGCTATGAGGAAACATTGGACAGGTTGGTCTGTTTTCACTAGAACATTGAAGCATGAGGGGCAACAGGATAGACATTTACAAAATTATGAGAGGCATGTATGGAGGGATAGTGGGAGTCATTTTCCCAAAGTAGAAATGTCCTTTGCTGAGGGACATAGGTTTAAAGTAAAAGGGGTAAGCTTAAAGGAGATGCGAGAGGTTTTTTTTACACAGAGCGTGTTAAGTGCCTGGAGTGTGCTGCCAGAGGCAGTGGTGGAGGCAGATACAATAGGAAGCATTTTTACAGAGCTGAAAATGTATTGCTGGAAAAGCACAGCAGGTCAGGCAGCATCCAAGGAGTAGGAGAATCGACGTTTCGGGAAGAAGGGCTCATGCCTGAAACGTCGATTCTCCTGCTCCTTGGATGCTGCCTGACCTGCTGCACTTTTCCAGCAACACATTTTCAGCTCTGATCTCCAGCATCTACAGTCCTCACTTTCTCTGAGAGCATTTTTACAGAGACATGAATTGGCAGGGAATAAAGGAACACGGACCATGTATAGGCAAAAAGTTTTTAGTCTAGAAAGGTATATGTCAGCGCAGTCTTGGTGGGCCGAAGAGCCTGTTTCTATGCTATGCTGTTCTTTGTTTAATCTTTGTACTTGTAGTTTTGATCTCAAAGTATAAAGAGATGGACTCAAGAACAATACCACCTCTTACACCCCCACCCCTCCCCCAACTCAAAGCCACTTTTAAAGTTTTGTTTTTTGTTAATTTGCCTATAATGTTAATGCATTTAGATAAATCAACTCACGCGCAGTCTAATAACAGTAACAATTTTTATTGATATAATGCCTCTAAAATGAGAGGTCATGGTTTTAGAATAAGGGGTAGCGGATTTAAAACAGAGATGAGGAATTATTTCTCTCAAAGGGTCATGAATCCCTGGAATTCACTACTCGAGAGTGAGATGGATGCTGGGACATGAGTAAAATTAGGATAGATCATCAGTAATGAATGGGCTTAAGGGTTTTGGAGAGCGAGCAGGGGAGAGGAGTTGAGGCCAAGTTAAGATCAGCCATGATCATACCAAATGGCAGAACAGGCTCAAGGGGCTGAATTGCCTATTCCTGCTCTTAGTTCTTATGTTCTTTTGTTCTTCAATATCATGAAATAACCCAAGGTATTTCACAGAAGAATTAAAGGACAAACTTTCACTCTCAGCACTCTAAGGCAGTATTAGATAGCTAAAATCTCAACAAAAGGGCTAGCTTTTATAGAGGGAGGAATGGAATGCTGCAAAGAGAGAAGTCCAGAGCTTATGGTTCAGGCAGCTGAAGGCTCAACCACCACCAGTGGAATGGGTAAAACTGGGAATGTGTAAGGTGCTAACATTGGATGACCGCAGGTATTTCAGAGACTTATGCAACTGGATGGGACCACAATTTTAGAGGGGCAGTTTGAAAGTAAGGATGAAAATTTTAAAATTAAAGCATAGTTCCCTGGAGACAATGCAGGCCAGTGAGCACAAGGCTGTTGGTAAGTGGAAATTAGTGTAACTAAGGGCACTGGGAGCAGATCTTTGCATGAGCTCAAATTTATGGGGATTCAATGAAGCCGGCTGTCCAGGAAGCTGTTAGAGTAATCAGGCCTAGGGGTAACAAAGGCATTGATGAGAATTTCAGCACGAGGTGAACTGAAGCAGTGGGGGGAGTTGGGTCTGCTACGGAACTGAATATAGGTGTTGTGACAGCCTCCATACCTGGCCAATAGCTCCTCGCAACGTTAAATATGGCAGTTAAGGTGTGAGCAGGGTGGTTCATCCTCTGACACTTGCTGGGGAGAGGGTTAAAGTCAATAGCTAGGGAACAGAGTTTGTAGTGAGGACTAAAGACAATTGCTTCAATCTGCCCAATATTTAATTGAAGAAAATGCTTGCTCATTCTAAATGCACTAGGGGAGGCAATGGCGTGGTGGCATTATCGTGAGACTATTAATCCAGAAACTCAGCTAATATTCTGCGGTCACAGGTTTGGATCCTGTCATGGCATATGGGGGAATTTGAAATCAATAAAAAAGAAAATCTGGAATTAAGGTGATTGTCAGGAAAAGCCCATCTAGTTTACTAATGTCCTTCAGGGAAGGAAATCTGGCATCCCCATCTGATCTAGCCTATATGTGACTCCAGACCTGCAGCAATGTGGTTGACTCTTAACTGCTCCCTGAAATGGCTTAGCAAGGGTAGTGAGGAATGGGCAATAAATGCTGGCCAGCCAGTAATACCCACATCGCATGAATGAATAAAAAAATCTGAGGAGTCAAAGATGTGATGAGATTCCATACAGTATGGAAATAGGCCCTAGAGCCTAACAAGTCCACACTGACCCTCCAAAACATAACGCACCCAGACCCATTCCCCTGACATCTATTTAACCATGACTAATGCACCTACTACTATGGGCAATTTAGCATGGCTAATTCACCTGGCCTGCACATATTTTGTGTTGTGTGAGGAAACCAGAGCACCCAGAGGAAGCCCACACAGACATAGGGAGAACATGCAAACTTCACACAGACAGTTTCCCGTGGGAGGAATCAAACCTGAGTCCCTGGGTCAGTGAGGTTGTAATGCTAGCCACTGTGCCGCCCCTGAAGTAGTACGTTGGAACTATGTGTTGTTAATGCAAAATTGAAACTGATATTATATTTTTGGATGTTGCCACTGTGGTGCGGTTGATCTGAGAGATGTATGCTGTACAACTTAATCTGTAAATAAATATAAGTGAGTAAAGATTGTCCGCTGTTCTTTCCTTGACCGAGTAGCATTCTGGAATAGAAAATATTGCATTAGAGTGCCAGCCTAGATTTTGTACTCAAGTGGCTTGAACGGAGTGTGGAGGGAGATTCTTGAGTCCATAACTTCTTACTTCAAGAGTAAGACTACTCCAAACGTGCCATAGCAGACACCATAAAAATGATTTTAAAATTACACAGTAGGCTAGTTTGATCAATGAAAATTAGGGTACTTTATCCTTCTTGTAAATTGAGTTGTCTTGTAAAAACAAAATACCAGAATGAACTGAGCGACAATTAGAGTTAAATAAACAGTTAGCCAAAAGACCTGGACACTGGACACTGTAATGTATTCCTGGTGTATATTATTAAAGATGTAATTCTGACCTTTCACATAGTTTTCTAAGATGTTCCCCCAGTATTTGGATCAAGCAAGGTCCCATCCTCTACTATTGCTGGTATTATAAAAAGCTACATAAATCAATTTCCCTTCACCTTGACTAACTTAGACATAGAGTTCATTTGTCTTGGTTAATTATTTCTATACAATTGAATTATTTCCTCCAATCTTCATCAGGTTCCCTTTCTCATGGTTCTAGTTTTACTTACAGAGCTTTGCCTGTGTTCTTGACATTAATAACTATGCAACCTCAAAAAACTTGTCCAAAATTGTGTTCTTTCTTCTATGCTTCAAATAAAGAAGACATTCAGTTAAAAGCATAACTATCCACAAAAACTCACCATTTCAGGAACTTTGGGGTACAAATTGGCAAAGCGGCCTAATGTAATAATGGTAGGACATTATAGGCAGTTGTTAACATTTTAGCAAGTCATGGAATATTTCAGCAGTAGACCATTTGCTCTTGATGCTTGTGATAACTGCATTGTTAGACACATACTAATGTTATGTCCCATTGGTCCTGCAAGTCATTCCTTTACAAGTATTTACCCATGGACCTTTTGAAAATTATTACTGGAATTGCTTCAACCATTCTTTCAAGCAGTGTACTTCAATCAGAACAGTTTGGTATGTAAAGTTGTCCTCATCACCCTTTCATACTTTTGAAAACCATTGTAGGTTTGTTCTCTGGTTACTGAGTCTTCTACCAGTAGAAAAAGATACTTATTTATTACTCTATCAAAATCTAATTTTGAACACTTTACTAAATCTTCTCTTATTAACATTTATTGAAAAATCAGGTGCATAGTACTTGTGATTTCCAGCTATCATCACTAGAAAGTCATGCACTGTGTTACTTTGGTATGCTTCCAAGCACTGATATAGTCAGAAAATTACCCTTAAGTTGTACACAGGTCCTTGTAGGGTGTGGTATTATGACCCTGTTAGAGAATTCTACAGTGAGAGAGGTATATTACAGAAAGGGTGTCATTGTGTCGTGAGCAAAAGATCTAAAATTAATCTGTGACGTTAGTAATGAATCATTGATGCTCTCCCATGATTTGTGTCTGCACTCTTATTTTATTGAGCACTTCAGCTGTTTAATTCCAAAAATGTCAGAGTGTTATGCCAGAAATATTACAAAATTAGATAACTTGAAGCGAGGGTTTGAAATAGGAGGAGCATTATTTGAGTAGTTATGATTGCATAAATTTTGCTTTGTTCATGTTTAATGAAATGGTTTAATATAACATTTTCTGAGTGATCTTGTATTATGGGTTACATTGCATGTGATTCAATAGGCTGCATTAAAGCATGGTGGAGCATACTGCAATACGAATCATTATGGAGTATGGTAATTTCATGTATTGAACATGTCCAAAGAATAGTACATTAGATCTGTTATGTATTGACCTAATTCTAAGACATGAAGTAATCTTAATAATTAGATATATTGCTTCTATTTCTGAACATATTTCTCATGACTGACAGATAGAGTCTGGCTCAACCAGCACCAGTGTGTACGTTGTCTTCTGAAGTGCTGTAGTAAACATCGACCTAACCAGAAGTTGACAGTAACCATATATGCCAGACTGTTTACCCTTTGAGGACTGCAATTGGTAATTGGTTCATGCTTTAAACAGTAATGGTAATTACTGCTGACCTTTGACTCCATATTTCACATTCCACCATCCCTGTTTCAGACGTGTACATTCCTTATTTTCTGCTGGGATCGTACAGATCCAGATCATCCCAAAAAATCATCCCAGATAAGAGTAGCCTGTGCTGCTGAGGAGCAATTACCTCTGCTTCATGAGTCTTTGCAATCCATTTTGGTCAATTTGGGGCCAGGATGTTATTATACCTTAACTTGTAAGTGCTTGTCAGGCTCAAAAAAGGTTACTATTGCCAATTTGTGAATATTGTTCATGAATTTATTCAGTTATGTCACAGGAACTGGAATCGGTCATTCAGTCCTTCAAATTTATTTCATTTTACTATTCCATCACGACCTGTACCTCAGGTGAACTTTATATCCCGACCCTCCATAAAATAGCAGCACTAATAACATTGTGGGTGCTCCTAAACCCCAGGACTGCAGCAGTTCAAGAAGACAGCTCACTAACATATTCTCAAGGACAACTAGGAGTGAGCAATAAATGCTGGTCAAACCAGTGATATCTCAACCCCTGAACGAATTTCAAAAATCTATTCAGCTCAATTTTCAAATAGCCCAAAGTCCATAGCCCTGGATTCCAGACTCTGAATATCCTTTGAATAAAAAAGGGTGTCTTCAATTAACTCCTAAATGGCCTTGCTTTAGAAGATTGTGAGATAATAAAGGAAACTGAGGTTAAATTTTCCTTAATTTACTGATGCTGCTGCTACTGCTGCCTGTAGCTACTTCTACCAGATCTGCCATCATGCATTTGTCTGTCCTTTCCCATCCTCACACATCCATTGCAGCTTGCCTGCAATCACTCCGAGATATCCATTGTCCACCTTCACCTAGGTCGACACCACCCCCCCACTTCAGCTGCCCTCCACTTTGCCGTCTAGAAGAGATCCTCAAATGAGCAAGATACTTACATTTTCTTTTCCAAATATCACATTTTTGAGTCATGTTTATTCTTGCAACCTCAAGTACCTCTTCACTTGCCTTACGATTTATTTACAAAATTTTAAGCACATGTCTTAGCATCCATGTTTCAAAGGCCCCTAAACAAGATTAGATTAGATTACTTACAGTGTGGAAACAGGCCCTTCGGCTCAACAAGTCCACACCGACCCGCCGAAGCCCTACATTTACCCCTTTCACCTAACACTATGGGCAATTTAAGCATGGCCAATTCACCTGACCCGCACATCTTTGGACTGGTGGGAGGAAACCGGAGCACCCGGAGGAAATCCACGCAGACACGGGGAGCATGTGCAAACTCCACAGTCAGTCGCCTGAGTCGGGAATTGAACCCATGTATCTGGCGCTGTGAGGCAGCAGTGCTAACCACTGTGCCACCGTGCCGCCCAACATACCAGTTCACATTATGACACAATGCTAACATTCTTTTGTAAGATGATTCATTTCAGATGCTTCTTCCTTTAAGATATCTTGTGTTGATATATTTTCCATTTTATGTTTCCATTCTGCTTTTAAGGTCTTATATGTGAGGAAAGTACTGACACTGGTTTCAGGGTCAGAGTTTGTTTGATAAATTAACCCTGTGAAACTCCTTGATTAGTACGCTACAGTTCCTACCCAAATGCCAGTTGTTATTTTTCTTTTAGCTCCCTCTAAGTACAACATGCACATCCAGTGACTAACTAGCAAAATTGGGATAATTTTAAGCTGATCTGTTCTGAAAGCAACCGACAGATAAGTTGGAATGCCAGTTTTACCCCACCTCCTTTGTCATTATCCCCTTGGATTCTAGTACAGATTAAACAACTGCTAATGGACTTCTTTTGTCACAGGAGATGTAAGTGCTAAGTTTAAAAAGTAGGTGAATCATGAGGAGTAAGCAGGAAAGTGGAATGGAGGCTTCGATGAGATCAGCCATGATTCTATCAACTTATAGAACTCCCTACAGTGTGGAAGCAGGCCATTTGGCCCATCAAGTCTGCACCAACCCTCAGAAGAGCAACCCATCAGAATCAGTTCCCTGCTCTACCCCGCCCCCGTAATCCTGCATTTCCCACAGCTAACCCATACAACCCTGGACATTAGTGGCAATTTAGCATGACCAAACCACCTAACCTTTGGACTGTGGGAGGAAACAAGAGCAGCCAAAGAAGACCCACACAGTCAGTCACCTGAGGGTGGAATCGAGCCCAGGGCCTTGGCATTGTGAGGCAGCAGTGCTAACCACTGAGCCATCATGCCCCAACAAATTTAAACGCCATCGCTTTCAAGGTGGGATGTGAACATGTGTCATCAAATTATTAGCCTTGGTTTCTGGGGGATTACTAGTCCGGTGACATTATCACTAAGTCATCATCTCCTTATATGCGCGGAGGTTGTCAGATTTATTGTCAGTGATTTACCTGTGTGAAGGTTTGTCAAAATATGGAAGTTGCAGGGGGAAAGTTACTTGTCAGACAGCCGCTGAGTTGACACAAAGAGGGTTCCTGTGCATGCAGCAGGTTCCTTTAGCAGTGAGCTCAGATTATTGTCAGTAAATTCAGGGACAAAGAAACTATAATGGAGGTTACCCAATATCCTGTTTAGTCTGGCATGTCTGATGAACCCCTTCTGTTCCTTTATCATCAGCCTCCTCAATGCAGTAAATCAGCAGAGGCCTAAGGTAGGTTCTGTTGGATATTAGGCTTCAGTTTACAAGATTAAATTGTTTTTTGTTTTAGAAATGATATAATTAGTTTTAAAATTTAAGATAAAAATCTTCACAGACAATGTAAAAAATAAATGATGAACCTTTGAAGAAAGGTCACAAAAACATAAAGGGAACTTTAAACCAACAATTGCGACCCAAATGTCTCTTCCAACGTATTCAATTGTGGCTCTGATAACTATGTAGAGGTGTGTCAGTTGACACATAATGAGCCGAGGGTATAATGGCCTGAAAACTCTGCTTTTGACAGTGCAGAAGATCTGAGGCCAGTAAGGTGGTGATACCAGGTTGTAGCGTCTGTTCACCTCGTTTTCCTCCATTGGTCGCTCCCAGTATGTCTGAAAATGGGTGGATAAATGGAGGAAAGCCTATCCTGGACCTGTTCCATGCAGTGGTAATACTCTTATTCCCAATACAGTTTGTAGTAGCATCAGATGACTCAGACACACTGGCAGACACTTCAGTTTTGCAAGCTTAGTTTTCCATGAGTCACTTGTTAAAATGTGTCCCACCACTTGGCATTCATCTCCATTCTGGTATCCCTGCATTTAATGAGTTTGCAAAACCATGTTGTACAAGTACATAGTGTGCACAGTGAATCACAGCTCATTAGCCATGTGCAATAGGCCATTTATTCTATTTCTAGTTCTTCCAAGCAGATGGTAGCTCGAGATAACTTCTTCAATTATTTTTTTTTCTGCAGATGACTGTCTCTTTCATGTTTTGGTTTCCTGTGCTGTAAACATGCTTCCCATCTTCAAATGGATGTGAAAAATAATCGGCAAACTGCTACTGTGCCTGAGGTGAGTGAAAAGTAGCCTCTAGAAGGCAGGTGAGAGTAAAGTATGGTGGCTACAACACATAAATAAAGTTCCTTTCATTGTAGCACATATGCCTTCCTAACAATTCCCAGTTCTCAGTACGTTTGATAGAGCAGCAACTACTGTTCAGCTATTCACTACGTAGAAAACATCACAATTTGTTAAGTGTTCTGGTTGTCAGATCACACTTTAAGCTTGGAAAAATGAGAGCTCTTTGTACCTACTGCAACTGCCACGCTGCCTGGTCAGAAACCTTTCTCGGAACATAGGTACTGGAGTTGGCCATTCAGGCCATCAAGACTACGCCACCATTCAATTAGATCATACGTACCATCTACCACAATGTCACTTTTCTACACCGTCATCATTTGTCTTCTTGATGTCTCAACCCATGTTGTGACCACGAACCTGATTTGCCACTGAGACCATGAATGGTCCTCATTGGAATCCTTACAATTCCCCACAAAATACATACCCATTCAGTTCATACAACTGAATGTGTTCCTAGCTCTTAGCAGATAATGCAATATATAATATATTGTACTTTATTCTACTTTCTCCCCTCCCCCACACTCCTCTCATTTATCTCTCCACCCTTCAGGTACTCTGTCTGTATTCCTGATGAAGGGCTTTTGCCCGAAACATCGATTTTGCTGCTCCTCGGATGCTGCCTGAACTGCTGTGCTTTTCCAGCACCACTCTAATCTAGAATCTGGTTTCCAGCATCTGCAGTCATTGTTTTTACCTCGTTGATTTTAACCCTACTGCGAATTCTCTTGCAAGGATGCCTGCCTTGAAGAAGTTTTCCTCCTCTCTCTATAAGAATCTCAGGGAGTCCCTCTCCCACTGCAATTCCCAGGTCGTTTCCTCTGCCCTGAAGCTCTTCAACCATGTCGTGAAACAAACTCACTACCACAGCCACATTTGCTTATCATCATTGAGTTGTCCACATTCACCATTATTACTAAACTACTCAATATTGCAGTTGAATATCGAATTTTCTGTCTTGCAGGCTATCCTCATTGTATAGAAAGGCATTGTCCCATGCACCACTGGGACACATAAATCAGACTGATTCTATTTTACTGCCTGGTGGCCATTGGATAACTGCTGTCTGCCAGGACAACATTAAAAATAAAAGCAGGCGAAGGGCAGAAAGTTCAAAGTGGGAGAGAGGTAGAGAATTGAAATGAAAAGCTACAGGAAGCTCAGGGTTATGCTTGCAGACTGAACTGAGCTGTTCTGTAAAGTAATGTCAGGCTCCATATGGTCTCCCCAGTAAAGAAGAGACCTGTTTATGACCATTGAACACAATGTACTAACATCACATTTCATTGGGGTAACATGCTGGAAATCAAGCCCTACTGTTACCATGTCAGTGCAAAACTTAAAAATGTTATAAAAATATGCAAAACCCCCAATTTGTCTGATTCCATCTGCAGGTTAACAGAAAAAGCCAGATTAGATTTTTTTTTAGGTTACTTACAGTGTGGAAACAGGCCCTTCAGCCCAACAAGTCCACACCGACCCACCAAAGCGCAACCCAGACCCATTCCCCTACATTTACCCTTTCACCTAACACTACGGGCAATTTAGCATGGCCAATTCACCCAACCTGCACATCGTTTTTGTATTGTGGGAGGAAAGTCTTCACTATTTCTGTACTCAAATCCTTTTGCAATAAAAGTTAATATTCTAACAGCGTTCCTAATAGCTTCCTGCATGTTACCCTTCAGTAACTTATCAGAAACAACTCAGGTCCTTTTGTACATTGGCACTTTCCAACCTCTTACCATTTATGAAATACTCTGCACATTTATTCCTCCTACTGAAGTGGATATTCTCACATTTTCAACATTTTATTCCATTTGCAATGTTCTTGCCCATTCATTACATCTGTCCAAATTTTCCTGAAGATGCTTTACATCTTTCTCACATCACGCATTTGCTTTGTATCATCCACAAGCTTGGAAATATTACATTTGGTCCCCATCTCCAAGTCATTGATAGTGTGTAGCTCATGCCCTTCTCCAGAGGGCTGAGAGAAAGGTCAGGGGAACAATTTCTCCCTAACCTTCTTGTAGGCTATGAAGGACATTGAAAATTTCTCAGCTTTGCAAGTTTTTATGTCTAAGTTTTCTTGTTTTCCCTCACATAGATCTCAGTCACTGGTGTACAACAGCATGGACACATGGCCTGGGCAGTTCCCGTCCAATACCTTAACTGAGGTTGGTACAAATCTTCATTTCACTCTCAAATTAAAAATAAGTGAACAGAGCTAAGAAAATGAAATGGAGAATTACTGACCTGTTGAAAATGTACTTAGACCAAAGATCCTCATTCATTCCTAAAGAATTCCCCTTTTTTCCCTCCTGGGGGCTCTGGTTTTTCTTTCTCAATGTTATTTTAATCTGTTACAAATTAATAGACCAACAGATAAGGAAAAGCTCAGAACCGATAAACTGAAACACAGCGAAGGACGTGAGGGAGTGTCTCTTTGACTTCAGCATTGAAATCTCCCCTCTTGTCTCCCATCTCTGGTCACAGTCCAGCATTCAGTTGCTATAAAATATTATATAGGAACTTGCATGGATTAGTGGAAACCAAACCTCATAAAAAAATACTACACCATTACAGTTCTGGCAGAACATGTGAATATTTTGACTAACCCTATGTTTATGACCAAATTAGTATAATTTTATGCAGCAGAGTTTTCCACATTGATTTACTAGTTGGACGCTATATTTTTGCTTTGTGCCAGATTCATCCTTGTCTATTTGTTAGGACTCTTGCCCTGAATTAGAGGTTTTGCATTTCCTGCACCATTTCATAACTTGGCATGCACAATTAAGGTTAACACTTAAGCCCTTGCCATCCTTTTGACAAGACTTTAAAGGGAGGTCTAACTTATCCGTCTCTTTCAGTGGTTAAGACAGTAACCAAGAATCCTAAGCTGCTATTTGAGAAAGTACAGGGAGTTCTCCAGTGTTCTTGACCAATACCACTAAAACATAACAGCTTAACCAGCAGGGCATCTCACAACAACTCAATACAACTCAATGGATTTGAAGCACAGTGGGTGTTGTGAAAAGCATAAGCATAAAGATTTTTTTTCACATTTGTAGTTTTGGATATGTTTTACCTAATTCAGCTTAATCATCCTGGAATTTACAGTAATCCTGACTATTTACACAGTACAAAATTATCATAATATTTTGTGCAAGTTCCAATTCGATGTTGATCTGTCTACAAAATACAATCCAAAATAGAATAATTGTTCATTTGTGACATGAGATGCCTTTGCACTTGGAGTTTCTCCAGTCTGGGTTCATTGGTTTACTAACAGTTGCGAACTTGCTCCCTGTATTTGCTTTGCTAAACTTCGCAACCCAATGCTAGAATCAAAGACACATCACAAAGAGTTTGCAATGTAAATACAGAGAGCTGGCACACAGATATCACTTGCCCATGATCTGAATAGTTCAATTTCAGACATGTAGTCATCACACAATGGCTAATATATTTGCTGATGTAAATAATCACAACACTCACTGCAGGCAATATGAGGTATTTCAAAATTCTCAGATGGTTCCTCATTGATACTTGTTTCTGATTCATTCCTACAAAATACAACTGTCAGGATTTCCTGAACCAGAAGACAATATTGACAATTAAACTTAAGGTGAATGATGAATGGTTGGGCATTTCTTTACAGTCAATTTGGGATTGGGTGTGTAACGAGTGGGTGAGGGTGGATGTGAGGCTAAGGGTGATAAGGATGACAGATAAATTCAGATGTATATTTTTGATTGCATTAATCGCTGTTAGCCAGTTGTAGTGAACTGAGGATAAGTTTCAAATGAACCTCCCCCACTTAAACAGTATAACTCATTCTGGTAATAAATACAAATCATGCTAATATTTGACTCAGAGATCAATTAAGCTTTAATGAAAGTTGTTTTAGAAGCTCATTTCTGTGCGCCGTTGTTGATTCCATTCATTTAAAGTACATTTGAAAGTATCTGCGGCTCTTCTGCCCTCTAGTGGCATTTTTCCAAACAGAACTGGAGTGTAATGATTGGAAATAATCTTATTTTAAAAAGTGTAAGTTAAACCAGCGATTGTTTGAAACTCTCTGTACTTGACTAACTAACTGTTAGGTTAACCTTACAAGAACAATCACTCTTTATTCAACTTAAGGAATATTTATGCCATTGAACTGGAAAAAACAGAATATAGAAAATTGGAAGAATTTGATGAACTTAAAATCTGCAGTTGCCTTTTTAAACTGAACTTTTGATTAAGAAGGAGAATAAGAATCACTACAGGCCAGCCACTTTAACTTAGTGGTGAGAAATCTTTTGGAGATAAGGTTCATTTAAGTTAACACTTACTTGGACAAGGATGAATTAATTAACGAATACTGGCAGACATTTATTAAATATTAATCATGCGTCATCAACTTGACTGAATTTTTTTTATAGACATTTTTATTAGAAATTTAACATTTTTACAAGTTTACAAAAATAAACAAAACTCTCAAATATAAACATTGATATACAATTAAATCAAATATACAATAGCCAAAATTTAACAAAAGAAAAAAAAACCGAAAAAGAAAAAAAAACAAAACTCAACTATCTACTAATCTAACCTACAACTAACCAGAGTGTATATTTAAGTCTCTTGCATGCTCGGAATGTGTTAACATCAGACGTAATAAAACCTGTATTCGTGCGGGATTCCTCTCCGAAGGGGCCCTGGACCAGCCAGGTTTGTAATCTCAATTAAATAAAAGCCCTTGTTAGGATAGCCGAAACATCTGCATTTATGTAATTCAAGAAGGGCTGCCATATTTTATAAAGTCTGAATTTTTTTGATGAGGCAACAGAGGGCTGATGAGCTTGACATGGCTCTGTATCATGTACAGGGACTTCAAAAGGCACTTGTTCTACATATTAGTAAAGTTGAAGCCAATAGAATGAAAGGGTCATTGGTGTTATAGATTTGTAGTTGGCTGAATGACCAGTGAACGATTTGTCGTCATAAATGAATGTTTTCAAACTGAAGGAAGGTGCAGTGCTGTTCTCTGAGGTTTGGAACTAGAAGCACTGCTTTTCTTGATCTACATTAACAACCCAGACTTGGGTGTGCAGGGCACAATTTTAAAGCTTCCAGATCACACACAACTTAGAAGATTTGTGAACTATAAGCAATGTAGCCCACCACCATTCAGAGGATCTAGGCTCATTGATCAGTGCTTTGACTACCCGATCCAGATGTTGATGCCAAGCACGGCCTTGGAGATTGGTGCACCAAAGAAAAATAATACAGGGAGTAGTGACTGAAAGGAAGTTAGTGTTAGACATCAAGAGGTCCAAGGTAGCTTTGTAGAATGGTGGGACACTTGGCAGATTAAATTTAATGCAGAGAGGTGTGAAGTGATTCATTTTGACAGGAAAGAAGGGAGGTAGTATGAAAATCAAGGGCATAATTCTAAAGGAGGTGCAGAAATACATAGACCAAAGGAGAATTGACACAAGTTGTTGAAGGAGGTAGGGCAGGTAGAGAAATTGGTTAATGAGGCAAATGAGTTCCCAAGGATTATTAATAATGCATAAAGCACAAAAGCAAGAGAGTTATAATGCCCCTTTATAACATGCAGGTTCAGGCTCAACTTGAGCGGGTCTTTGAGACTTTAGAGAGGATACAGAAAAGATTCACGAGAATGGGTTCAGGTATAAGGGCTTTCTGTCAAGTGGATTGACTAGACCAGCTAGATTGGTCTTCTTAGCAAGGAGAAGGTTGAGAGGAGATTTGATACTGGTGGTCAAAATCAAGGGGTTGGGATCTGCCTGAGAGTGTTTTGGGATAGGCTCAATTGTTACCTTCAAAAGAGTACTGATAAGCACCAGAGGATAACAAATAGATATAGGAGGGCAAAGGGAATGGATGGGAGGTAGGAGTAACTGACTTGCTCTTGTAGCAATCTGACTTTAGGGCCAAATGGACTCTTCTTCTGCTGTAATGATTCAATTAACTGTTTCATACATTTATACAGCCACTTTTACAACTGAGAATCATGGAATTCCTACAATGCAGAAAGGCTAATTGCCCATCAAGTTTGTACCAACCCTCCAAACAGCATCCCACCCAGACTCAGCACCCCCACCCTATCCTGATTACCCCACATTTCCCATAGCCAATCCACCTAACCTGCACATCTTTGGACTGTGAGAGGAAACCCATGCAGACACAGGGAGAACATGCAAACTCCACAAAGACAGCCAAGGCTAGAATCAAACTAAGTCTCTGACACTCTGAGGCAGCAGTGATAACCACTGAACCACTGTGCTTCATCTAAAATTTAACTTTAGATAATGTATAAGATACTGATGTATCTTGACAGGTTGGATGTTGAAGAGATGTTCCAACTTGCAGGTGAAGCTAGAACCAAACTTCACTGTTGAAAAATAAGGGCTTACCCATTTAAAACAGAGATGAGCTGAAATTTGTTTTGTCACAGACAGTCATGAGTCTCTGGAACTCTCTTCCTGGAAACGAGGTGGAAGTGCAGTCCTCAAATATTTTTAAGGGAGAGGTAGATCGTTTAATGGTAAACAAAGTGGTGAATGGTTATCAGGGGTAAGCAGGAATGGAGATTTGAGATCACATATTTATCAGCCATGATTTAATTAAATGGGTGGAGGAGGCTCAAGGAGTTAAATGACCCCCTCAAGCCACTTACTAATACGTTTGTGAGTTAATGTGGTTCCAAAGCACTCTACAGCAAATGAAGTAAAGTGAATTATTCTAAAGTTGAACATTTTTTCACAGCCAGGTCCTAACAGCTGGATAATAATGACCAGATAACCTGTTTTAGTGCAGCTGATTGGACGTAAGTGGCGACAGTGTGACAAATCCTTTCTCGATTTTAAAAAAGTAATATTTTCCATCTGCGAGGACACGCAGGGGCGTCATTTAATGTTTCATCTAAAGGATGGCACTCCTGAGAATGCAGCCATCCTCACCGCTATACTGATGTTTTTGTCTAGATTATGCACTCGAGTGACTGGCGTGGCACTTGAGGCCGCAGCGTTCTTATTCAGAGCCACCGCTGTAACAAAAACAGGAAATAGTGGAAGCACTCAGCAAATCTGGCAGCATTTGTGCCGAATAAAACAGAGCTAACTTTTCAGGTCAATGACCTTATGGAAGGTCACTGACCTGAGAAGTTGGTGCTGTTTCTGACTCCAAAGGTGCTGCCAGACCAGCTGTGCGTTTCCAGCATTTTCTGTTTTGATTCTAGATCTCCAGTATATAAACTAATTTGCTTTTGAGCCACAGCTAACATGGCAATGCAGTTCAGTATCAAGGAAGGATTCCAGCAAAATATGTACGCATTGTTTAACATACTTAAGATGTAGCCAATATTTTGGGAATCAAATACTTTACCCCACAGCTAGAAGTAACTTTACATTACTATGTTTTGTTTTAATCCCAGTAAATACTGATAATTTTTATAAAGAGATATGAAGTTCCCTGTGACTAACCCAAAAAAATGTAAAATATTGCACGATTCTAAGTGTTGTACTGTAACCAATAAGCTGAAATAAACATTGATTGATCATTACTTTGTAGGCAACAAATATACTAAAGAACACTAAAAAAGTATTTTCTGTTAACTTTATAACCCCATGACTGAAAAACCTGAGGGACATTTATACATTACACAATTCTCCCAGGTGCAAAGTAGTCTTATGTATAAAGTCCCAACTTGCTCCTGGCTTCAACTGCATCTCTTATCTCAATCTCACCAGAGCAAATCTTCCAGTGTTCTATTAATTAAAGTTCCTTAACTCAAATGTCTGAGTGTAACTAACTAGACATTTTAGTATCGCAGCTCAAGAATCCTTAGTCTTTAATTCTCTACAAGCCTTATCTCTTCAAACAGGAAATCCCTTTGCATCACTACTTTGCTTAGTGGGTTAACCCAAGAAAAGTATTTTTGCTCTGCCTGGTACAGTATCTGTTTCTGGTCTCCTTCTTCAAGTTGCTCTTCCTGATTGATTATGAGAGTCTTTGAGTCTGACCATAGCAAGACCATCTGCCTATGAATCATTTTGCTAAAATTTCCCCCTACTTTCAATAGATTTTGACCCAAGCATCTGTTCACACGAGTACGAGATCATAAGGTTTTGTCTCCAGGTACATTTCATAGCAGGCTACATATCCCCTTCCAAGCAACAACATTTTTACTCTGAATTAAGGGAGACAGTTTAAAATATAAGATCCAGTGTTCATAAAACTACTTGTGCTTAAAATGTTTCGATCACATCAGTGAAATTGCAGGACATAAATCTTGAAATTCAGTCCAATAATGATGAACAAATTTATGACTTTTTTTTGCAAAAAAACTCACTGTTTCCTAAAGCAATCTGCAATAGCTGTCCATTTTAGGAAATTAAAATGTTTCAATTGAGTGGACTAGTAGAAATCCAATTCTGAATGTAATTGTAATACCTGTAACATTACTGTAGTGCGTACGCTGATCAGCTGAACGTTTTGGACAGGAAGATTCTTCTAATATTTTTGTTACTGATTGCATATTTAAAGAAAACACCTGAATAGACTGGATATGTTTTAGAGAAAACCAAAACAGGCGAGCAACAGCTACAACAATCATACCAGCAAGTTGTCTGAACAGAAAGTTGTTTTTGACTTATAATAACAGGTATGACCTTTCATGCACAGATATATCTCAAGGATTTCACAGTGAACACCGCACACTGGCATTAAGAGATAACTTTGATATTATGTTGAAACAAGACATTTTTGAAGATGGTACGGGTGATAGTACAGTGATCTTTAAATTTTCTAATAACTGTTTTAATAATAGACTTTCAAATCAAAAGCAATTTGTCATAAAACAGAATATGGGTTTTTAACTAAGGTTTATTGCATCTTCTATCATCAGATGGAGTACTGTCACTTTTACTCCTTTGTCCTGACTCGATGTGTGTGTGTTCGAACAATTTGCATTGTAATTCCCTACAGAATGTCTCTTTATCTCACCAGCATGTCTTCCTGTTTATCTTTGTCTTAATTCTGTCAGTAAGATTACTTTAATTGTTATAATAACATCAGTTATAAATGACAGATCATAATACCAAGAGTTAATTGGGGATTTCATAAATGTTACAACTGAGAATTTTTGGAATGTGTCTTTTACGTCAGACTGAGCACAGTGGGCCAAATTTTGGCCTCCCTAATTTGTGCGAAATGTAAGAGTTTAGCAGCTCACTGCTTATTATAAGATCTCAGGATAAGTTCATTAGTCCTGCATTCCCAGCAGGGAATTGCTCTCAATGGAGAGTGGATGAGAGGAACAGAACTCTGGGGAGATGCCGGCCAAGCGGTGTTATTGCTAAACTGTTAATTCAGAAACCAGGTGATGTTCTGGGGACCTGGGTTCAAATCCTGCCATAGGAGATGGTGGAATTTGAATTCAATAAAAAAAAATGTGGAATTATGATTCTAATGATGACTATGAATCCATTGTCGTTTATCATAAAAACCCTTCAGGTTCACTAATGTCCTTTAGGGAGGGAAACTGCTTTCCTTTTCTGGTCTACATGTCACTATGGACATATGGTTACCCCTTAACTGCTCTGTGATGGACAATAACTGCTGGGTCAGCAGTGATGACTTCATCCTATGAACGAATAAAGAGCTACAATGTGATAGCCCTGTCCCTCCCCAAACTATCAAAGAACAAAGGACAATGCAACATATGAACAGGTCCTTCACCCACCAAGCCTGCACTGATTCCTAATCCTTATTTAGACCCACCACTTATTGCCCACATGCGATTTCTATCCCTCTGTTCGCCTCCCGTTCATGTGTCTATCAATATATGCTTTCCATGTGGCTGTTGTGCCTGCTTCCACCATCTCCACTGGCAGTGCATTCAACCACCCACCACCCCACACTTCTCCTGTAAACATTCCCCCTCTCATTTCGTATTTGCCCTTTCGTAGTTGACCTATCCATCTTGGAAAATGCTTCTGATTATCCTCCCTATCTCATAATTTTGTGAACTTCCATCAGGTCACCCCTCATCTTCTGTTTTTCCTGTGAAAACAATTTGAGTTTATCCAAACTCTTCTCATAACTAAAACACTCCAAACTGGGCAACACCCTGGTAAACCTTCCCTGTGCCCTCTACAAAGCATCCATGTCCTTCCCGTTGTGTGGCAACCAGAACCGCATACAATATTCCAAATGCGACCTGACTAACTTTTATATAGCTGTAACATAACTTGCCAACTTTTACATTTGACATACTGACTGATGAAGGTAAGCATGCTGTGCCTTTGAACATAGCTGCCAGTTGAGAGTTGGGAACAGTCAATTATCTAATTGTGCCTGTAAAGTACACAATAAGAAGAATGAATAGATTTTAATGGTAGCAACAGGAATTATGTTGTGATATGCAAATTTTTCAAAATCCTTACAAAGTTTTTGTTGCACGTGTCCTTTTAATTTACATTAATTCTGGAAATGTAGTGTTGCTAGCGACGCTGCCTTTTCTTGTCCATAAATTGATGGTGATCCAAATTGAAGAAGGGCTCTTGCCCAAAATGTCGATTCTCCTGCTCCTCGGATGCTGTGCTTTTCCAGCACCACACTCTCAAATCTAATCTCCAGCAACTGCAGTCCTCACTTTCGCCAACTTGAAGTGCTGCAGACTATGAGCTGAAGTATGTCAATTGTTACAAGTTGGGAGCAGCCAGCCAGACAAATTAATACAAGCAAATTCCTATGTTGCATTGAGGTTCTTGAATTAGGTTGCAAACAGTGCAGAATAGTTTGGTTCGAAGGAGAAAAATTAGTATCAGCTTTGCAGTTATGATTGAAGTGCAGATGACACATTGGGCGAAGTCTTCGCCTCTCTGGAGATGACGAGAAAGGTGTTGAGAAGGGGAAATAATTGGGGGTTTGCCCTGAAGAAAAAGTCACCCCCTGCTCATCTCCTCTTCAATGAAGCGCTTGTTGAAAAACTTCGTTGGTGACACCTTTACTCTCCAGCAATTAAGGCACTTAAGTGGTCAATTAATGGCCTCGGCTCATCAATCAGCTACCTCTCCAACTAACGATGGGAAGTTATGACCTGTCTGCTGAGTTGAGGGTTGCTCTATTAGCCTTAATCTGGGGGTGCATTGAGGTATGGATGGCAAGCAAGAAGGTGATGTCTGAAAGCTGCCCCTGAAAGCCACCGCCCTGCTTTTGTTTCCCACACTACACCCCTCCCTACAACCCCACTCCATGCAAACAAAAAGGTTTGCCTTCTCATCCCTAGATCTCCAAAGAAGTCAGGTCTGAACAGCAGACTTTAGGACCCAGAAGCTGACAACAGTTGATTAGTAGTATCCAAGTGTCGAGGATTGTGATAGGGCACAATTATTGCCCATACTTACCTGTCAGCTTGTTATGTGCTGATTGGCAGGTGAGTTAGTGAATGAGCTCATGTTAGTTGGTCCCTAACACATTCTCCCCTACACTTGAAGATTTATTGGAAAATTTGCATAATGTGATTTACACATCTTTAAGACAAAAGAATTGTAAACTTTTCCAGCTGTATAAAGAAACTGGAACAAATTGTATTAGTCTTACATTAAAATTAAGTTGGTTTTGTACTGTGATCGGAAATGCTGGTGTAATTGAACAGCATACTTGATTCAGCATCTGACCAAGTTCTTGACAGTGCATCTTTTTTAATGATATGATGACAGCCTGTTATTAGATTATATTCCCTACAATGTGAAACAGGCCCTTCAGTCCAAACTGACCCCATGAACAGTAACCCACCCAGAACCATTCACCTCTGGCTAATGCACCTGACACTATGGGCAATTTAGCATGGCCAATTCACCTAACCTGCACATCTTTGGATTGTGGGGAGCAAACCCACGCAGGCACGGGGAGAATGTGCAAGCTCCATGCAGACAGTCACCCGAGGCTGGAATCAAACCCGGGTCCCTGACGCTGTGAGGCAGCAGTGCTAACCACTGAGCCACCATGCCACCCTTTTGGAAGTCAAAATCTTGGACTTTGCTTAAATAATGATCAAGTCTGAAGCAAACAAAGCAAATACTAAAAAAAAAGAAAAGAAAAGACTGGTTAATATTTCAGGGGAATTCTGTTTTACATTTTCTTTTACCAGCCACCAGCTGTTGACTGACTTGCTGCACACTTCCAACTTCTCATTTTTGTTTCCTTTTCTTCAATCTAATGCCCACTTCCAAATGCCTCTGACCCTGGGACTCCCAATGGCTTTAGTGCCCTTTTGCCCACATTTAAGCAAACTGCATTCTTCTTCCCTGTACCTTCATCCTGTGAGGGGGCAGAAAGCATCTGCGATAAGATTGGTTATTGCTGGTCTGGTGCCACTGCTTTGGTACAGTAAAAGATATCAACAGAAATACAAAGCTCTGGTGATCTTATCATTGAGACAAGAACAATTTATGCTGGTAAATGCAAATTGCAGTGGCATTCTCTGAATCCCTTAATTACCCAAAGGCTTTTGGCGTGGATCCTATCTCACATTACATCTCTCAGCCCTGACTACAATCTCATGTTTCATCTCTTGTAATATTCCACCCCTATGTTTCCTCCGCAAATTTATTCTAGCCAATAACTATCAACTTTTGTTTCTATTTGAAGCAAGGAAACACTACACATGTCATATATTATAAATTATTTTATTTATTACTGCTACATTTAAAAAAATAATATTTCAAAAGTTATCATCTAAGTTTCCAATGCATGAGACTTTCAGAAACATGGAAAGTTTACACAGGGTGGTGATAGGATCAAACATTACTTATATTAACATTTCCTCACAGGTTTTTGCAACTGGATATCTTCAGGAGACATGGAATTAAGTAAGTAAATCAACTCCTGCCTCAAATTAGTAGTTTTAAAATGTTTTCATTAAATGTGATTTCTTTTTGAAAGACATGATAGACTTCATGAAGCATACTTTCATCAAATCAATCAAAGTCTGCACATTTCTACATTAGGCAAACACGATGTGTGAAGTCATTTGGAATAACAAGCGACTTGAGATGTGAATTATCCTCACTGCCTTTGTTCAAACTTTTCTCAATGCTTCTATATTGTCTACCATGTGAGGGGACTGAAATGGTTGCAACCTTCCACATCCAGTCGAACCAAGATCTTGTACAGAAACAGAAATTATTGGACCTTGGAAATGTTACAGACTAAAAAATCTTCAGATGCTGGAATCCAAGGTAGACAGGCAGGAGGCTGGAAGAACACAGCAAGCCAAGCACCATCAGGAGGTGGAGAAGCCTCAGGAAGTGGAGCCTTGCTGTGTTCTTCCAGCCTCCTGCCTGTCTACCTTAGAAATGTTATGGCAAGAAGCAAATTGTGCTCTTGATTTTTTTGTGGAATAGTTTAGTGTCGTCTTGTGAGGGCAAAGAGCTGCTGCAATTAGATTCCCTATTGTCAAAACAGTGTAATTGCCTTGTTATGGTAAAAGCTAGCAGCAGAAGTGTAAAGCAAGTATAAATTGATCCTTGAGACAAGAATAATTTATGCTGTTAAAGCTAACTACTGTGGAAATCTTGAGTCCTTTACTTTTCCAGTGGTTTCTCATTCACATCCTATTTTGCCTTACATTTTCCAATCTTTACTGAAATCTCATGCCCTGGTAAAATGGAGAGCAATTGAAATCAGGAGGAGAAAAGTACTCATTAGAATTACATGTAACACGAAGGAAGACGGTGTGATTGCTGAAGAATAATCATCTCAACCTCAGTACACTACTGCAGGGTCTGCAGTCCAACCACCTTCAATTCTTCATTAATGGTCTTCCCTCTATTATAATATCAGAATAGGAAAGTTTGTTGATGGTTGATATTGGCCAGTACCACTTCCATTTACTCCAATACTGGAACAGTTCATGGTCACTTTCACCAAGACCTGGAAAACATTCAGCCTTGAGTCACTTGTGGCACAAAACATTCACACCACACCAGTACCACGCAATGACCATCACCAACAAGAGAGAATCTAACCATCTCCGTTTTGATGTTCATTATCATCAGTGGATCCACCCTTATTACCATTGGTGAGAAACCTAAGTAGACCAGCTTTCAATAGACAATGTCTCTTCCCTGGGTTGAGGGAGTCCAGAACTAGAGGGCATATGTTTAGTGTGAGAGAGGAAAGATATAAAAGAGACCTAAGGGGCAGTTTTTCACACAAAGGGTGGTACGTGTATGGAATGAGCTACCAGGGAAGTGGTGGAGGCTGGTACAATTGCAACAGTTAAAAGGCATCTGGGTGGATGTATGAATAGGAAGGGTTTGGATATGGGCTGGGTGCTGTCAGGTGGGACTAGATTGGGTTGGGATATCTGGTTGGCATGGACAGGTTGGACCGAAGGGTCTGTTTCCATGCTGTACATCTCTATGACTCTATGACCAGGTATGTGTATATCATCACACCTCACTGGGGTAGCATTTTGGAAATCAAGCCCAGCTATTCCTGAAAATGTGCAGACATAAAGGATTATATAAAATTATGCAAGATTCCCCAATATGCCTGGCTTTTTAAACCTAGGTTGACAGAAAGAAAGGGGGAGAAGGTGAGGACTGCAGATGCTGGAGATCAGCATCAAAAGGTGGTAAAACACAGCCGGTCAGGCAGAATCTGAGGAGCAGGAGGACAATTGCTGATGAAGAGCTTATGCTGAAATGTTGATGCTCCTGGTCCTAGGATGCTGCTTGACCAGATGCTCTTTTCCAACACCACACCTTTTTGACAGAAAGAAAGGCCCAGCTACCTGTACTGAACAAGAATTATTATTTATTACAAATAAATAGGTTCTAGCTACACATAAAGAACTATAAACTGTTGCCATTTAACTCCATTGGTTACAACGCTAACCCCTTATAAAATTTCCTTTACACATAATACAAGCAGTCACAGTCCCAGATACAAATGATATTATGGGTGAAGGGAAAAACTGGAAGACAGTTCAATTTCCCCAGGAGTTGCTAAGATGATCATTTTGTCTTGTCAGGATTTGTTGCTTCATCTCCCCCTTCTCCAGCTACCTTGCTTGCTTACAGGAGGCACAGAGTGACTGGTTCAGAATGTATGAAGTCTCTGACTTATTGGTTAAAAGTACCTGCTTACTGCAACTGGTGAGGGAAAATAAACTGGCATTCTTCAGACTTTATTGATATGAATAGCATACAGCCAGATACCATTTCTATTTCCAGAGGTCCGAAGGCTTCTGGTTATCTTGTTTTCATCCAGAAGCTATTTAGCGAGCTGAGAGCAATTCACATAGTTGTTGGCAGGCAGAAGGCTTTTGTCATTGACAACTAGTGACCATTCCTCAGACCAACCAGCTAGCTGTTGCTGGCCAAATCTCACCTTGTCCACAGCCCTGGTGCCAGTTTGTCTACACGTAATCTTCCTCGACTGGTGGAATAAACAACAGTATACACAGCACTTACAATAACTTGTTTTTCAAAAGAACAACAACCCCTTCCACAATCCTTCCTTTTTAAAAGAATCCTTTTTCCATTTCAGTCCACAATTAAAAATACAGTAAAATAAAAGATAAAGCTACTGTGGCTACAAAGTAGGATAGAGGCTTCGAATTGTGTGGCATATGGCTCAACCTCCTGACTCCCCAAAGCATGTCCATCAGCTACAAGTCACCAGTCAGGAATATAATAAAATACTCTCTACTCGAGGATGAGTGCAGCTCTAAAAGCATTCAAGAACTCCAGGACAAAGCATCACAATTGATCAGCACCTCATCCTCCACATTAAACATTGACTCCCTCCATAATAGGCACACATCCTGTGCCAGCAATAATAAACACTACAGCAACTCATCAAAACTCCTTCAGCAGCACCTTCCAATCCCGAGCTCTTTATTACCAAGAAGGACAGAGGCATTAAAATGCAAGGGGACATCACCATCAGAAAGTTAACTCTAAGCCACACTCACTTGGAATTATATTGCCATTCCTTTACTCTCATTGAGCCAAACACCCTTTCCTACCAGCATTGTGGGTGTACATGTGGACTGCAGTGATTCGCCCTCACCATCTGAAGGGCACTTAAAGATGTGCAACAAATACAGGCCTTGCCAGCAACACTCATACCCCAGAAACTAAGATAAAAACATACCCAGTTTGCACTGGTTATGGCTTGTCAACACCCATTATGATCCTTTGGAGCACAGTCAATAATAATGTCCATATCCTTTTCTCTCTCAACTGATGTTAATTTAAAATTATGTTTTGTGTTCATACAATTAATGTTGGCATCACACTGCAGTTATGTGAGTGAAGGGGTGTCTGCAAAACTTGTCCTACCCCCTGGCGTATTTGGATCTGCTGCTGCAAATCCTACTCCTCTGCAATTCAGACATGCTCACAACTTTTAGTTTCATCTGTGAACTGGAAAGCTATTTCCTTACTACATCTCCATCTAGCAAATTAAGGGTGGATATTTATAAAAATATTTAAAAGCAATGATCATGCCCCACTGTCTGATCCTCGGGGTGGAAATGATGTAATCCAAGGCCAGTTCTCTGGGAACATGAGTTTGAGTACATAGCACCACCCCCACCCCTGCCTGGCAGCTGAGGAATACTTGAATTCAATTAATTTTAGATGGAATTAAAAGATAATCTAATGGAGATGATGAAATTATTGCTGATTTTTGTAAAACAAAACCCATCTGCTTCATGAATATGCTTCAGAGGAGGAATTTGGCCATCATTACCTGGTCTGATTTACATGTGACTCCAGACCCAGCAATGTGGTTAACTCCTAATGACCCTCTGAAATGACCCAGTGAGCCACTCAGTTGTATCTAATTGCTATGGCATCTAAGAAAAATAATGAAACCAAATAAAGCCTGACACCACCCAAGATGGTAAGAAACAAAACAAATCCAGCCCTGTAATGTCCTCCCTAATAATATCTGGGGGTTTGCATCAAAATTGGGAGAATTGCCTCACAGACTAGTCAGTCACAGCCTGAGATAGTCATATTCATGGAACCAAACTCATAGATAATGCCCAACAACACCCCTATTCCCATTCTGGGTATGCCATGTCTCCCCAGCAGATTAGTCCCACTGAAGGATGGGAACATGGTTGGGATGTAGTTGCCCTCAACATTAAATTTGGACTCCATGATGGCTACTGGCATCTGGTCAAAAATGGTCAAAGAAATCTCTTTTAATTAGTATCTATTGCTCTCCCCTCCCCTTCAGGTGATGAGCCAGTTCTCTATGTTGAATGCCAATTGACATCAGTAAGGGCATCAAATGCCCTCTGCACGTGGCACTTTAATGTCCATCACCCCACGATTGTCTTGGCAGCAGTACTGCTGACCCATACTGAGGGTACCTTTGATCATGTTTTTGTGTATCTGTGTGTACCTGTAATGCCAGTGACATTATGGTGGTAGGAAGAACAAAGCATGAACATGACCACAATCAGCACTGATTGGTGCAAATAGCAGGCATTGATGGACTGGTGTTCAATCAGCAAAAATGTCATTACAATGTGGGACAGATCAACTGAGATTGTCGAATGAAGAAAGATTGGGTCAACTGGGGCTGTAGTCACTGAGTTTAGAAGAATGAGAGGAGTTCTCATTGAAACATGTAAAATACTAGAGCTGGGACTGGACTGACTGGATGCAGCAATGGATGTTCTGAAGAAGGGTCATTGGACCCATTAACTCATTAATTATGCTTTCGCTCCACAGATGCTGTAAGACCTGCTGAGTTTTTACAGCGATTTCTGTTTTTGCTTCTGAAAGCAGGGATGATGTTTCTCCTGGCTGGTGGGTCCAGAACAAAGGGCTCAAGGTCCCAGGACATGCAGGAGGCCATATTGGGCTACGATGAGGAAAAATTTCTTCAGTCGGAAGATGGTGAACCTGTGAAATTTTCCACCACAAAAGGCTAAGGACTGATGTTGCTGAATATACTTAAGAAAGGAACAGATTAATTTTTAGAAGCTAAAGGTGTCAAGGGATACATAGAGAGAGAGACAGCATAGTCATAGAGTCATGTACAGCACAGAAACAGACCCTTCAGTCCAACTTTCCATGTTGACCAGACATCCTAAATTAATCTAATTCCCTTTGCCAGCACTTGGCCCATATCCCTCCAAACCCTTGCTATTCATATACCCATCCATATGCCTTTTAAATGTTATAATTGTACCAGTCTCCGCCACTTCCTCTGGCAGCTCATTCCACACATGCACCACCCTCTGCATGAAAAAGTTGCCCCTTAGGTCCTTTCCAAATTTTTCCTCTCACACCCTCTAGTTCTGAACCCACCCATCCTAGAGAAAAGACCTTGTCTATTTAGCCTATCCATGCCCCTCATGATTTTATAAATCTCTATAAGGTCACTCCTCAGCCTCCGACGTTCTAAGAAAAACAGCCCCAGCCTATTCAGCTGCTCCCTATAGCTCAAATCCTCCAATCCTTGTAAATCCTTTCTGAACTCTTTCAAGTTTCACAACATTGTTCCTATAGGAGTGTTGAGATAAAGAATCACCTCCGATTAGGTTGAATGGCAGAGTGGGTGGGATGGGCTAAACAGCTTCCTCTTGCTCCTCTTTTCTATGTTTTCATGGTTCTATTTATTTTCAGTCCAGGCATACATCCTAATCTAAATAAAGAAAATGACACAGAAGCCATACTAGCTCCTCAATCTTTGATGATGTTTAGATCTGTTTAATCTCTTGCCTCCATACATACCCAATTTTACTCAAATGATTTCATCACTAAAGGAGTTACTGAGAAAGGATAAGCCTTTCCTATGGCATGGGGCCAATTGGTGTGTCTTCAAAACACTGAAACAACAACCAGCAGCATCAAGATTGCAATTTCATACCTCTCGGGAGACAATGATGTTGGAGATAGAGGCCGCATAAAAAGGCCTCAGCGCATGAATACTGCAAAAACAAAATTGTTTCAAACACTCCATCTTTGAGGATGGCATGATGGTTCAGTGGTTAGCACTGCTGCCTCACAGTGCCAGGGACCCAGGTTCAATTCCAGCCTTGAGAGACTGTCTGTGTGGAGTTTGCATATTTGCCCTGTGTCTGCGTGGGTTTCCTTCCACATTCCAAAGGTGTGTGTGTTAGGTGAATTGGCCATGCTAAATTGCCCATAGTGTTCAGGGATGTGTAGGTTGGCTGCATTAGTCAGGGGTAAATATAGGGTAGGGGAATAACTTACTCTTCAGAGGGTCGGTGTGGGCTTGTTGGGCTGAAGGGCCTGTTTCCACACTGTCGGAATTCTAATTCTATATTGCTATCCATCTACATAAACATTGACCAATAACTTTGGTTGTTGGAATCGTGCATTTTTATAGGTATTTGTTCATAAAAAGATCTGTGTTAAGAGTTTGACCACAAACCACTAGAAATTATTTGATGAAAACCATTGACCAGTGCAGCACCAAGATTGGAGCACCTTCTAATAGAGGTCAAAGATTATGACTGTTCCTGAGACCGCAAAGTGACCTTGGGAAGAAGACTGTGGAAGAATGGGAACAGGCATCTCCCAACCATTTAGAGTGGGGAGGGATGCCTAGGAAGGCATGCTGGATTTAGCGGGTAGGCAGGGAGGAATAAAGCTGGGAAATGAGGGCATCTTGTTTTGATGACAGGGTGGATTCACAATGAGCACAGCATACTCCAATTGCTGAGCCCCTTCGCCCATTCTTTCCTATCTTTTTAAGTAAGCTGTTTCAAAAATGTTCGTCACACTCAGGTCATAGAGTCCTACAGCACAGAGACAGTCTCTTTGGCCCAAACTGGTTCATGCCAAACAAAATGTCCATGTGAACCTCATTTCTCTGCACTTGGCCCATATCCTTCTAATCCTTTCCTATACATGTATTTGTCCAAATGCCTTTTAAATGTTGTTAATGTACCTGCTTCAATCACTTCTCCTGGCAGCTCATTCCAGAGTTGTACCACCCTCAGTGTAAATAAGTTACCCCTCAAGTTCCCTTTTATTCTGTCCCCTCTAACGTTAAACTGATGTCCACTCGTCCTCAATTCCCCAATGCTGGGAAAAAGACTGAGTGTATTCACTTTACCCATGCCTCTCATGACCTTTTACACCTCTATAAGATCCTTCCTCAGTATCCTATGCTCTAGAGAAAAATGTCCTAGCTTGTTCAACCTCTCGCTATAACTCAGACTGTTGAGTCCTGGCAACACCCCTGTAAATTTTTTCTGCAATCTTTATGATTTAATACTATCGTTCCTATTGCAAGATGACTAAAACTAAACACAATACTCCAAGTATGGCCTCATCAACATCTTATACAAATGCAACATAACTTCCCAACTTCTATACTCAATGCCCTGGTTGCTGCTGCCTGGAGTTTTCTGGCAGTGAAAATAGATTGAGAATCTTAATTGTCAATTACTTAAAGGACTTAAAGACCTCAGTAGGCCAAAGGGCAAGTGACCTAGTGAGCAACTTACCCAACCCATGCATCATGGGGAACAGGTTAGGGTTAGATAGAATGGAGGTGGGCTGGGCACCCAAGATAGTTTACTAGCCCCACCCACTCATCAAAAGCACCCTCAGGTAGGGGCTATAAAATCTTGTCCATAGTCTTTTCAAGTAAGCTCCTGAGATGTAGCTAGTCACATGTTATTTGGAGATGCAAAAGCATTGTCTACCAAGAAATTACAATTCACTAATTGTCAGTAGAAATCTTTCCAAACCAATAAAACAATCTCTACCCCCTGTGATCTGTTAAAGATAAATTAAAGGAGAATCCCAAAGCATTTTATTCTTATATAAGAAGCAAGCAGGTAGCTAGAGAAAGGATTGGTCCACTAAAGGATAATGAAGGAAGGCAGTGTGTCGAACCTGAGTGAATGGGTGAGATTCTGAATGATTACTTTACATCAGTGTTCACTGAGGAGAGGAACATGATGAATCTTGAGATTAGAGATAGAAGTTTGATTAGTCTCGATCACATTGACATAAGTAGGGAAGATGTGTTGGGTAGGCTAGAGGTTATTAAGGTGGACAAATCCCCAGGACCGGATGGAATCTCTCCCAGGTAGCTGAGGGAGGCAAGAGAGGAAATAGCTGGGGCCCTGACAGATATCTTTGTAGCATCCTTAAACACAGGTGAGGTGCTGGAGGACTGGAGGGTTGCTCATGTTGTCCCCCTGTACAAGATGGATAGTAAGGATATTCCAGGTAACTACAGACCAGTGAACCTGACGTCGGTGGTTGGAAAGTTGCTGGAGAAGGTACTGAGGGATAGGATCTATTTATATTTAGAAAAGAATGGGCTTATCAGTGATAGGCAACATGGTTTTGTGTGGGGGAGATCGTGCCTTTCCAATGTTTTCAGGGAAGTGAACAAGTTGATAGATGAAGGAAGGGCTGTTGCATGGACTTTAGTAAGGTGTTTGATAAGGTTCCCCATTGTAGACTAAAGGAGAAAGTGAAGTCACATGGTATGCAGGGCACTCTAGCTAGATGGATAAAGAACTGGTTGAGCAACAGGAGACACAGAGTAGTAGTTGAAGAGAGTTTCTTGAAATGGAGAAAGGTGACCAGTGGTGTTCCACAGGGGTCAGTGTTGGGGCCACTGTTGTTTGTAATATAAATAAATGACCTGGAAGAGGGCACTGTTGGTATGATCAGCAAGTTTGCAGATGACACAAAGATTGGTGGAGTAGCAGAAAGCATAAGGGACTGTCAGAGAATACAGGAGGACCTAGGTAGACTGGAGAGTTGGGTGGAAAAGTGGCAGATGGTTTTCAATCCAGACAAATGTGAGGTGATGCATTTAGGCAAGACTAATTCTAGAGCAAATTATACAATGAATGGAAGAGCCTTGAGAAAAGTTGATGGGCAGAGAGATCTGGGAGTGCAGGTCCATTGTACCCTGAAGGTTGCTGCACAGGTGGATAGAGTGGTCAAGAAGGCATATAATATGGTTGCCTTCATTGGACGGGGTATTGACTATAAAAGCTGGCAAGTCATGTTAAAATTGTACAAGAGATTGGTTCGGCCGCATTTAGAATATAGTGTACAGTTTTGGTTGCCACATTACCAAAAGGATGTGGACGCTTTGGAGAGGGTGCAGAGAAGGTTTATGAGGATGTTGCCTGGTATGGAAGGTGCTAGCTATGAAGAGAGGTTGAGTAGGTTAGGTTTATTTTATTAGAAAAAAGGAGATTGAGGGGGGACTTGTTTGAGGTTTACAAAGCCATGAAGGGTATAGACAGGCTGGATAGGGACAAGCTTTTTCCCAGGGTGAAGGATTCAATAATGAGAGGTCACACCTTCAAGGTGAGAGGTGGAAAGTTTAAGGGGGGATACACGCGGTCAGTACTTCACACAGAGGGTGGCGGGCGTTTTGAACACATTGCCAGCAGAGGTGGTAGAGGCAGGCACGGTAGATTCATTTAAGATGCGTCTGGACAGATGTATGAGTAGGTGGGGAGCAGAGGGGTACAGATGCTTAGGAATTGACCAACAGGTTTAGACAGTACATTTGGATCGGCTCAGGGCCGAAGGGCATGTCCCTGGGTTGTAAATTTTCTTTGTTCTTTTTCTTTGTGCTGGCAAATCACATGTTTGTATGCATATATCAAGCCATGTAGGAACTCTCTTTATCACTCTTTATAAACAAACACACAGGAAGTCTGATAATATTTTGAAAGATATCCAAAATCAAATGTCTTTATGCTACCAGCATTGTGAAAGAGCAAGGAATAGCTTATCTGGGTCTCTCTAATGTGTTTGATTCCCTTATTGTAAATAAGTAAAAGCAAATGCTTTGTTAACCAACTGGGATTGCTCGATTTTGCCAAGGAATTAAAGCTACCATTTCCTAAGACCAATTTTCAAACACAGTGTAGCTGGAAGATTAATAAATGTGGAGGATAACAGCAGCGATCATTGATCTTTCACTATTTGGCTACCTGATGGCTGTTACCAGCAGCTATTTAAATCTACACATGAGCATATAGGGCTTATGCTGTAATATGTTGATGACCGATGAACATTTAGTGCCCCTCACATCTCAGACTATTTCCATTGGTTTGTATATTAACTCCAAAAAACAGATATATCCAGGAATACTCATCAGCTGCGAAAGTAGCAACGAAAGTTAAAGGTCCTATGTTTGTTCACAATATCTGGTTACAACTTGTACAGAAATGCCTTTTTCTTTCAAATAGAGATTCATACATCCAAATGGTCTGTTTGTAAAAGGAGATTTTGTTTTCCTAACTGTTTGAAGGAATAAATATTTTCTAAAATGGATAAACCAGCAGATGGTAGACCAATAAAAGTAAATACAATGTTTGTTACTTCTCACGTGATTAGAAGAGGTTTAGCATGAGATCAAATGTAAACTAGGGATGGGATTTAATGCCACACAAATGATGATGCATCCATTAACATATTGATTCTGCTTTTGATAACATTGCACAACAGATTTTCTCATAATCTCAACCGGTTCAGACCCATCTCTGTGGTAGATGGGATTTGAACCCACACCCAGCTGGCCCAGAGTTAGAATACAGCCACTGCATCACAAAACCCTCCGTACACCAGATCCATAATTTAAACAAATTTCAATTTATAAAGCTTTCCATGATCTACTACATGACAGTCATACTGAAAGATTGGTAACTCAAGGAACTGGAGGCCTGCAAAATTTCATAATGATTAGAATGCAACATTTATAACAAAAATGTAGAGTCAGCACAGAGGAGTGTAGAAAAAATTGGATAGGTTTCATTTTGAAAGACATTTAAAATGGTGAGCACTTTAAATAAATGCTTGGGCAATTAGCATAATTTTGCATTCCTTATACAAAAAAAAGTGTATATCTCCTTTGCATTAATCTTTCCAATTACTACAGAACCAAGATTGCCTTAACAATTGTTATTTTAATTTTAACTATTGTTCAGTAGTAAATATTCAACATTCTATTAAGGTTTCTTGCCATAGAGAAACAGCGCAGGGAGGATCAATTTTCTTTTCTAAACCACTAGAGGGTGGTAGTTAGACAGTAATAGGTTCCTTTTACTCAAAAGTCCTAATTTAGATTTTAAAAAATCGAGGATTGTTTTGTTCATTGATCCAGTAAGGCCTTGAAAGGATCTATGCAGTTCTATCAAGATACAAATGTAACAATTCCTAAGGGAATTGACAACCTCATGGGGCAAAAGAGCAAAAAATACATCAGGGTGCAGTGTGCATATGGGTTTCCAAGCCAGTGCAACTACTCAAAAGCAATGGACAGAAAAAGATCCTTGCTCTCTCTAGACCTTCCCAACCAGATGTGACCTCTATGCATCGTGAATGAAGACTCTCTCCTACACCACCTGAGATCCTGGAGTCTTCAAGAACCAGAGGAAAACCTCATTCTCATTGAGGGAAAACAATCTGGAGCAGTTTTTCTCTGATTCCTTTAAGCATGTAAAACAAATCCAGGAAGTCACATTAATCATGAATTAAATGACAGGTTAGCTCCAGCTTGAACAAGATGTTCTCCATTCAAAACCAAAACAGGTCCACTTAAACAGAAATGACCAGGAATAGAGCATCTCAACATTCACTGTAGGAGAGGGCAATCTAGACTACCCTATCACCTCCATCCCCACCCCCATTCACCCATTGTACTCTATGCTACCTTCCCCCACCCTCCTCTCTGACCTATAACCTCCATCCCCACCCCCATTCACCTATTATACTCTTTGCTACCTTCTCCCTAGCCCCACACCCACCCACCCCTTCCCCCATTTATTTCTCCATCCTGGAGGCTTCCTGCCTCTATTCCTGATGAAGGGCTTTTGCCAGAAACATTAATTTTCCTGCTCCTCGGATGCTGCCTGACCTGCTGTGCTTTTCCAGCACCACTTTGATCTAAACTCTGGTTTCCGGCATCTGCAGTCCTCACTTTTGCCTCACAGATTCTGCCACCACTAGTGTATCCCTGTACTTAACTTGAAAGCATGATTATTCCTCCATTATCTGTCCAGTTGAAGTAACTCATCGACAAAGTCATTATCTAATAGCTCCCCACAAACACTGACTATATCCAGCTCTTCCTCACCATCAGTTCTTTTAAACTTTCTGCTGTCTCTGCATTGTTGGACGACATCCTTGATTAACTGTGCTTTTTTTTCTCTCTGGTACAATAATACATGTGGGCGGCACGGTGGCACAGTGGTTAGCACTGTTGCCTCACAGCGCCAGAGACCCGGGTTCATTTCCCGCCTCAGGCAACTCTCTGTGTGGAGTTTGCACATTCTCCCCGTGTCTGCGTGGGTTTCCTCCAGGTGCTCTGGTTTCCTCCCACAATCCAAAAATGTGCAGGTTAGGTGAATTGGCCATGCTAAATTGCCCATAGTGTTAGGTGAAGGGGTAAATGTAGGGAATGTGTCTGGGTGGGTTGTGCTTCTGCGGGTTGGTGTAGACTTGTTGGGCCAAAGGGCCTGTTTCCACACTGTAAGTAATCTAATACATCTCACGCTGTATTCCCTCAACACTGATCACTGATTCTACTCCCTAGTGATGATTTGTCATGATCCTATCTTGAAAAGAAACACCTTCAGTAAGATCAGTCCAGGAGGACTATGTTTAATGGTTTGGCTTCACCATCTTACCATCTGATTTTCCAATAGAGCTTATATGACAGACCTGCTTCTCAAAAAATTCAGTTTGCATTCTTAGCAGGATAATGGATCTGAAACATTAACTCTGCTTTTTTGCCACAGATTAGATTAGACTAGATTAGATTACTTACAGTGTGGAAACAGGCCCTTCGGCCCAACAAGTCCACACTGACCCGCCGAAGCGCAACCAATCCAGACCCATTCCCCGACATTTACCACTTCACCTAACACTACGGGCAATGTGACATGGCCTATGCTGCCAGACCTGTTGAGTTTCTCAGTACTTTCTGATTTTGTTTCTGATTTCCAGCATCCACAGTTCTTTGCATTTTTTTTATTCTCCAGCTAAGTTCACATAATGTGGAGGTGCTAGTGTTGGACTGTGGTGGACAAAGTTAACAATAGCACTGCACCAGCTTATAGTCCAACAGCTTTATTTGAAAGTACTAGCTTTCGGAGCACTGCTCCTTCATTAGGTAGCTGTGGAGCAGAATCATAAGACACAGAATTTAGAGCAAAAGATTGCTGTGTCATGCAACTGAAACGGGTTATTGAACAAACCTAGATTGCTGTTAAGTCTTTCATCTTTGAGAATGGGTGGCAGGTCACCCTCATGCGCACACTCGGCCAAGCACACACATGTGCAAACACATTCTCTCATGTACACTCACACTCACATGCACACACACACTCTCTCTCTCTCTCACACACCTACACGCACACACACATATAAGTCTATGGAGTGAATTTGCATTTACAGAATTGTATTTGCTGATACATTCATTTTGCTCGGGAAGCACACAATCTTCAGGCAGTAAATGCAGGCAGTCAATCCATGAAACATTTTATAAATTCCTACTTTGGTTCTATTTCCTACTTTGGCAATAGAACCAGTCTGACTCAAGCTTGAGATACAGGCAGACTCTAACCTCACACCTTCAATACATTGTCTGAGCTGAGGTGTCACTTCTTTTTGCAAAACCTTAAGCTATCTTCAGAATGTGACTTAAAAGAACTGTTAATGAACTGAAACCTGCACCCATACTAAAAGCTGAAAGACTTAACAGCAATCTAAATTTGTTCAACATATCATTTCAGTTGCATGGCACTGTGATCTTTTGCTTTAAAGTCTGAGTCTTATGATCATGTTCCACAGCTTCCCGATGAAGGAGCAGCGCTCCGAAAGCTAGTGCTTCCAAATATACCTGTTGGATTATAATCTGGTATTGTGTGATTTTTAACTAAGTTCACATCATCAGGTGTGGCATGGTGGCCGAGTGGTTAGCACTGCTGCCTCACGGTGCCAGAGATGTGGGTTCAATTCCTGCCTCAGGCGACTATGTGATTTGCACATTCTAATGTATCTGTGTGGATTTCTTCCCACAATCCAAGGATGCGCAGGCCAGGTGACTTGGTCATGCTAAATTGCCTATGGTGTTAGGTACATTAGTCAGGGATAAATATAGGGTAGGGGAATGAGCCTGGGTGGGTTACTCTTTGGAGGGTTGGATTGGGCTGAAGGGCCTGTTTCCATACTGTAGGGAATCTAATCTCTTAATAATTCATTCAAATATCTTATTTATTTCTGAAGGTAGGCTAACGGATCGAGAGTTAACCAGTTCTGCCTGATCATCTTGCCCATAATTTGGAACTACACAGTCATCCTTACAGTCTAAGGGATACCAGCAATCTATGATAACGTTAGGCAAATGACTCAGACGAAACCTGCCCAATTTCTTTACGCACTCACAGATGCATGTCTTCTGGACAGATGTCCAACCTGGTTTAATAGTTTTTGGTTCTATTTCAGATGATATCCTCAACTATTTCAATGCTAAAAATGTTTCTGTTGGCAGCACAGCTCAATGTTTTTGATAGAACTTCACCTTCAAGAATTCAGATTAATGCAAATTACTCATCTAAGATATCTGCTAATCATTGAGAAACAATTTTAACCTGTTCTTGAGAATATTTCAATGGCCTAACATAGTCTTTGATTTAGAACATAGCTGAGAAGGCAGAGTGTGTTGGTTTCAGAGTTGTTTGATTTTCACAATCTTTTATTTGATCTAGTAACAATTTTTGCTTTCCTTGACCATTTATGGTATCTGCCGGGTAAGAAATACTTATTGTTCTAAAATCATTTTTGTTTTACAACTTATTTATCTTCAGATCTGGCCAATCAGCCACTTAGGCATCTTCCCACGAGACAAATTTCTTCAAAAACAATGTGACTTCTGTATATTTCTTAAAGTCGTCAGACTTGCATTCAATATCAGTTGCAGCCTGCCCAATAATTTCAGTTAATTGCCCAGTTCCAAATCTTCTGTTAATTTGACACCGTTAACCTTATTCAAATCTAGAATAGATGGTATTTTTGCGTATTTCTGGTACTGCTGTTGATTGCAACTGAATCAGAGAACAATGTCATGGGTCTGCTATGGCTATCCTTGGCCAAAGTAGCCATCTGTAGCTCAATGTAAGGGGAGAAGGATTCTCAGGGGAATGTAGCACAAACAGCCAAGTTTCAGATATTGAGACTGGCTTTAATGCAATGAGGGTATGTCGGGTTCCAATTGATCGATTGTGTTAGGGGACTCTCTAGTCTGAGGCACAAACAGAGATTTCCGTGGCCAGCAGCAAAAAATCAGAATGGTGTGTTGCTTTTCTGGTGCCATGATCAAGGAGAGAGAGTAAGCAGAATGTTCTCAAGGGGGAGAGGGCCCAGCAGGAGGTCATTGTACACATTGGAACCAACAACATAGGAAGGGAAAAGGATGAGATTCTAAAGGGAGAATACAGAGAGTCAGGCAGGAATTTAAAAAGGAGGTCCTTGACACTAGTAATATCTGGATTACTCCTGGTGCTGCGAGCTAGTGAGGGTAGAAAAAGGAGGTTAGAGCAGATGAATGCATAGCTGAGGAGATGGTGTATGGGAGAAAGATTCACATTTTTCGATCATTGGAATCTATTCTGGGGTAGAAGTGACCTGTACAAGAAGGACAGATTGCACCTGAATTGGAAGGGGACTAATATAGTAGCAGGGAGATTTGCTTGAGCTGCTCGGGAGGATTTAAACTAGTAAGGTGAGGGGGTGGGGTGATGGGACCCAGGGAAATAGTGAGGAAAGAGATCAATCTGATATTGGTGCACTTGAGAACAGAAGCAAGTCAAACAGTCAGGGCAGGAAGGGACAAAGCAGAGAACAAGGTAGGACTGATAAATTAAACTGCATTTATTTCAATGCAAAGGGCCTAACAGGGAAGGCAGATGAACTCAGGGCATGGTTAGGAACATGGGACTGGGATATCATAGCAATTACAGAAACATGGCTCAGGGATGGACAGGACTGGCAGCTTAATGTTCCAGGATACAAATGCTGCAGGATGGCAAGAGAGGAGTGTGAGTGGCATTTTTGATAAAGGATAGCATTACAGCTGTACTGTAATGCTATCCAGGGAAGTTACTTGGGTGGAACTGAGAAATAAGAGAGGGATGATCTCCTTTTTGGGATTGTATTATACACACCCTAGTAGTCAGTGGAAAATTGAGAAACAAATTTGTAAGTTATCTGTAAAAATAATAGGGTGGTTATGGCAGAGGATTTTAAATTTCCAAACATAGACTGGGACTGCCATAATGTTAAGGGTTTAGATGGAGAGGAATTTGTTAAGCATGGACAAAAAAAAATTCTGATTCAGTATGTGTATGTAAGTACTAGAGAAGGTGCAAAACTTGACTTACTCTTGGGAAATAAGGCAGGGCAGGAGACTGAGGTGTCAGTGGAGAAGCACTTTGGGGCCAGTGACCATAATTCTATTAGTTTTAAAATAGTGATGGAAAAGGATAGACTAGATCTAAAAGTTGAAATTCTAAATTGGAGAAAGGCCAATATTGATGGTATTAGGCAAGAACTTTCAAAAGCTGATTGGGGCAGATGTTTGCAGGTAAAGGGATGGCCAGAAAATGGGAAGCCTTCAGAAATTAGGTAATGAGAGTCTAGCAACAGTATATTCCTGTTAGGGTGAAAGGAAAGGCTGGTAGGTATAGGGAATGCTGGATGACTAAAGCAATTGATTGTTTCATTAAGAAAAAGAAGGAAGCATATGTTAGGTATAGACAGGAGAAATCAAGTGAATCTTTAGAAGAGTATAAAAGCAGTCGGAGTATACTTATGAGGGAAATCAGGAGGGCAAATAGGGGACATGAGATAGTTTTGGCAATAGGGTTAAGGAGAATCCAAAGGGTTTTTACAAATACATTAAGGACAAAAGGGTAATGAGGGAATTAAGGACAAAAGGGTAATGAGGGAGAGAATAGGACCCCTCAAAGATCAGCAAGGCGGCCTTTGTGTGAGCTGCAGGAGATGGGGCAGATACTAAAGAGTATTTTGCATCAGTGTTTACTGTGGCAAAGGAAATGGAAGATATAGAATGTGGCAAAATAGATGGTGACATCTTGAAAAATGTCCTTATTACAGAGGAGGAAGTGCTGGATGTCTTGAAATGCATAAAAATGGATAAATCCCCAGGACCTGATCAGGTGTACCCTAAAACTCTGTGGGAAGCTAGGGAAGTGATTGCTGGGCCTCTTGCTCAGATATATGTATCATTGATAGTCACAGATGAGGTGCTGGAAGACTGGAGGTTGGCCAACATGCTGCTGCTATTTAAGAAAGGTGGTAAGGACAAGCCAGGGAACTATAGACCAATGAGCCTGACATCAGTGGTGGGCAAGTTGTTGGAGAGAATCTTGAGGGAGAGGATGTACATGTATTTGGAAAGGCAAGGCCTGATTAGGGATAGTCAGCATGACTTTGTGCATGGGAAGTCATGTCTCACAAACTTGAATGAATTTTTTGAAGAAGTAACAAAGAAGATTGATGAGGGCAGAGCGGTAGATGTGATCTATATGGACTTCAGTAAAGTATTTGACAAGATTCCCCATGGGAGACTGATTAACAAGGTTAGAACTCATGGAATACAGGGAGAACTAGCTATTTGGATACAGAACTGGTTGAAAGGTAGAAGACAGAGGGTGGTAGTGAAGGGTTGTTTTTCATGGAAGCCTGTGACCAGTGGAGTGCCACAAAGATTGGTACTGGTTCCACTACTTTTTGTCATTTATATAAATTATTTGGATGTGAGCATAAGAGGTATAGTTATTAAGTTTGCAGATGACACCAAAATTAGTGGACTGTGAAGAAGGTTACCTCAGATTGCAATGTGACCTTGATCATATGGGCCAATGGGCAGAGAAGTGGCAGATGGAGTCTAATTTAGATAAATGTAAGGTGCTGCATTTTGGGAAAGCAAATCTTAGCAGGACCTATACACTTAATTGTAAGGTCATAGAGCGTGTTGCTGAACAAAGAGACCTTGGAGTACAGGTTCATAGCTCCTTGAAAGTAGAGTCGTAGGTAGATAGGATAGTGAAGAAGGTGTTTGATATGCTTTCCTTTATTGGTCAGAGTACTGAGTACAGGAGTTGGGAGGTCATGTTGCGGCTGTACAGGACATTGGTTAGGCCACTGTTGGAATATTGCATGCAATTCTGGTCTCCTTCCTATTGGAAAGATGTTGTGAAGTTTGAAAGGGTTCAGAAAAGATTTACAAGGATGTTGCCAGGGTTGGAAGATTTGAGCTATATGAATAGGCTGGGGTTGTTTTTCCTGGAGCGTTGGAGGCTGAGGGGTGACCTTATAGAGGTTTACAAAATCATGGATAGGATAAACAGACAAAGGCTTTTCCCTGGGGTCGGGGAGTCCAGAACTAGAGAGCATAGGTTTAGGGTGAGAGGGGAAAGATATAAAAGAGACCTAAGGGGCAACATTTTCACGCAGAGGGTAGTATGGGCATGGAATGAGCTGTCAGAGGAAGTGGTTGAGGCTGGTACAATTGCAACATTTAAAAGGCATCTGGATGCATACATGAATAGGAAGGGTTTGGAGGGATATGGGCCGAGTGCTGGCTGGTGGGCGAGATTAGGTTAGGATACCTGATCGGCATGGAAGGGTTGGACTGAAAGGTCTGTTTCCACTCTGTATATTCTATGATTCTTTAACATTGGAATTTCCTTCAGGTTACTTAGATCAGCCGGTGTAATGCCAGTGGAGAGTCAGCAGAAACCATGTGAATGCGATTTCCATTGATCACCCTCTAAGTACCTGAAAATGAGAGGGCCCAAGGAAATTTCCAGTATAGGTTTCTTTGAATTGAAATTCAGAAATCATGTAATTGGCAATTTCAGAAGTTTAAACTCAGGAGCTTATTACTACCCACAACCCTGACAGATCAGGCCTCAAAGAGCTGAATGGTATACTCCTGTTCTCAGGTGTTTGTGAAGTATTGGCAATGTTGGTCTAATTTTTGAGAAGCTTTTGTCATTTGTTTCCAAGACATTGAATTGTTCCAGATTATCCTGACCCGATGATGGTGGGTTTGGATGAAAACGGAAGGTCAGGGGTCCTTGATACAGTCCCTATGTTGGGAAGCTTTCATCAGGGCAGCTAGGAATTGGATTGGCTACCCATTTTACCGAAGCTGGTTAAGTTAGTGGCATTTCAGGAATTTTCAAAATGGCTGATCAACTCCCTATCATAGGCAGAGGTTGGAGCTTTAACTCTTTCGAGGCCTCGGAGATGGTTGAAGTGGGTGGAAGGGATAATCATTGGAATTGAAGACTCCATACCCTACTAATGGGGCCACATAGCCAGAAAGCTACAATTGCAACTCAGCCCAACCCAACGAAGGAGATGATCTTTCACCCTGATATTCTGATCAGATGCAGCAGACATTTTTTGAGATAAGCCGGTTGTATTTTCTCATAGAGATGAGAGTAGCAGATGGGATGAACAAGAGGGAATTGTGGATGAGACCCATATTAATTCTCCCCAATTTTTTGGCTAACAAAATGTATAGCAAACCCAGCCTCCTTATTCACAGAACAGTGAGCAGACTAAGCAAGGGCTTATGCAGAGATTAGCCAAGGTATACCTTCTGCATGGTGTAGATATCAGAGAGGCATAGGGTGTCACCCCTCCCAGCCAAGTCCAGAAAAGCTGGCCCATGTTCAGGAAAGATGAACAACATGGTGGAGCACCAACCCAAGAGTGTATAAGAGCCATAAGTGGAGCTCTCTGGCTTCACAATGGCCCAGACACAATTCCAAGACTGACAAGCCAGGTAATGGCAGGCTTAACTAATTGGATAGCATTCCCAGAAATCGTCTGGTGCACAGAGCTACCTGGGAAATGTAGTTAGAATAAGTGGAAACCTTCTTCCAGAAAATACAACCGGCTTATCTCATAATTAATCTCACAAAGGGGCCTTTTGAGGACATGTAGTGAGTCAAGATGGAATACTGCCCACAGCTGCAAAGGTGCAGGCTGTACCATAATTTCCCATTCGCCACAACAAAATTATGAAATTCTTGGAAAAGTGTAAGTTTTAGTGAAAGTTTGTCCCAATCGTCAGCTGTGTTGCCATATGCTTACAGACCTACTACAGAAAGGACAAGGTATTATGAATTGAAAAATACCAAACTGCTTTTAAAAAGCTGAAGACCACTTTGACAAACAAGTCTGTGCCTTTAGCTTCAAACTTTAACCAAGCCTTTCCAGTAGACATCGAAATGAGTGACAGTGGGGAAGATGTTATCCTCCTTCAGGAAAATTAAACTGAGGTAAAGAGACCAACTAGGTACTTCTCCAAAAGTCTAAACAAACATCATAAATGGTACTTCACAGGAAGGAAAGTAACAATTGATTTATCACTGGCTTTCACTTTAAGATATGTGCCCAAATTGAGTACAAAAAGTCTCTACTGACCAGAATTTCTTAAATTTTGTGCAGCCATTTAAGAACCAGAATACCATGTTACTCCTTTGGAGTATATTCATTCAACTGTACCACCTACAATCTTTACTGGGAACTGATCATGATTACAAACAGCTTGTCCAAAACATAACCTGCCACATATCTTTTAACTTTTATTTATCTTTTTGAGCTCTCTTCTTAATCCCAATCTGTGTGCCTGTGTGTTGTGTTAAAAAAATTTACCACACCAAGTAACTAATAAACTCACTCTTTTGATAACTCGAGAAAACCTGGTTAATTCAACTTGTTATAAAATACGAATGCATTTGATTTGGGAGAAAGACATCCATAAAGCAGGGGTCTTTTTAAAATTAATCTTGTGACCAACAGAGCGGCTGTGTGAATTAAGAAGGGGAGCTAATTGATTCCTCCTCACCAGGGCGCTTAATGATTTGGGATATTCTGTCTGGAACTGTAATAAATCAAAGCACTGCTTGCAGCAGATTGCATTAGATGAAACCATTTTCCATTTGGAAAAATAATCTAATCTGGAATTTTCTCCAGCTGTCATAACCATCATGAGATCCAATTGAAATCCCTTACATGTGGTTACAGCTGATCTTCATTGGAGGTTGTAGTTAAGATGGATGATCTGGACAGCACAAAGGAATTTTCCAGTTTTATGAGCAGTAACGTGATAATGCTTTTATAATGATTTTAAGTGTTTTGATTGCATCAATCTACTTAGAGTCCATTTTGTCTGTTGTTTATTCAGTGTGAAGGTGAATTTCCTGACATTGTTCCGAAATTTGCTTTATCCTGGTTTGAACCTGTATGCAATTGTCATACTACCAGTGATGTAGTACTCAAGGGGAATTGAATCCCTATTGTTTCAGCAGAGTTGCTCATTGTGGTGAGCCCTCCATCTTCCTGCCACAATTGGCTATTTGTCAAGGCTCCATTTGATGTCAATGCCACCAAATGTCTGGTGCGGCAAACATGCATGCACAGAAATGCAGCATTGCAGTGCTGCATCACTGCCAATTGATGGAGCAGCAGCTGCCTGTCTCAAAGATAGCACTAGCTGTACAGGAAGATAGGTACTGGAGTAGGTCATTCAGCCCCTCCAACCTGCTCTGGCATTCATGGCTGATCTGTGGTCTAAGTCCATACGATTGCCTTGGGCCCATGTCCCTTGTAACCTTGCTTAATAAAAACATGTTGATCTCAGATTTAAATTTAACAATTGAATGAGCATTGGCCATCATTTGAGGAAGCGAGTCCCAAAACTCCACTACTCTCTGTGTGTAGATATGCTTTCTAACATCTCCCTTGAATGATCTGGCCCTAATTGTTAGACTTTGCCCTTGGTTCTAGAATATTAAACTACTGGAAATTGTTTATCTTTATCTTTATCTACCCTGTCTTTGCCTATTAATATCATGATTAGATAGGTACACAAGCAGTACTCAGCTTTTTGCAAGATGAGCGAGAGTTGGTTTTCTGAGCATAACTGATTTCTGTACAAAGGTCTGAGCTGCTTGAAACTGCTACATCTCTCAGCAGAGGCTGTATATCAGTTAAAGTGGCTGGTCTCTCGAAAAATGACTAACCTATTTCAAACATTCACACAAACCAAGCCCAAGGGATGTGCTTGAAATCTACATGGCAGCACACACAGAGAGGTTGGAGCAGTATTGGAGGGATACGTGCCAGGAGCAGGCAGGTGAAACTCATTTAGAATTATGTTCAGTATGGACTGGTTGGACAGAAGGGTCTGTTTCGGCACTGTATGACTCTATGATTTGGGAGGTGTGTATAATCCATCATATTGTCCATAATATGCCACATTAGGTCAGTGATATTTGTGTTGTCTACAACTGATGCGTCCCCTTTGCAAGAATGGAAATGTAGCACAGAACACAAATGCTGACATACCTTAAAAGTACAAAATTGCTGGAGAATAGGCAACACTTCAGGTTTTGGCTGGTGCTGACAGAAGGCAGGACTTTGGGAAAAAATTGTTGACTATTGTGCACATGCACTAGAGACAATTTACTCAGGCAATGATTTGTAACATCCTCATCCATGCACAGACACATCCTGGTTATAAACATGCTGGCTAACATCACAGGGACATTTGTGTATGCGCAGGCTCCTGGCTATTTCTTTATGCATCAATAACAGTAATCTGATTTCTCAATCCTGAGACATTGACAAAAAGATTGGGATCTTTTCATTGATAGTACAAGAACTTCACCCACTGTAAAACTTCCCTTAACATTTTCAATTCATTTCCCTATGTAGGGAATCGAGCACTATTTCAAAATTAGTTCAAAATCTCACAACACCAGGTTATAGTCCAGCAGGTTTATTTGGAAGTACTGGCTTTCAGAGCGCTGAACCTTCATCATGTAACTGATGAAGCAGCAGTGCTGTGAAAGCTTGTACTTCCAAATGAACCTGTTGGATTATAACCTGGTGTTGTGTGATTTTTAACTTTGTCCACCCCAATCCAACACCAGCACCTCCACATCATAAAAGTTAGTGGTATCCTTAGTGAAACTTAGCGAACTTGCTGAATTTGTTAAGAGAAATAAGTGAACATGCAATAAGAACACTCCTTAGCAACCCTGGGTTAAACCCTGGATCTATGAATATTAATTACATTCATCATGTACTCTCAGGTTTAGTATCACTTCCAACTCAGTTTCGCCTGGTGAAGTAATTAAAAGAAAACCCATTTTTATCTTTGCACCTGGGAACAATGGGAGGGGCAATAATGCTTTTAAGTAACTTAGCCAGTATGTCCTTCTGAATCTACCCATAGTGGTTATAAAATAACATGAATTGATCCCAAATTTACAAACATTTCCTGTACTTACGAAAGACTATTTTATATTGTCCTGCATTGCATTCCAACTTCTGTATAAACTGACTTGTGAACAACCTCAAGAATAGAACCCATTTGCAGCTGAGACATTGCCTGAAAAAGAAATTGTTGGGTGACCTTATCAGCAATGACCTGAATGAACACAACTGCATAAAATTATAAGCCAAATCTACTTCACATTAATCAGTTAAAAACTGGTCAGATGTTCCATCTGCTTCCACCTTGATGCTTCTCTGCCCTGTTTCTGTTCCTTTTATTGTTCATTGTTCCATTTTTGCCTAGGCTTTGGTATCATTTATGATCCTTCAACTGGCAGAGATTTCATTATCAGTAGAAGAGGAACTGCCTCAAACCAATAAATTGGTTAAAAATATAACAAAGCTGGTTAATAAAGGCAAATGTGAGCAGTACAAATGATTTGTTGGTGCGGGCTGTCAAGTGGGTGCAATCAAAAATATTTGGGTGTTTTAGGATCAATACAATGGTATGGTGAGAACATTCTAAATTTACTGTGCTATGGAACGGGGAGGCACAGATTTGGGATCCAGTATCCTGAATGGATAATGGAAATTTAGAAGACTTTCACCTCTAAAAGGCTGTTGAGACATGATTGAAATTGCAAAAGTAAGATTCTAGATTTTTGTTAGGCAAGAGTATAGAACCAAGTAGTTAAGATACAAATCAGCCATGATCTAAATGAATGGTGCAAGAAGCTTTGGAGGCTGGTGGCCTACTTCAATTCCAATTTTCAATGAGTTCCTAATCTGATTCCTACACAGAAGGGGCAAGCTAAGAACAAGCCCTTAATTATCTGGAGGAAGGAGAAAGCAAACAGTTAACTTTATGTAACAACATTCTGTCAGTGCAGGTGTCAGCTGAGGGAAGGTTTGTGACGTTGGCCGATTATCAATTAGGTTAAAAAAACAGAAAAGAAACTTTAAGGAGGAGATATTAATTGTTCCAATTTTACCCAAGATTTGGTGTCAGATGTGCTTTGCCTGCGCTTCAAGTCGAATATGACTATTGTTCAGAGCTCATGTCTCGTCACTTTTAAGGTAAAAGAACGTGAAAAAAAACTCTGAATGTATAAAAATAAAATTAATTCCTTCCAGGATATCTCTCTGAAACATGTAAAATCTTGCCAATATCATGGACTCAAACTCACCTTTCATAGGCACTGAATATCTGGTCCTCAAAGAATGCCCATTATTCTTTTGCGGATGGGGCTGATCAGGTAATAATACACATTATTATACTGTCTGCAATCCAGCCTTTCCCAATAGATCACATTTCCTTTTCAATCCAACAATCTGTTGTGTAATTTTACTTTATCTGGTCTTAGTGTGGCTGATGTTGTCAAGTCTCAAGTTATCTTGATTGTGGACCAAAGCCATATATTAAGTGAGGCAGATAGCATGTCATGTTCCCTTCCATCAAGGAGATTAGGGAAGCAACTTAGTCATTGCTTTTACCTGATACACCCCAATAGGTTACTAGATTTATTGATTCCAGTTTCTCAATTTGATGTTGTAGAACTAAAACACAAGACCAGTGTTTTGTTAATCTCATGCCTTATCCACAAGGCTATCATATCCAATAGAAGACAATGAGGTCTGCAGGTTCTGGAGATCAGAGTTGAGAGTGTGTTGCTGGAAAAGCACGGTAGGTCAGGCAGCATTCGAGGAGCAGGAAAATTGATGTTTTGGACCAGAGCCCTTCATCAGGATTCCTGATGGAGAGCTCCAGCCCAAACTGTCAATTTTCCTGCTCCTCAAATGCTGTCTGACCTATCATATCCAATAATTAATTTTCCAGTAAGACATATTGTCACACGTATTGATTTTTCACTTTTCTTTCAGAATGTATCAAGCATCACTTACTATAGATTGAGGATATTCTGATGCTCATTGTTATCAGGCAAGGCTTCACTCTGACTTGATGTTTTGCTCCTGAAGCCTACTCTTGCATCATATGAGGAAATAAACTCATCATCTTACAGTAACCACTTTGTGTGTTACCAAGCATCGACAACCAGAACCAGATAGAACTTCATTCTTACTGCATCCTATCATGTAATAGGGATCCAAGGGGTTACCTTTTGAAATACCAGATGCCATTATTGCATAGATCACTGTGTGGCACAGAACACTGTGGCTGCCATACCTCATATACAATCAATGAAAGAATGACCATGTGACAATAATTTAGCAAGAAATAACAGACAGAACACTTGTGGGACTTTGCTTGCCTTTGAAAAGTACCTTAGGAAATTTTATGCCCTTTAAGCAGACAAAAGAGGGGGTGTGGCAGAAGCCAGCTCAGTTTAATGCTTTAGATAAAGCATGGTACTTGTGTCAGTACATCCTCTAATGCAATGCCAACATTGACACCCAACGCTGTCTTGAAACTGTAAACTTCTCAATTGGCTATGTAGAGTGTTAAAAACTGAGTGAAGCCATTAATAAATTCATGTATGTCACAGCAAGGAACATATAAGAGGTGAAAAGGGTACCACTCTAAATTGGGGTAATCAAGATGGCAGCTGTATGTATTTACAGGAGGTGACAAAATGAGTAAATATGAAGAAAGTACCCCTTCTGAAGCTGTGGGGACTCGACATTTAATTACAGAAGTATACAGGAAATATGATGGATGGTCATAAAACATATTGATCTCTGAACAATGTTGCCAATATATTCTAATACTAAAGAAGGTTAGAACCACTGATCTAAAATTAACATTGTTGTTAAAAACATCGCAGCTAACAGATTCACCTACTTCAAAGAAATTTTATTGCAGAGCAGTTAAACTTCAGCGGGTCTCTGATGAAACCAGCATTTTATTGAGGTGAAGTTCATGTGATTATCACTTCATGCAAACTTTCCCTGTTCTGGTTGGTAAACCGAAAGTCACAATAACAGAAATTAACCACCCAGACCACATACTTCGATAGTGGAACTGCAGTTATGCAAACCAGGTACAGCTGGTATTAAAGAGCCAGATCTATGCAGGTTCAAACTAAAATTGTTAGCAAAGTAATGACAAAGTGGATATTTTATTATCACTTCAAATTCTGCTTCAACATGAAATGTAAGTGGTTTGACTACAAAAGACATTATCCTATTATGTTTGATTTCCATTGGTTGCAGTTAATTCTGGGGGTTAAAATTGTTTCTGCTCTCCTATTGAATCGAAGGCACTGCATTTACTGAAGGGACTCACAGAAGTGCTCATTATTCATTGGCAATCTTTGCTTGAGAGAACCATACCAACAGATTCCTGTACAATGCTCACTTGTCAATCATACCTCTTACAAGTGATTGAATTGGAGTCACAATTGGAAGCCTAGGCTGTGTTCTTTTGTTTAGCATAAGCACAGCTGAGTTCAGCTACTTAAGTATAGGCCACCAACAGCAACAACAACTTATATGTATATCGTGCCTTTAACAAAATGAAATGCTCTTCCATGTTTCATAGGAACACCATAACACAAAGTATGACACCTATCCATATAGGGAGATTTGTTTCCACACATTAAAGGCTGGCTCAGCCAACATTTATTGTCTTTCACTGATTATCCTTGAGAAAGTGTTGACCAAAACCTACTGGCCGAGTTTTATATGGAGACAGTGGTCTGGGAGTGAGCCTGCTTCCACTACTGAGCCACGAATTTCCTCAAGATGCAACTTCTACCACCATCTGGAAGGAAGACCTCTCTGAGGGCTGGTGAACTAATCAAATGGCCGGTAGCTGTCTTAGTCCCAGGAGTGTCACCAGGAGTGTTGGTCATTGTTGGGATTAGATTACTTTACAGTGTGGAAACAGGCCCTTCGGCCCAACAAGTCCACACCGACCCGCCGAAGCGCAACCCACCCATACCCCTACCCCTACATTTACCCTTTACCTAAAACTACGGGCAATTTAGCATGGCCAATTCACCTGACTTGCACATCTTTGGACTGTGGGAGGAAACCGGAGCACCCAGAGGAAACCCACGCAGACACGGGGAGAACATGCAAACTCCACACAGTCAGTCGCCTGAGGCGGGAATTGAACCCGGGTCTCTGGCGCTGCGAGGCAGCAGTGCTAACCACTGTGCCACCGTGCTGCCCACAATCCCAGAAGGAGAGATGCCAGAGATATGGACCTATTTTTAAGAACAGGATATTGCCTGAGCTAGCTTTGCAGGCCCTAGTGAATGGAGGGGCGAGGAGGTTAGGGATCAGATTTAGCAAGGCTGGAGGGGTGGGATGGTGGAATACAGGTGGGAAATCTTAACTTTAGGGAGATGGTGGGGTTGTGGTGGCCAATGTCCCTATGATGGACACTCGAAGCCTAGACTGGCATCAGGTTATGAAGTTTCAAATTGTAAGTTGGATACTTGGCCCTGGCATCAGTCATGTTGAGTAAAATCCTGCCTAAGATCCTCAATTGACCCACAGATGAGCAGACTGCCCGTGCCCCACATGGACAGGCAAAATTCTATCAGTGGCAAGTGAGTAAAAGACATGCCACTCTGCCAAAGAATCCAATTTCCACCCAGCACTGTTTGTTGTGAGGAACATGGGGAATATGTAATGTTCGTCAAAGAGATAAGTTTTGATAAGTGCTGGAAAGAGGAGAAGAAAAGAAGGAGGTGTAGGGACACAGCCAATATTGTTGAGTCAATTAAAACTGAGAGTGCAGAAGTGCCAGATTTGGGGGAGTACAGATATCACAGAGGATTATGGAGTTGGCAGGGATTGGAAAGGGGCAAGGTCATAGATGGAAACAGTGTTGAAAGTCTTAATATCAAGATATTGCTTGTCTCTGAGCTAATGTAGATTAAAAAACTGAGGTCTGACAGGGGAACAGGATGTGATGAGAGAAAAGATGTAAGCGGTAGGATTTTGGACAACTCATATTTATGGAGAGGAGAATATATTAGGCCAGCCAGGAGAGCATTAGAATAGTTAGATCCCGAGGTAATAACAGCACGAATTAGGGTTTCAGCAGTGAATGAACTGAGGGACAAAGTTAGGTACATTCTGGAGGTGGGAATAGATAGTCTCAGTGATAACACAACTAGGAGGTCAGAAAATAATCACAAATTCAAAGGTTGCCTTAATCCTAGACTGTTTCCAGGGAGATTGGAGCGGACAGCTAGGGAGTAGAGTTTGGAATTGGTATACAGGCAAGCCTCGATTATCCGAAAATCAATTATCTGAATTTTGGATTACCCAAAGAAGTTCTCAAGGTCCCTATAGAAGAAGGTATTTCAACACTGATCACGTCCTTTGTTTACAATGATTAAAAATAAAATTGGCTTATGAAATGCTGCTGAGAACAGTCCTAGACATCAATGGGAGCCCAAGCACTGTCTCCAAATGTCTGACCGCCTGGTCTCTCTCTCTCTCTCTCTCTCTCTACACCAGCCCCCCCACCGCCCCAAACTTGCCCTGGCATCCTACAGAGTGGTGTACCCTAACACCCCCTACCCCAGATAATCTCTCCAACATTGTGCTACAGGGCAAAGGTGGAACCTGTCAAAATGTTGCAGTAAAAAGGTGTATGTGTGTCTGTGTGTGTGTGAGATTGTGCATGTGTGCTATTTTGAGACTCATCCCCAAAGGTAGCAGCAGCTTTGTTGTTGGTGTCCAGTCAGGTTGCCCATGAGAGGGGTGGGGAGCGGACAGGGGTGCAAGGGAGGCTCACAGGGGCTGATGGGGGCAGGGCCCACGTGAGGCAGGGGTGGGGCACCAGGTTTAGATGGGAGGAGGGAGCGTGGATGGGGAGTGCAGACGGTGGGTGGGAGGTGGAGTTGGGTGGGGTTGGGGGAGGGTTGGATGGGGGGTGCAGACGCAAGGCGCAGGTTTACGCGCGGTGTGCTGCTGCCTAGTCTCCTGAACGGGGTGGGGGTGTGGCGGATTTAGCAAGTGCTCGCTCTGTCAATCCCACTGAACTGATGGTGTGGTTGGGTGGTGGTGGTGGTGGGGAGGTGGGAGGCTTCAGCAATGCTGCAGGTCCCTTACGTAGAAGTGTGTGTCTGCTCAGAAACAAACCCTGAGACAGAGAGAGGGAGCAAGGCAGGCAGAGCGAAGAAAAAGGAAACTTCAGAAACCTCAGAGCCCCAGAGGAGAGGCATTGAATCAATTAACTGAATAATCAATCATCCGAATGGAATAGTGCCCGCCCATCTCGTTTGGATAATCGAGGTTCCTCTGTACGTGGTGAAATCTCCTCCTGTGGGTACAGTAAATATTGTGGCTGTGTTCACCAGAACCATCTAACATACTTTGGATAGGTTAATTGCAACCAACCACTCTTATTGGTGTCTTTCTGGTACATGTGAAAAACAGTTTCCTAAGACAACTGTAGCAGAAAATAGGGTCAATCGTTATAAATAGTAAAGATTTAATGCATTGCATTAGCAATCACTATGTACATTACATCTGATGGTCTCTTGTGAGACTAATCAGGCTCAATTTATAAGTAAATACAAATTATTGTTAGCTGCATTTTTGAAAAAAACATGGAATATGAGTGTTGCTGTCTCGACCAGCTTTTATTACCCATCTCTAATTGCCCTTGAACCGAGTGATTTCTGTCTCTTTAGGACATTAGTGAAGCCGATGTGTTTCTACAACCAATAATAATAGTTATCTGGTTACTACATCATTTAACTTCAGTTTTTTATTGAATCAAAATTTCATCATCTGCCTTGTTGGGATTTGAACCCATATCCCCAGAACAATATAATAGAATCCTGTACTACTAGGTCCAGCAGTGTTATTCCTGCCCGTATGTAGCCTCCACAGACTTAATATTAGAACAACACTGGAACGCTGACAAAATACACTTCAAAACCCTTTTCTTAGCTCCTTCCAGGACCAGTTCTTTGTATTCTGATGGATATAGCTTAGCTCACAGTATCAGTTAACCCTTTCAGGTAATAACTGCCTTTGCACAACAGCCATGATTTGGAGGAGCCGGTGTTGGACTGGGGTGTACAACGTTAAAAATCACACAACACATGGTTATAGCCCAACGGGTTTATTTGGAAGCACTAGCTTTTTGAGCGCTGCTCCTTCATCAGGTGGTTGTGAAGTATAAGACAGAATCTATAGCAAAAGTTTACAGTGTGATGTAACTGAAATTATACATTGAAAAAGACCTGGATTGTTTGCTATGTCTCTTGTCTTTTAGAATGAACATGTTGGTTTCAGTTCATTCATATGTAAATCGCAGAGCATTTTTAAAGTTACATTCTCAAGTGAACTTTAACAATTGGTGCCATGTCTGCCCAGATAATGCATTTAAGGTGTGAGGTCCCCTGTGTGAGGCCAACTGTGCCACAATGTTCAGACTGATTCTAATCTAAAACACAGATTTACAAAACCTTACATGGATTCATGCAGTTTTTGAGCAAATTCACTCACAAACTTATATATGTGTGTGTGCATGTGGGTATGTATGCTTGTGGGGGGTTATGAGATTTGTGAGAGATTGTGTGAATGTGTGTGAGTGTGAGTGTAAAGGGGTATAAGTCTGTGAGAGGATGCATGTGTGGGTGTGAGTGTGGGTGTCTATGTGTGAACGTATGAGAGAGAGCTTGTTTATGAGAGAGGGTCTGCATGAGTGTGTAGGTCTGTAGGAGTGTGTGTGCATCTGTAGGAGTGTGTGTCTGTCTGTAGGAGTGTGTGTGCATCTGTAGGAGTGTGTGTCTGTCTGTAGGAATGTGTGTGTGTGTGTATATAGTGGGGTCACCAGTCGTGTGACATGAACCCAAGGTCCTGGTTGAGGCCATCCCCATGGGTACTGAACTTGGCAACCAGCCTTTGCTCGTCCACTTGGCTCTGTTTCCTATCCCAAAGTCTGCCTTGGAGGATGGTCACCCAAAAGTCCAAGGTCAAGTGTCCCAGACCACTGAAGTGTTCTCTGACTGAGAGGGAACACTCCTGTCTGTTGATTTTTGTGCGGTGTCCGTTCATCTGTTGCCATAGCCTCTGTTCGGTCTCACCAATGTACCATGCCTCAGGGCACCCTCACCTGCAGCATATGAGATAGACAATGTTGGCTGAGTCGGATGAGTATCTGCCATATGTATGCAACACCGAGCAGATCTTGGACCTTTGGGTGACAGTCCTCTAAGGCGGACTTCAGGACAGACAACAAAGCCAAGTGGCCGAGCAAAGGCTGGTGGCCAAGCTTGGTACCCATAAGGATGGCCTCAACCGGGACCTTGGGTTCATGTCACACTACAGGTGACCCCACTGCACTAACACACACACACACACTCCTACAGACCCATACACACGTGCGGACCCTCTCTCATACACAGCTCTCTCTCATATGCTCACACATACACTCCCACACTCATTCGCAAACAAGCACCCTCTCATAGACTTATATCCCTTTACACTCACACACATACAGACACTCGTAAACCCCAGCAAACACACATATCCATATGCACACACACATACATAAGTTTGTGGGATGAATTTGTACTTGCAGAATTACATTTTATTTTGCTTAAAAAACTGCATGAATCCATGTAAGATTCTGTAAATCTGTTTTTTAGATTAGAATCAGTCTGAACATTGTGGCAAAGACAGTCTCACACAGGGGACCTCACATCTTAAATGCATTATCTGGGCAGACATGACACCAATTGATAAAGTTCACTTGAGAAGGTAACTTTAAAAATGTTCTGTGATTTACATATAAACGAACTGAAACCAACATGTTCATTCTAAAAGATGAGAGACATAAGAAACAATCCAGGCCTTTTTCAATATATAATTTCAGTTACATCACACTGTAAACTTTTGCCATAAATTCTGTGTTTTATAATCTTTTACTTCACAACCACCTGATGAAGGAACAGCGTTCCGAAAGCTAGTGCTTCCAAATAAACCCGTTGGACTATAACCTGTGTGATTGTGTTGTGTGATTTTTAACTTCGTACAACAGCAGCAGCATCAATTGAAAGTAACAATCAAACCAATAATCTCTCTGGACAACTGGGGTGATTATTTGTGGATGGTTTAAAATAGGACCATTTAAGCTTGTCAGAAAAGGGGAAGTGAACATGCTTCTAGCACTAACTCTTGCATTGTGAATGGGAAAGCTTTTCTTCTTTGTATTTTAAGGAGAATGTGTTTGGAACCTTATAAACTGGTAGAATCTATGTACAACACTGTTAAAAAGCATCTAACATCAACAGACAGGGTGTAATTGTTTCCTTATTCTTAGTTAGGGACTACATTTTCGATGTCCATTCAATATTTTCCCTAATGCAAGGTAGTCTCACTCCATGCCTTTACAATCTTAGTCTTTGTGCAATTTGTTTTGCTGCAAATGTTTATGGAAAATTCTCTGGAAGTCTAGACGCACAACATTAAATACTGTAATGCATGTTCATAAGGTTATATAAAAATCAAATTTTAAAAAAACTGGAGTTCATTTTTAGATGGATAGAACTGGAAGTCAGAGAAGTTACCTTCCCTTGTATTAAATCATGACTAAACCATGCTTAAGCAAAGTTTGCCAAGTTCTGGTGTCAATAGTATGGAAAGGACATAGAAGTACTGGAGAAGGTAACATTTTTATTTGCAAGAACAGAGAAGTTATATATATATCAGGAAAGGCTGACCACTATGTGTCTGCTTTCTTTACAAAGAAAAGGCTAAGAATTAGACTAATTGTCTTTAAAATTATGAAGGGAATCAATAGGGGAGATGTAAGGGAAATAAAATCTTAAAACTAGAAATTAGGCCATTCAGCCCATCAAGTCTGCTCCGCCATTCGATTATAGCTGATAAGTCTTTCAACCCAATTTTCCCCACTTTTTCCCCATAACCCTTGATCCCTTGGCAATCAGGAACTTATCTATCCCTGTTTTCAATATACTCAATGACCTGGCCTTCACAGCAATGAATTCCACAGATTCACCACCCTCTGGCTAAAGAAATTTCTCATTTCTAAAAGGTCTTCCCTTTACTCTCAGGCTGTGCCCTGGGACCTCTATCTCAAATGCTTTCAATGCCAAAGTTAAGAGCTTTAAACATAAGATAACCACGAAAGAGTCCAAAAGGGAATTCAGCAGAAATATATTGGCTCTGAGTTGGCAGTGCATCCTTGGAATAGGAACACTGGCATAGACAAGCTTTGCTGAATACCCTGTTTCAAACCTGCATTTAACATAATGCTATATAATAGAGAGCTCTCTATTGCCAAACACACTAATTTTCTCACAAGATGTCAAGAAGATCAATTGAACTGGAACTATCCTGGAACCATGTTTACTGAAATTTATTTGACTGTTTTCATTGAAGCAATCTTTTATTTTATTATGGAGTTCATTCTTTTCCCAATCAATGGTGACACTGAGTGTCACACTGATTTATTTGGTAGATGCCAATTTAATGTGCTTTAAAGTTATTTTGGTCAACATGAGACACAACCGCAACCTTAAAGTTAGCAAAATAATTCTGAGTGGGATATCGATGTCAACTCATAAGACTGTTTGAAAGCAAACGATAAAATTACTCTCTTTCTTTCAGAAATAAAAAAGATGATGAAAATCCCAGTTTAAATCAGTGATAAGTAAATGAGATAATGGTTAAATTTGTAAACCTAAAGTTTTTTTTTCTATTTTTACATTTAGTCATGATGAGAGCAATTATCAGTTGAGATTCATCAGATGATTAAGATCCGAACCTGAAAGTCAGTGATAAATCAAGTAAAACAGCTGAAGAGGAAAAGATTGCTGCTCAATGATCATGTGCTCCCAGGGGTATATGTGAAGAAAATGGAGGTAAATTTGAAGTTGAATCTTTACATTTCTGCACATTATGTGTAGTTTTACAATGTTATCATCAGATCTTTGAATATTGGAGTTGGGATGTCATGTTGAGGTTGCACAGGACATTGTTGAGGCCTCTTCTGGAGTACTGTGTGCAGTTCTGTTCACCCTGTTATAGGAAGGATACTATTAAATGGGAAATGGTTCAGAAAATACTTACCAGGACATTGCTGAAAATGGAGAGTTTGAGATATAAAAATAGACTGGAAAGACTGGGACTTTGTTCACTGGAGCATAGGAGGTTGTCGGGTGACTGTATTGACATTTATAAAGTCATGAGGGGTATAGATAAGGTGAATAAGATGGGTCTTTTCCCTAGGGTGGAGGAGTTCAAAACTAGGGGGGGGGGGGAATATTTTTAAGGTGAGAGGAGAAAGATTTAAAAAGGACATGAGGAGCAACTTTATTTACGCAGAGTGGTTCGTGTGTGGAATGAACTGCCAGAGAAAGTGGTGGATGTAGGTATAGTTACAACAATTAAAAAGGTTTGGAGGGATATGGACTAAGCAGGTGGGCCTAGTTTAATTTGGAAACATGGTCAGCATGGACAGATTGGACCGAAGGGTCTGTTTCCGTGTTATGTGACTCTATGTAACTGTCAGCATGCATTACTTCCACCAAGTTGTTTTCGGAAAAAGGTCCCTTTAGTTTGTGGGGGAGGGATTTTACCGTTCAAAATTACACATAGTGTTAACAGAACCAGGGGCACATCGATAAAAGATTCAATGCTATCAATTTGTCAGATTGCTGACATAGAGCATCTATACTTGTTAAAAATAGCACAAGTCAGAAAATTCATTTCATTTTCCGGAAAGTTCTGTGGCACTGCCTCCAGCTGCTGGGCAATGCAACGTCAAATTCTTGCAAAAACTAATGCAAAAATGAGCAACTGATTAAATATGTGCATTTAAAAAGCAACTCATTAGCAAAAGAGTTCTCTTATACACTAAGTGAAGTTTACAAAATTGTGAAAGGCATAGATGGAATGGAAAGGAGTCTTTTTCCCAGGGTAGATACATCAAATACTAGAGGACATAGGTTTAAGGTAAACGGGGGCAAATTTAAAGGAGATGTGAGAAGCAGGTCTTGTTTTAAATACAGAGGGTGGTAAGCACCTAGAATGTGTTGCCAGAGAAGATGGTGGAGGCAGATACAATAGCAACACTTAAGAGGCATCTTGACAGATATATGTAGAGGCAGGGAATAAAAGGAATCAGACAGAATATAGGCAAAAGGCTTTTTGTTTCGAAAAGCATCATATGTCAGCACAGTCTTGGTGGGCAGAAGGGCCTGTTCCTGTACTATACTGTTCTTTGATCTAAATGGGTGATCCCTGATTTCTAAATAATGACCCTGAGTTCATAAATGAAATCATCCTTTCCGCATCTATCCTGTCAATCCCCCATTGGGTCTTATATGTTTCTGTCAAATCACTTGTTCCTTTTCTGAACTCCAGCAGATACAAGCTGAGCCTGTCCATCCATTTCTCGTAACACAACCTGCCATCTCCAGGCATTAGGCTCACAAACTGCTTCCCATACATTCACATCCTTTCTTAAATAATGTGACCAACATTGCACACAGTACTCCAGATGCAGTCTCACCAATACTCTGTATACATGGAGCATAAACTCTTGTTGTTTGTATTCAAATTCCCTTGCAATAAATAATACCATTCTATTCATTTTCTAAATTACTTACTGTACCTGCATACTAACTTTTTGTAATGCATGCACGAGGACATGGAGAACCGTCTGCATCTCTGAGCGTGAAGAGTCACAAAATGAATTATTTTATATTTTCACACATTATATTCCATTTGCCAGATCTTTGCCCATTTATTTAACCTACCTATATTATTTTTAATCTCCTTACATTATCCTAATAACATATTTTCCTATATATCATTGTTTCACAAGCAATTTTGACAACTATACCTTTGTCCGTGCCAATATGCTATGCCTACACCATGAGCTTATACCTTCTGCTATTCCCTGTAATATGACACTTTATCAAATGCTTTCTTTGAGATCTAAGTGCAGCATATCCACTGGGTCCCTTCCATCTATCATGCATGCTACTTCCTCAGAGAATGAGAATAGATTGTTTAAACATTACTTCCCTTTCGTGAAACCATGTTGGCTCTGCCCTTATTACCTGAACCTATCTAAGTACCCTGCTATAACTTAGAGTCATAAGAGTCATAGAGGTATACAGCATGGAAACAGACCCTCAGTCCAACTTGTCCTAACCTAATTTAGTACCATTTGCCAGCACTAGGACCATACCCCTGTAAATCCTTCCTCTTCGTATATCCATCCAGATGCCTTTTAAATGTTGCAATTGTATCAGCCTCCACCACGTCCTCTAGTAGCTCACTCCATACACGCACCACCATCTGTGTGAAAGAGTTGCCCGTTAGTTCCCTGAAACATTTTCCCCCTCTGACTCTAAATCTATGCCCTCTAGTTCTGGAGTGCCCCATTGCAGCAAATGACCTTGTCTATTTATCCTATCCATGCCCCTTATGATTTTATAAACCTCAATAAGATCACCCCTCAGCCTCCGATGCTCCAGGGAAAATAGTCCCAGCTTATTCAACCTCTCCCTATAGCTCAAATCCTCCAAACCTGGCAACATCCTTGTCAATCGTTTCTGAACCCTTTCAAATTTCACATATTCTTCCGATAGGAGGGAGACCAGAATTGCACACAATATTCCAAAAGTGGCTTAACCAATATCCTGTAGAGCTGCAACATGACCTCCCATCTTCTATACTCAATGCTCTGATCAATAAAGAAAAGCATACAAATGCCTTCTTCACTATCCTATTTACCTGCAAATCCATTTTCAAGGAACTATGAACCTGCACTCCAAGGTCTCTTTGTTCAGCAATGCTTCCAGGACCTTCTTTGATAATGGCTTCCAACATTTCCTCTGTGGAAGATAGTATGCTAACTGTTGATTCTTTCTTTCAGTCATCCTTCTTTTCTGAATATAAAAGTTATATTTCTAATTGTCAATTTCACAGAATTCAACTATCTGACTAGCCACTTCTTTTAAGATCCTAGAATGATCCTGGTCTTCATGTATTTTTAAGACTGAGATAGATACATTCTTCATTGGTAGAGAAATCAAGAGTTGTGGGAAAAGTGCAGGAAAGTGGACATGAGGAATATCAGATCTGCCATGATTCTATTCAATGGGGAACACGCTGAATGGCCTCCTACTGTTCCTACTTTGTATGATCTTACCTCTGTCAGGACCCAGGCACTTGTCAGCTCATAGTTTCCTCAGTATGACTTCTCTCAGTATGACTTCGCTCAGCATTGGAATTTGGTCAGTTAGTTCAGATGGTCACACTGTGGTGCTAATAATGCCAAGTTCATGGGTTCAATCCCCACACTGACCAGGTGTGGCATTGGAGTCTGGAAGTCTGTGTTTGTCATTGCTTTTATATACATGGTGGCTCAGTGGTTAGCACTGCTACCTCACAGTGCCTGGGACTGGGGTTCAATTCCAGCCTCGGGTGACTGTCTACATAGAGTTTGCACGTTATCCCCATGTCTGCGTGGGATTCCTCCTACAGTCCAAAGATGTGCAGGTTCGGGTGAATTGGCAGTGCTAAATTGAACATAGTGTTCCGGGGTGTGAAGGTTAGGTACATTTCTCAGGGGTAAATTCAGAATAGTAGGGGAGTGGGTCTGGGTGAGTCTCTCTTTGGAGGGTTGGTGTGAACTTGTTGGGCCAAATGACCTGTTTCCACACTGTAGGTATTCTAAAAAAAAATCTCTGCTTTCTATTCTCCTTGATTTGGAGCAGCACGGTGGCTCAGTAGTTAGCACTGCTGCCTCACAGGGACCCGGGTTCAATTCCAGCCTCAGGCAATTGTCCGTGTAAAGTTTGCACATCCTCCCTGTGTCGGTGAGGGTTTCCTCTAGGTGCTCTGGTTTCTTCCCACAATCCAAAGATATGCAGGTTAGGTGAGTTGGCCATGCTAAATTGCTCATAGTGTTCAGGTTATGTGTAGGTTAGGTGCATTAGTCAGGGGTGAATGTGGGGTAATAGGGCAGGGGCAATGGGTCTGGGTTGGTTACTCTTTGGAAGGTCAGTGTGAACGTGTGGGGCTGAAGAGCCTGTTTTCACATTGTACAATTCTATGATTCTAGTTTCTATTTCCTGATTTACAGCTGGTTCAGTGATGTGTAAACCTTATATTGTGAAAACCTTTTCAATTCATCTACCAGCTCAATTTTCCATTATCAGTTCTCCACATTCACTTTCTGTATGATCAATGCTCATTTTGTTAATTATTTCCTTTCTGAAATATTTGTAGAAACTCTTACTACTTGTTTTAACATTTGTGGTTGTACTTTAAGTTTCTCTCCTTACTACTTTTAAAAGTTTTTTTTTGTTTTTATGTTTTGTCCAATCTTTTCACCTACCACCTGACTTGACACAATTATATGAATTTTTGAAAAAAATGTATATTATCACAGAATCACAAGGAGGCCATTTGACCCATTGTGCCTGCACACACTATATAATACAGGCCCAATCTCCTGCTTAGCATATCCCCATGTCCCTGCGCACCATTACTATCCAAATAACCATCCAATACTCTTTACAATGTATCAATTGAACCTGCCTTCACCACATTTCCACTTAACTCAATCCATGCCCTAACCACTCGCTGTGTGAAAAAGATTTTCTCACATCACTCTAGCTTCATTTGCAGAATACTTTCAACCTCTCATTCTTGTTTCTTTTACATGTGGAAACACCTTCTACTCTACCCAGACCGCTGGTGATTTTGAAAATCTCAACCAAATCTCCCCTCAGCCTTCTTCCCTCCAGAGAAAACAATTCCAACTTCTTCAAGTTGCCCTCATAGCTAAAGTTTTTCATACCTGGAACAATTTGAGTAAATTGCCTCTGCACTCTCTCCAATACATTTGCATCTTTCCTTTAATGTAGCAACCACAACTGTACACAATACTCCTGCTGCACACAATACTCCAGCTGCACATAATACTCCAGTTGTACACAATACTCTGGTTGTACACAATACTCGAACTGTGCACAATACTCCAACTGTACACAATACTCCAACTGTACACAATACTCCAACTGTGCACAATATGCCAGCTGCACACAATACTCCGGCGGTACACAATATCCCCAACTGTGCACAATACTCCAACTGTGCACAGTACACCAGCTGCATACAATACTCCAGCTGCACACAATACTCTAGCTGTACACAATACTCCAAGTGTAGACAGTACTCCAGTGTACACAACACTCCAGCTGCACATAATACTCCAAGTGTGGACACCGACACTCTCATTCGTTTGGCCGAACTGGTCCTCACCCTTAACAATTTCTCCTTTGAATCTTCCCACTTCCTCCAGACCAAAGGGGTAGCCATGGGCCCATGTATGGGCCCCAGCTATGCCTGTCTCTTTGTTGGCTACGTAGAGCAGTTGATCTTCCGTAATTACACCGGCACCACTCCCCACCTCTTCCTCCGCTACATTGATGACTGCATTGGCGCCACCTCGTGCTCCCGCGAGGAGGTTGAGCAATTCATCAACTTCACCAACACATTCCACCCCGACCTTAAATTTACCTGGACCATCTCTGACACCTCCCTCCCCCTCCTGGAC